>NC_066350.1:12612302-12937927 GCF_024516045.1 Bombus affinis
CGCGCGAATTATTTTTCCAACAATCCAAATGGCGATTTTCCAAATTCATTTTGAAAGAAGCGCTAAATAATAATAGTAAAGAAACAAAAATATTTAACGCGATGTTAATACATAATTCTACTTTATATGACATATATTAATAACGATTAGACTGCGGATGTTCATGCAAATTGTATGTATGTATATCTTGTATATTGATATTTATCTTTGTATATGTTTGCATATTTACAATTGTCGTAAACGCGTAAATATCTACGGTTTAATAATAATGAACGATCTTGTAGTATCTCTACCAAACTCATCTAAATTTCTTTAAATACAGGAAGTACAGGAGAACCAATAGTCGTGATGCTTTGAAACTTGTTCTATCTTTATCCCTTAACTCAACACTTAAGAAAGTTAAAGTAAACTGCAATACGCTTCATTTGATTGTTAAAACTTCAAATGTTATTGCGAGAAATACAGCTGTGTAAGCTATGTAAGAAAAACATCGGTAGCCATAAAACTGTTTAAATTGCTGAGACTTGGAAATTTGTTTTCAGATGTGCCAGATCCGCCGGACCGTCCTCTTATATCGAACTTCACGTCGAGGTCCGTGCGTCTGTCTTGGGTGGCGAGCCGTAATTCTCATAACAACCCTATCCTGTACTACGTCATCGAAACTCAGTAAGTCGTTTAAATATTGATACTACACTTTCCACCCGATAACAGCGGCTTGCTTCGTACCATCCGACTCTCAAAGGAAATTAATCTGGTCGAAACCGATGGACTTGAAACGTTAAGAACTTCCAACGTCCAAACTCCTAACTTTCAGCGCTTCTCTCTCATTGCCAGTTAATATTCTGTCGTCTTCCAGTTAATTTCTTCTCTCCACCTTCCTTATTTTCGTTTGTTTTTGTTTTATCAATGATATTTTCGTTGGTTTGGTTTGAGAAAACGACACAAGAGGGACAAGGGACGCGGCCTAAAATTGCCGTCTGCATTCGAGTACGTCTCAGAGTCTGATTATCTTTCAGATACAAGCTACGAGTTCGAGGCTTTAGCCCAGTAGCTCGGGAAACGGAAACGGATAAAATAAAAGGAGTTACTAGGGATAAGAACTGCGGTGTCGATAAGCACCCTTTGTTCTCCCTCGCTTCTCCCGGTCCTGTTATCTTCTCCCGTCCTTGCCGCATCCCTCTGTGCCTCTTTTTCTCTTACTTCGCTTCTTCCTGTTTCTTTCCTCTCTATAGCTCGCTCTTCGACCACTCTGCCCTCCCCTTCTGTCTCATTCTCTGTTCACGTACGAAAGGAAGGCCCCCACGCTCGCACTTATCCCCAGTTCCCTCTGGTTCCACCGATTTTCCACGGAGAAATTCGCTATCGACATTTCCGAGTGGCACGTATATCGAATGACCACTCGCGAGGTTTGCGCACGGGAATGCAGGAAAATGTGCAGAAGGAAATTGGACCGAACGAAGGAAGCTGCGAGAAAAGTTGAGAAAAGGAAGAAAGGGAAAGGCGAGGAAAAGTCTTTCGCCATCCTTTCTGTTTACCCTTCTCTCTAGCCATTTCCTCATCCCGGTCGCGACTAACTGGTTCGGTTTTGCCGATAGCTTTCGTCGTGCCAACTTGCGAGAAGAGAATTCGGTCGTTACCATAACTTTCGTCGAAGCCCGCACGTAAATCTGCACCACTCCGCGGCGCGTTGTAAATAACGCCGGTTTAATTCAATTTGCCGCACGCGTCTTTGTCCTGCTCTTTGGTGTGATCTCTGTAATATCGCAAACACTACGATCGGCGCGAATCTTTTCAACGCAAGTAATTTTATCCTGTAGTTCCTTTTATTTAATAAATCTTATCAGAAAATGTTGTTTAATATTGGAATTGCCAGAATTGTTAAAACAACCAATACGTCAATTTTCGTAAAATTGATTTTTTGTAAAATACGTGGATATAAAAGCTTGTTCGTCTTGTATTATATTGTTAGAGGGAAAAACGATGGGAACAAAAAGAATGTTATTGCGAAAGTTTATTCTATCGATTATCTAACTGCGCTGTTACCATACATAGTTTGATAAACGACAAATTATAAACTATAGACTTCAGTTGCACAGCTGTTCAATTTTTATCGTCGGCGATATGTTTTTTCACATATCTTTCATTTTAATTTTAGTTTTTCCAAGTTTTGCACTTTAATTCTTTTGCAATCAATCTAAAGATAAAAAAAAGAAATAAATAAAGCAGGCTATATTAAATATGTGCACCTTTTATGAATCGTTTACGGTGACGAATGAACCGTGAGCGTCGATCATGAAGAATAACGGTGACGCGTTTGTATTATTAATCTCTCATTCCGGTGGCTCTTCATTCGTACTTCTTTTTTATTGTGGACCACGTCGCCAAATGAAGGCAGCGAATGTATGTGCAAAAAATGGACGAGAGGTAGATGAAGAAAAGGGAAGGAAGCAGTGGTTGGAACAGAGTGACGAGGCCGTAGCAGCAGGGGGTTGGCCAAGGAAGAAAATTAGTTTGAGCCTTTGAAAAAGGAAGACAATGGAAGCTGGATCTACGGCGCGAAAAGTAGCGCTTCGATTTTCATCTCTGACGCCCTTTTGTTTTTTTTTCTCTTTCTTTTTCTTTCTTTTACAGTTTTGCGACTCAATGTAATAGCCACCAGTCCGTCGTGGTAACGCTACGTAAATAGTTTTAAATTACATAGCTCGTAAATCAGTCCTCTAATAGGATTCCCTGTTAAATCCGCCTTCTTTGCGGTTTTAAATATCTTTCAATTTCCCGAAGACCGCCTCAGCAATAACTTGATTAAAAGTACTTGTGAACTTGTTGGCAATAAAGGAATAAACCTATACATTATATGCAAAGATATTATTAGTAAATACTATAAGTCGTGATATTATTGACTGAAAAGTTTCGTTCACCTTATTCTTTGGAAAAGAATGGAGTTACTTGTTCTAATTAAAATTCTTGTTGATTAATTTTAAAAATTTAGTATTCATCGTTACTTATGATTGTCTTCCATTTGTATTCTTCAGTAATGCAATTTTTTCGTTACTGTTGTTTTTCTCATTTTTCTTAATTTACAGTTTTTAGTGATTTACAGTATTGAAAATGTTTTCCCTGCAAAAAGTTTTATAAGCTTTAATCTAACAAAACTTTATAAATTGTAGTCCAATCGAGTTACCAGCCTATTTAAAACAAACTGTGACAATTGCCTTCGTTAAACATTTTCATCTCGTAAAAAACGATTTCAAATCGTTTAAGAACAATTTTTATTATAGAATACAAAAATATAGGAAGATGCACAAATAACAAAGATATGAAAACCAAAGTACATATTACTATATCCAAGAAATAAAACATTCTTTTATTCAAGTTACAAACCTGCATCTCAGTGATTCTGTTCTGTGGTTAAAAAATTTTAAGAAGATTCCAGCTAAGAAGTAACTGGTCGGTAGAGAATAACGACCGCTTTCTTGGACCCAAGGGACGACGGATTTTTAATTCGAAACTCACGGAGCCGTTTATCGCTGGAGAAAGTTTCGACGTTGCGGCGTGGCTCGCCGTTGGAGAGAATCGTCGTCGGGACATAGCATTGTGAGGAATTCTTCGTCAAAACGGCGCTTGATTTCCTCAAAGATTAATAATCCACGGACGAAATGACTGCAGACCGTCTGTGGCTCCGATGGAAACTCCGCGTGGTTGCGCGAGAAGGGGTGAGAGGGAGAGTCAAAGGGATAAGAGGCAGGGAAGAGAAGGAAAAAGAGAGTGAGAGGGGGATGAGAACGGAAGGCGAAGAAGGAAGTTTGTTCGAACTTTATTATAAAACTAATATTTTCCAAGTTCTATGAGGTATTACGATAGTTTTCTGAAAGGGCCTGCCAGCTAGAGCGGCAAGGCGAAGTGGTTCGCGGGCGAAACTTCAATATTCGGCGACCATAACGACACCCGGCTGATATATTATTTCCTATAACTTCTCTTCACTCTCGCGGCTTTGTCTGGCCCCGTTGAACGAGGATAAGAGGATCGGAAAAGAAACTTGATTAAGAATTCCGTCCCCTCTGAACCTTCGTTTTATCTTCCCCCTACCTGACCCTCTCGTTCCCTTCTGTTCACAAGATACCGTTCTTTCTCTTTCTACGATGCGACTGCCATTCCCGTGCGGCGAAATGAATGGTCGTACGTGCGAAGTCCGCCAAAGTCCGCCTCCGCTGGTCCCATTCCAGCTTAATAATTAAATCTCAATTGGTCTCTGCGTTGCTCATAATGGTTCATCGGATGACACGTTATTGGATACAATATTTCCATGACAGTATTACATTTTATTAAAATACATTCTGAATATTTATGTGATTTTACGTTTTTACGAATTTAAACAGAGGAACGTGATCTGGGAAAAATTTGTTTCAATTTCGAAGTGTTATTAGAGAGAAACTAGAGTGCAGATGTTTGTAGAAATTTATATTTTTATAGATAGAGCCTATGCAAAGCTGAAAAAGATAGCTCTTGATAAAAATTGAAAATTTTAGATTTACATATATATAAAATTATCCCTGTACATATAGCATTGTGTGGGGGGAGAGGGGAAGGGGATTATTCTTTTTTCTCCTATAAGAAATATAAATGTAATGAAACTTTAAAATAAATACTGCCGACTCTTAATATTAAAACACTTAATAGTTAGTACAAATTGAATGCTTTTCGCTGACTTTATTTTTTAATTGCAACGAAAAACAAAACAAAATAAAGTAACACTTGACAGATTTTTTTTATAAATGTAACGAGAAAGTGTTCTGATAATTATGACCAACGATGTACGATCTCGGACGATTACTTCCGAAAACGAGTGGCTTAACCTGCAACACAAATGTGCACGTTGAGATTTTTTGTCCGACTTGGCGAAAGTGGACCGTTTTAAACGCAGGAAATCCTAATCCAGTTAACAGCACAGCTCTTCGATTTACATTTCGATTCTACATTTTTGCTAATTCTGTTACGCTCTCCTCAAACAAAAGACCTCGTTTTCTTCATATTTCATTCTCATTAGTCTCGGAAGACTTTCTTCTGGTTTTGTACAGTATTGAAACCAATGGTATGGATAATCGGGAAATATGTCATCACGATCACATGATCAGAGGATCACGTCGTTTCGGATATGTAAATGGCCCAAACATTGACTGTCAAAAGAAAAGAAAAGACGGGAAAGAATTGTGTTTTTTCGCGTAAAAAGAACAAAATGTCCTTAAATTTTCATCGAGAGTTTTATTTCTGTGAGGTTTAATGAACTGTCGACGGGAAAGTAATCCTCTGCTATATTCACGTCCGTCGAACTGGGCGGACTATCAATCTTCGTGCTACTACGGGGGACCAATCGATTTCCTCGAATAATTCATTCGCAGCCGCTCGTGTAATCTGCGTAATATCGTTACACTCGTTTAAGCTTTCTTGACATTAACTATAATTGAATCGTTACTCGGACTACAATCAAGAAGTTAAACTTCTAAATGACGTAGAAATTCAAGATGTATCTTATGCAAAATAACCATGTTTCTATATATTTTTGAATAATAGTGTAGACTGTTTCTTATTCGAATGCCTATGAATTTTCAAAGTTTATCAGCTTTACCGATTTAAAGGGAGAATGAATGGTAAAAAATGTACAGGATTAGGCAAAGTTATTTCTTTGTACGTTACATATCACTTCCTTCCTTTTGTTCTTCTGTTTGTTATCGTTTTTACTCTAGCTAGTATTTACGATCGCGGCTTCATCACGCGATAGTTCTAAACGCCGAAGTAAATTACTCTACCGCCTATTACTTCTTTTTCACAATATTCCGTGTACAATTCACATTCTTTCTAACTAAAAGGTACTGTTCTTTTATTTATCTGTCACGTAGCATCATTTGCTTGACATCAGTTCGACTTCCCAATTTTCAAAATTTATATTTTCACCTGCAATTTCGAAATAATTTTGTTCCTTCCCGACTATCCTTCCTAGCGTTTCCAATTTATCTGCTTACAAAGAGAACTTCGCGTTGCGTAATTTTTTGAACAAGGTCATAAAACAGACAAAGTTTCCGATCAGAAGACAGCTTTGTTCGATCGAGACCAGCGATTGCGATTAAGTTTTGCCCAAGTCGGAGCTTACCGCGCGATATACGATCAGAAGGTAGTACGTGTGGGTGCCCTTTGTTCGATTGAAGGACTCGGGTTTGTTTTCACTAGCTACACAGAGCATTTAAGCTCGATCCACTTGTCACCGGGATAAGGTCGTGTTATCAGGCTTCTTTGTCCGATCCTCGTGAATAGACGCTCCCACCTCGATAAACACCAACTCTACCAAGTTATAGGCATGAGTCAACAAATACGCTCGTTCAGCTATCGATTACTTTCTTCATAATCGAGCAATTAGTACACGGTAAGCCCGGTACGATAAAAAAAAAGCAAATATCGAAATACATTATTCAAACGAAGACGGAATTCGTTAAAACGGAGCTGGGACAGTTTTTGAATGAATTAAAAATAAATATTGCATAAACTCGTTAGCCGCGGTGCCAAATCAAACGCGTAGAATGAAGAACAATTTACAAGACAAATTGAGTCAAATGTGAATGACGTAATCTCATAACCACCACGATCTTCTCACGCTTTATTTCTTTACCATTTAGCGCTTAAATAATGATTTTTCTGAATATAGAGTGAAGCGTCTTGTAATTGTCAATCTACGTGTGACCAAACATTCGTAGAAAGTTAATTTTAAAAATCATTTCGTTTCCTGGTTAGTTTTACATGGGGAAAGAACTACGACGTACGTAGAACATAAGAGTAAATTGAATATTACGAACATGTAATTGTTTATGTTGCTATTTTCATCTTCCTCGAAGCAAAATTTTTCAAAGTGAATCTTTATCGAAAATACGAATATTTTATTTCTCTTGACAGACCTTTCAAACACTTAGCTGAAAAATTAGTTGCGTAATATAATAGAAAATCTAATAGAATTTTGTTAAGATTATAAGAAGCTTGAAATTGAGAAAAATTAAGCGTGGAAATGAACGATTCGACTTGCCCACAAAGTGTTGACAACCAAATTCGAGGACTCTACTTTTTCCCACATCGCAATATAATTCAAGGTACCTGACACGTTTGCACAAATTTTAAACATCGTAAGTCTCGCGTCTACGGCCTTCATTTTCTCAGCTCCTTCCCATTTCTTTCAAACCGCCTTCGAGGTTATCCTGCAGCTGACGCCAGGGTAAAGAACTCGGCCGCATGAAAAATTCCTTAGACTTAATGGATATAATTTCATCGTCGGCTACGACCAACATAACCGCATTCTTTACCCCGCTCCCCTTTGAATAACAAATTAATGTCATTTACGTCATACGCTGAATCGCGACGCGGAGAAGACGATTCTGGCCTTCCCCGACCCCTAACCTCGTCACAAACCACCTCGTTGATCGTTCATTAAGTGGCTGGTTTGTCGTCGATCAACTGTATCGAAAGCATCTCGTTAATTTCGTTTCGACGAGACGAAAGGATATTGTACGACGAACCATTGACCCGTTTCACTGTGATCGTATATTACTTGTACGCGTGGTCTGATGAAACAATGTGTCGGGGAACAATGGGGACACAGATGACGCTTATGAAAGTAACATAGAGAATGTTCGCCGGGCTCCTTTTCAATCGGATCGCTATCGTCGAGTGCTCTCCCCTGATCGTTGGAAATATTTCGTATCCGTGCTCGCCGATATTGGATTGTTTAAATGTCGCGAAATCGTTTTCGAACGGGACACGTATATCCGGTACTTTTGTTGTTCGAAAGGAACTTTTTATCGTTATTGACCTGCTACTGCCAAGTAGACGGTTTGAGGAAAATCAGTGGTGAAAAGGATGATCGGTATATAAAAGATGCTTATTACGTGTGTTAAGAATTTGTACTTACATTATCGGTTTGATATTTGTATCATGATTGTTTTCGTCACATGATACTATACATATGTATGAATCTACTTGAGATATGATTGTTTCGTGCCATAGTAAAAGTTCTCATTGTCTAATTTTATAATTGTGAGAGGAGGTACACTATCTATGATATTCGAAATAAATGTAATTAGAATAAAAAGATAAAACTTTGTCTGTATCAAGTTTAGGAGTGTACAGTGGATAACATAATAATTTTCAATTATAGTGAAACGTTGCTTTCGTTGTGTGCTTTGGATATTAATTATTTCGTAATTAATGTTGTGATTATTCTGTAATTACAAAATTATATTTGGCAATTAGTATCTGATTTTAGAGATGGAAAATATAAAACGAGAGTTAATACCTACTTATAGAATAACCGATATATACTCAAATCACTCGCTAAAGTCACAAAAATTTACAATAAATATTATAATTAAGCACATACACATGCCTTGCATTTAAATAAATTTCATGTGTCTAAAAATAATTGTCTTTATGTGTATCTGCCATTATATTATGTATGAATGCCATCACACTTGATTAATAGCTTAGCACTTGCAATGCTACCTAATAGTCAACTAAAATGACAACGATCCAAAAGAACAAAAGAAACGTCGCTATTATCGAAAATACGAGACGTTTTCGCGGAGAGGATTGGCTCTCGATACGTCTTTCTAGTCGAGGGAGGTCGGCACGGACACGGATTAAGGTGACTGAGAAGAAAACGAAGGAAAAGAAGAAAAGGAAACAGGCAAACGTCCTGATCCTTGTCAGAAATCCCTGAGAGATTTGCCGCTTCCATCAACGAGCCCCTTGCTTGCGCGATACCTGGCCGAGGTCAGTCGGCTTAATTCCAGAAATTGTACTATTGCCATGTTTATGGAGAGGGGAAATACAGAGTAGAAGTAACGTTGGTTAATCGGCCATCGTGAAGATTAGACAGAAAACTTAATTATAAAGATCCTGATTGGCTCGATCCTCGGGAGGCCCACTGCCACCGAAAAGACAGACCTATTCCACTTGGCTATCCTTACTACGGATAACTACTATGAATCATTCCACTTTGTCTGTTTGTTTTCACGCGAATGTACTTGTATGTTTCGACGATCGTGTTGCGCTTCTTGCAAAGATCGTTGCTTCTCAAAGCAATCGGAGAACGATAAGCTATAATTTCTAATCGGACGTCGATAGTTGTTTCCTGATACGAAAGAATAAATACTAACAAACTTTGAACAGAGGAAACGTACCACACTATGGAAACAATACAATCCAACTTATTTTCGTTTCTGAATGTATTGAGTTGATCAGAATGTTCGTAGCTATATTAAAAAAAAAAAAAAAAAAGAAGAAAAAAAATAGGCCTTAGAGAGTATTTTTATAGAGTTAGGTAATATTTTATTGAATAACGCATGGTCGTACGAATGTGCCTCCATTTTTTCCTAAAGCTACCAGTTGTTTCGTTCAAGCACCTAACGATTATAAGCTTTCGATTCCTCATCATTAAAAATAACGAGAAGAAACATACTGTGTTAGGTATACTTATTGAATAGAATTTAACTTACCGTCTAATGTAATCTTATCGAAAAGAAAATCTTTTGATGGATCAATTACGGTTTCTTCTCGAACCAAAAACAGTCTCAAACTTAGTATTTAAATATTTGAGAGAAATTAATGGTAGATAAATCGTTCGTGAAAATTAGAGGACACGGATCGGCTCATAAATTTATTGACACAAGATCTACATTCCGGATACCTCGGCCTCTGCCGAGCTGTTAGGTAAACGAGAACTTTTAATTATGCACGGTGCTCCGGCAATGCGTCCAGACGCCTTTCGAGATGATTTAAAAGAACGAACCGCCGCGCGAAGATGAATGAGGAAAGAAGGCGACGAGGGAGCGACGAGAGTCGCATAGGACAAGCAATTTCACGGTCGACGGAAATAAGAGAAAAAAGGAACAGGGGAGGAGTGGCCAGGGACGCGGAATATATTCGCGGATGTGGGAAAAGGTAACGGCTGGTGCTACCGAGGGCGAGCGCAGAAGGGTGGCTCGTGAGTGAAAGCGTGATAGCGCGCGCGCGCGCGCGCCTCCGTGCATAGTTCAAAAAAACGCGAGACGATCGGGGCTGGTCTGACGTCGGAAGATTTATTAAGGCGGGTAAAATTTATTCGGTGCGATTAAATGCCTACTTTAGCGAATGGAGTGCGCAGGCCACTTTCTCTCTGTTCAAAGGGTAGCGGGCCAATTCTGGCGCCTTCGGCGGGTGCGAAATCAATTTTGCGCGCGATGAAAATACAGTCTTACGAGCTGGTTGAAAAATTTGCCGGGAGGTTATAAATTTGACCGATTTAATAAATTCTTCTAGCCGGCGGCCGTCTCTGAATCGAGAGCCACATGAAATATGATGCAGTCTCACCACGAATTATTTGGCCACTTCTGTTCGGTCAAAGTAAAAAAAGAAAAATAGAAAAAGGTAAGAAGGAAGAAGGAGCAAGGTTTTTCGTAGAAGAAAAAAAAGGATCAATGGTCGTAATCGGCAACGCTGATGTCGGAATAAATCTTGTCGCGCTCGATCGATTTCCTGCTCGAGCGTACACGAGGTCGAATGACCGGGTTACACGCCAAATAATAGTTAACGCGTACACACACACACGTTACACGACTACGATTCGATTGACGTTATCAACGTTTAACAGAAACTCTGTGTATATATGTATCAACGCGAAACTGAATCAAAATAGCGGCGTGTGTAACTTCATTCGCCGAGTTGGTTGTTTCCGTTTCGACCGCCTGAAACGAAGCTGGTGTTTATTACGATTAAACCAGGAGGTAGTTTTGCGGCGAAAGTTGGTTCTCCCGGCATCGATCTTTCGACTTTATTACCGACAACCGGCATTAAACACGTTGCGAAAATCGATAAGCGTACGATAAGCGAAGCATGAGCTCGTTTGCATATCTGTACCCGGGCCAGGTAATGCGGCCGCGCCGTGGCGAACCTTTATGGATAGATTAATCCATGGCTTAACGACATTTTCCCAGATTTCGACGGTTTAAAATCCGCTCACTCGTTTTCTTACTTCGCCTCGTCCTTTTTCTCTCCTTCTTCATCCTTTGCCTCCCACGTCGTCTAGGATGGAAAAGGCTTTAAAGCGTCGCGTCGTGTCGTCGCTCTACGAAAGCTATGGGAAACGTTGCTTGCAACATCCGAGAACATTACACCTTGGACAGGTGAAATTTTGACAAGTAAAGTAGAGCAGAAAATAGCGGATTGCGCGCGTGCGTAATTTACGGATTTGTTACCGAAGCGTATTTGAAATCCTGCTTTCCACGAGCATTACGATCGCTGGTAATTACGGCTTTTCGACGAGTTGCTAATTCGCCGGCTTTCTACGCTAAATCCAGTTATTAGTGGCCCACTGAAACGCCAGATAACTAATTATCGGCAATCGAATTAAATCTTTATTTCGTACGGGGCGACAGAGGACCACCCGTGTGCATATTGAAAAGTGTCGATAAGCTGCTGATTAGAGGATTCTCCCGACGCCTGATTTCGCAGTTCCAACCTGTGGGAATTCAGAAACCGTTAACTCCCCTATACTAAAATCCTCGCCGTGTTGCAGCACAGCTTCTCATCCCGCGAAATTTCCTGGCTTTCACAAAATCGATTCCGCCAATCGGTTGCGATTAGCGTGTTGCCTTTGTGCCGCTGCGTGTGAACAATTTATCAAATATTTCAAACTGCTACTTAAATGGAATCGGAATTTTCTTTCTTCTTTATTTGACACATATCACATTTTGAAGTATAGAATGTATCAACTGTAATTAGACACTTTGGTTAATTACGTGGGAATTAACCTTCACCGGTTATTCGTCCAGATATAGGTCATGACCAACGATAATTGAAGTTATCATTGCTGAAATGAAATTAATGACATTCATGAATTACATCATTTAACATGTACGTTAATGATTTATGAATTTTGGGAATTTCTATTCCTCAACTAAACCGCACTTTTTTAAATTTACTATCATAATACTGTTTCGAATATAGAAATGGAAGAGAAAGAAAATATTGTAACGTGTACTCTATCATATGTTACATATATATTATACAATATCAGGAAAGGAAGTGAATGAAAAATATCGATAAAAATAATATAGGGTATGGAAAAACGGAATTTACGCTTACAGTTTATAAATGCAAAGGTAGCTGTAAAAGGATCAAAATCGAAAGCGGTTTAAGCTTATTTAATAGTAAAAATTATACTGACGACTTGTACTAGATCAAAATCCTTTATTTGGAATATTCATCTTTCAGTTCAAAATTTCTTCAAATAAGATGTATAACGCATTCACATATGTCATTAAACGAACAGTATGAGACTCTCATGACACATAAGTTTATGTCACTAGATGCAAATTAACATGTTATTACAAATAAAACAATACGTGATGCAGCAGTGGATCTCTAACAATAGCAACTCGTGTAAGTTAAAACATACAAACGTAATAACATACAAATTCATGTCATTCTGGAGATATTTAATAAAACAGAAACTATGTAGAAATATGTTTTATTAAATATTATAACGAGTACTATATCCTGTATATTCTATATATTTTTGCATATTACGTGCATTCTGTGCATTTTTCACCTCCAAATTTCACAGAAATGTGTAAAAGTCCGCAGATATGTTAATAAGTCAATTCGTCTTTCCCAGATTAAAGTTTAAATAACAGAAACAAGGGATGTTGTTTTCTCATCAAGAGAACCTTGCCATTTTCTAAAGTGCACATTTTAGCAAAGAAAAGGTAGTCATCGCGTAGCCCTTCGCGCGTCTCAGGCGACTTCAATTTTCGGTGGCGTCAAATCCAGAGAGAAATTCCCTGGTCGGTTCGCGGATTGTAATCTCTCAACGGGGTCCCAAACCCTCCTGGAGCGAGGTAGGGATGAAGAAAACGGAAAAGGGCAAAAGGAAAAAGCCGCTGAATTCGGTTCATCGAGGACTCCCGGGGTAACCGTCTGACGAATCTTTATTGCGGCCTCGTTGAAATTCGAGACGATCGCCGACGTCGATACCGTTTTACGTGGATATAGGAGGTGCCTTACGGTGATTATCCTTGACTGGTTAAGCTCCGTGGCGGGAACTACTCCAGAGGATTATCTCTCTGTCTCGACCTCTATACACCCTTCAGCCGCTGTCGATATTTCAAAGGTCTTATCTTCTCCTTCGGGATATCCATTGGAATCGCGAGCGCACGGTCCCATGCAACCTGGTTATCTATTGTCAGCTTAATTAGGTTGCATTACACCGGTGGACCACGTCGATGCCTTTGCGTATTGTTCGCGTAACGTTTAATGAGAACCGATAGTATGAGATCGTAGTTGGCTTAATTGTTTATCGTTTCTATTGACTCCGGATGGACCAGCCAACTTCGAAAATTCACGATTTTGAATTAAACCATCTTTCGTCGATTTTGTAGTCAATCACTTGTGTACTTTTCGAATTTTCTATATCTCGATTTAGCTTCGCAACCGACAAGAAATCTTTCAATGATCCAAGAAAATTTTATCTTACAATTGAAACGAAAACTCGTACATACATTTTTCTCTGATTTAAGGAAGCTTCTATCGATAACAGAATGTGGTCCCGTTGAAAATGAACAGAGTTAATATTCATAGAGAAATAATTAGAAAATTTGAATTCATCCTAAACATTTTCTAAACCTACAATACTCGTCAGCGGGAAAACTTCCTATGCCAATTTTCCATAATCAAACTAAGAAAGGGAACAAGAAACGAGTGAGCTGTGGTGGCACGAATTTTATGTCACCAGTCAATGAAATTTAACGGAGCGAGAATTATCATTCGAGAGTAGCGTAGCGCGACGATCAAACAGGCCGGCGCGATACCACGGGAATTAAGCAAACAACGGCCGGAGTCAGCCAATATTATTTCGTCCCACGGTTGACTGGGAAAGAATAATAAATCCGGAAGCCACATTCGACATTTCGACCAACACGTAGCCTCGCGTGAAACGTCCAGTTCATTCTACCGTAAAGCTGTTCTGTCATTTCCTCTCTTTCTGTGGTACGCGTTTCGAATGATGGTGGTGCAGCGTTCGCGTGTGTCCTCCTGCCACGAAAACGACGAAAAAGCTCCGGCGTTTTCCAAAAGGAGAAACTGACCGGATCCACCCACTGCCATATAAATAATGCAATTATCTGCGGAAACTGCGGCCAGCAGACAGCAGCGCGTGTCCGGCCCGGATAATAATTGTCATTAACCTGAAAATATGTGCTGGAAGTAACCCGTGGAATTGTGGCCGACCGAATTTTCTCCTGCCTTTTCCACACGCCTCTACCATACCCTCTACCCCGCCACCTTTCCGATTTTCGTTTCCAGTCGACGTCGACTTTCGTCTTCCATGGTCCGCAACTTCCGTACGATTTTTTCGCCAGACGTTTCCTCCGAATAAGCTTCCTATCTTTCTTCCCTGCGGACTGCCTATGGAATTTACGTTCCTTCGGCTTCCGCCTAGACAGAGTTATGCGTTTTTAACGAGGCCCCGTCCGATGAGATTCCCCCTACCCCCGTTTGACCTATTGCACCGATCGACTATTCGCGCTGTCCCTGCAAATACGTATCAAGAGTTTTAAAGCTGCTGCGACTAGCTTTTTGACGTTAAAGCTTAGTGAAAATTTATAAGGTAAAGGTAGAATAGAATCTGCAGTTTTTTTAATGTTCCGTATAGTTCTCATAGATGGCTCGACCAGGAATGACCTTCTTTGTATCGTGCTTAAAAAATAATCAGCCCCTAGTGACCGATACAGTATCTACGACAGTCTAATTTATGGCACCCTAAAAAGCTGCATGTTTTTCTACAGTTTCCTTTTGGATGTCGTTCTCCGTGATATGACAAGTTGACCCAAGTCACGACTAACCCTTTCATAGTGAATGTTTCTTTTTTCAATTACGAGAATCGTATCATTCAAAAATTGGATATGTGGCTCAGATTGGCTGAGATTAATTCTCGATCATTGAATCAACGTTCGTTGGAGTGGCTCCTAAAAGAATCAATACTCTGTCAATATTGTGTACAACAACTTAAGGGTAAAAGTATAATGTAAAATATATAGGTAATAATATAATAATATAGGAATTTTATTATAACTAGTAGATCAAGTAGCAATAAATAGAGCTTTCCTGTGTATACATAATTCTGTATACACATAAATCTTGTTTCTTTTTCAATGAAAATGTCTTTAATGGAAATATCTTAAGTTTTATTCAGAATTTACCCTCCAAACCTATACATAACGAAGTTTCAGTGTTGGACCAAGCTAACCGTATATCCAGTAGCTGCGTTAGTCTGGGAGCATCTGCCTGCCATTTAAAGTTAATTTCGAAGTCAGAACGAGTTTCTACATAGTCAATCCTCATTACTTTAATGACCATACCTACACAGAAATCTAAAAAATCAAGCACGACCTTTCCACCTTAACATTCCACTCTCTAAAAGCGATTCTCTTGAAAAATCCTCGTTTACCGTAGCGAAAGAAGAAAAAGGGAAAAAAGCAGTGACAAAAAAGTAGAAATGAAAATCTCCGTCCGCAACGACGTTTCGGCGCTTGACCCAAGCTCTGAAAAACCATAACCAGCGAGTTACGGCAGGCGCTAAAACTTCGTAGCACGCGTTTCCGGCGAACATCCAGCGATACGTCAACGCCGGATATTCATTCTTCCAGTTTTTCTCTGGTTTTCTCGCGATCGATCGCAGCGGCGCTCGCTGCAGGGCAAAAACATGCGACGGGGCAGGCACGGGAAACGTTTAATCGCCCGGGGACAAATCAGAAGTGGCGTTCAGATTAGGCAGCTTAGAATTAGAAAGCTCTTAGACGCCATTCGGACCAACGGCGTTGAAACACTGGCGTTTCACGGAGCCGGCGTGAGGTTGTGTCGCCTAGCAACCGGAAACAGTACCAAGCACCGCCTGTCCGCCCCGATTAATTCATTCGAGACGCAGATTAAACCGTCGGGTTACTTTCCATTGTTCGACCGTGCGATTAATCGTCAACGTCGCGGTGTCCTTCGCCGGCCAAGATAAACCGCGTGACCGCTCCATTCACCGGTCGATCAGAACGCGTCGGATACGTCTGACTGCGTTGGATCCGGAGGAAATTAATCTGACTTGACTTGTGCACCGTCCAGAAACGCTAACTCCACTTACTTGCATGTTCCCGTGAAAATTTTTGCTCCCTCTTTCTAGAATTTTTTATTTTGTTCATCTCTAAGAGGAAAATTTATTGCTCTTATTACAATAGCTACCGATATATTATAACGTGTCATGAATATGATTTAGAGTTAAGTACGAGTGATACGTGATTGTAGGTCCATCGAATGAAAATTGCTGGAAAATGAGAAACGGAACAAAACTTGTTTCTTTTTTGCAAAATGTTTCGCTATGACAATGTGTCGAATTTGTTGCTCGCATTATAAGATAATCTAATCGCAAAATTGTCAAGCTAAGAACGGCCAGTGCTACGAAGATTTCGAAAGATCGAATTATCGTTGAGTCTATTTAACAAGTAAATTCAGGCGATCGATCCGTTTAAAATTATTGTTGGTAAATAACCATTATGGCAGGCGCGGTACGGAGCAGCTTTGAAAAAGAGATTAAGGAGGATAGCTCCATTAAACGGCTTTTCTAAACCTAACGCGCCGGTTACTGAGTACAAGTACCTTAAAGTTTGTGCTCTGAGCGCCGCTTCGAGGCTCTTGTAATTACCTTTATTTCCCAGAAATTCCAACGGGTTAGTTTTTCAACCAATTTAGGAGAAATTTCGTAAGGGAGAAGAATGAGCGACGTTTTTAAGCAGCTCTCTAGTTAAATTCTTCACCTTTATTTTTAATTAATCAGTCTTGGTATCCTTTAAGGCTGTTGAAGGAGGTCTTCATTCAACCCATCGCGATCACAATGCGTAGGTATGTCTGGCTGCCTCGAACAGATCCTGGGTGAAATTAATCTCCTTCACCTTCTCCTTCCATTTTCTCTTTTACCATCCAGAGAAGGTTCGATAGAGAGAGGAGAGGGAGAGAGAGAGAGAGCGGTCGCGGTGAAGATTTTCGCGGTTTCTTCAGGGTTTTGCAATATTCGAGGAAGTAGTCTGGGCCCTGGGAGGCGATCGATGAAACGCTGCGCCGGCTGGCTCATCTACGAGGGTGCATCAGCCGTAATTAAAAAATACCGTGCACAGCTTAAGTATTCCCAGCGTAATCAGCGCAAGATAGAATTAAAAGTAATGAAAGCCGCCGGGGAAACATGTCAACCGAACGACAATGGCTACCGTCTTAAAAATCATCCTCGGTCTTACTGTAATTGTTCGACACCAAATATTCTTTGTCCTTTGATTCTGCTCGTACTTTACCAAATATAGCGAGGTTTATAAAGAAATATTCAACAATAAACAGACAGATGGACACTTTGTGGACGGAGTGATTTTACTGTAAACGATGATTTTAGTTAAATTGTATCTTTCAAATTAATCTAGATATTGGTGTGAATATTAAGGATAATGTACAAACAAATTTATCTACGAAAGCCTCTTAGTTTTGGTTATTGTGTATACATCATTTATTTAACCTATTTGTATTACATATTGTTTGCATACTTATTATGCAATTGTTTCATAATCGTTAAAATATTAACCTTAACTGATATAGTGCGAATCATATCACTGACAGACATGTCAGAAAATTGTATAAACTATAAATTGTCTGAATACTCTATTTGACGAAAGCTAGTAAAATTGTACGACAGAAATCTATGTGTGATCTACAATGTATAATTTATCAATATCATTAATTTGTCAATTATCATACAAAAAGATGAAGATTAACGTAATAGTAAATAGAAAGAATCGATTACTGTTAATATATGTACAATACCGACTGAAATTTTTTATCACATTCGATTCGCCAACTGGCAACGTTTATTTCTTTCTCTGCCGTATCACGCGATGGGTGATCGCTCCGCTCCGATCGTCTGTTCACCGCGAATATCGCGTTGCGTTATGTGTATCGATTATAGACTGGAAGGTTCGGCGGGCGGAGCTGCTCCTCGTCGAATTTGAATTTCAAGCTCGGCCGCGCAGATAGATTCAATTTTTAACGAGCCGCGTTGTCCGTCGCAGTGCTCTTCCTACCCTCCGCTGAATAATGTTACAGCTCACGGATCCACGGACCCCCATAAATATAAATGACCGGTGTCCGGCGGATCTATCGATCGCGGTCGCGGATTACGCCGGAAGATCCTCCTAGAACGATCCCTCGGCCTCATTCGGGAAAAAAGGAGGCCGGAAATCGAATGGTAAATCGCCCGGGGAAATTGCCGCGATTCGCCACCGAGAAAAAGCGGCGATCGCGCGATGTGCGCGCGGCTTTTTTGATTCACGGCAAAAGATTCGCATCCGTCGAATGCAAATGTTGGCGTTTCATCGTGGCGTCGTCGTGTTCCGGACCCTAACTCGATTCGTTTCTCTGTTTCGTCGAGTATAAAACTGGTGTTGATTTTAGGAAAGAGCAAGTCGAGATTGCAAGAATGTTAGCGAATTTTTCGATCGATTCGAAAAAGATAGGTAGCGTTTCGGTCATATTGTGTAGAGATTAGTGTAGAGAAATTGCGTGATCGGGAATTACTGTTTCAGAGTTAAATATTAGAAAAGCTGATTATACGTGACACCTGATGCATTCGTTTTGTCATAATGGCTGATGCGAGCAAACTGGCATAACGAGAACATCACGAGTACGGTGCGAACCCTACAGGTTGAGCGTAGATAAATAATGACGTAATATCATACATAACGAGTTAATGTATGTGTGATATTTTGTACCAGCAAATTGCCTTAAAATAACTATATGATGTTCATTAAACAAGATTAACAAGAGTTAGATATATTGAGGCAAATAAAAACCAGATTAATCTTAAAATAATGGAATAATGGAACACTTAATAAGAGACTTCATTAACCTTAAAATGAACTACGTTTGCTGAAACCCGCCCTTATAATCTTTCTTGATTCGTGATCGCCCTATCTTTTAAGATGTAGATATTTAGTTTAATTTAGTTATATATTAGTAACGTAATAGAATCAATATTTTGTATTAGCAATGAATCGTCCCAGTTGCTTAATGAATAACTACACGAATATCAGAAATGTCATCAGACTACTTGACGGAATTGTTTCCCTCGGCTGTAAAGCCAAAGAGAGAGGTTACGATATGATGGGAGCATAAAAAGCCAGTGACCAGCGTAAGAGGCAAGTACGTTACTACATTTAAGTTATTATGCGAGATCGATAGCGGCGGTCACGTTAAACCCTATTGTTCACCGGGCAAGGGATTTTAATGCGAAACGGAAATGAAAAAAGGGGAAACGAGGGAAAAAACGGTCTCTGCCCGGGGTGGAAATGGAAAAATGCCTGTGAAATTCGTAAGAGCGGAATGAGCAGTCTGGGCTAGAATTAAGGTAAAAGGAAGGCGGGAACATTATCGGGCGGGTCCATAAATTCAAGAAGATTAGTCCATAGCGAATCTTCCTGGTCCCGGCAGCCTCGACCGGTATTATAAGCCTTTGGATACTTAAAACCTTTTAAACTGCGGGTATAATGATGGCCGCTGGAACCCTCGTCAATTCAGATTTTATTTTTCCTCCACGTGAACAAATTTTTCGTCCTTTTTCTTTTCCACCTTTTTCTTTTTTGTCTCTACTTTCTCCTGAGTAATATTTCCTTTTTTATCTCTGATTTTACCGTATAATCAAATACAACGTATAAGGGAACTGACGCGAGTAAGTTAATTAAGGCAGGTTACAGGGAAGTTGTCCAAACTGGTACGTTCATAAAGCGTGCATCCTCCCGGTATGTTGGAAATTAATTAGCAATTAATTTGTTGTAAATACTCGTCTCTCGTTAAAATAGATTCGACCGGTTACCATTCCGATTGGACAATACAATGCCCGGATGAGCGGCATCGAAGTGGTGCAATCTTTTTAATCGGATGCCGAACGATAATACGATTGCGCGGAATAAAAGTATTTTACCTGTCCTCCCTTTCCGCTTGCCCTACTAGCTTCGCTTCGCGTTCTTATTAATTATTGCTAACGCCCTAATTATTACTAACTAACCGCAGCAGCAGCGTAATTTCGACCGCTATTATCCGCTACTTTTCGTCCTATAAGCTACCAAGCTATTTCGCTTGAATGCTCCCGTGATATTTACGCGGCGTATATACCCGCATTAAAAAATTGTGGATTCATTAACGGCGAGAGTAAACGCGGGAATAATGCGTCTGAAATGCTTCTAGGACGCTTTCTTTTCTTCTAAAATGAACGTCGTTTAGGGAAAAGGACGTTTCGAAAGGAAAGCTCGTTAGGAAGGCGAGATAAGTATGGGAACGATGGAAATTCGATCGAAAAATTTCCGTGAAACTTGAAGTGACCGCGTCGAGCCGTGTAAGCCGTTAAGCGCCACGGGGTAAGAAGAGAGAGATTGGAAAATGTAGAAGTGAGAGAGAAAAGATAGAGACTGGTTGCACGAGTAGATAACCAGATAATCCACCGAATCAGCAATTAGTACACATTGGAATAATTAACGCCGATCTCCCTATAAACCTCGTCGAGGCATCTCACCCATGCTTCTCAATTACAAAGCTGCGCGCGATAGTCGCCGTTTCCAGGGACTTTTTAAGAATAAAACCAGCGCGGTATATAAAGTACAGCGAGTATGACCTGAATCGGTTCGTCGTAGAACTTTGTAATAATTCAGAAACTTCGCTTTAGAATCATAGTTCTTTTTAAATTTGATTTAGTTGAACTGTAAGGGTATTATTGAACCATGAAAATGATTTTTTAAATCCGAGTGGTACCAATATTAATAATGGAAACTTCAACTTCATACTAATATTATTATTCATTACTCTTTTTCGAACGAGATTTAAATTGCTTTTATAACTTTACCCGAAGCAAAGCTCGTTATAATGAGCATTTGCTAAACCAAAACAATGTGATATGAATATCACCATTACCGAATGTATTTATTTAGTAAAAGGATAAAATTAAAAATTTTGCAAGCGAGGAGCGGGCTGAAAAACGATTTTTGCGATGTAAACGGGACTTCGGGTTTGTGAGAGAAATTGTTCACCAAATTAACCAGTTGCAGAGCGCCCCAATCGAAACGCATCGAAAACCTTGTCACCGAGGTTCGAGGCTCTAGGTGGTCGCTAAGGATCTAGGGTGCGTACAGCCCTCCAAGCATCCACTTTCCCTTACTCAGTGAAAACGCCTACATTTCCGCCAACTTAAAAGCAACTCTGACGACTTTCAGGGGAGATTATATTGCCAAGTATCGCCCTGTGACGTATCATCTCGCAAAGGATTGATCGAGGATATTGATTAAAGTGCTAAGAGTTTGACGTTTATTCACTCATTTTCCATTCAACAATTTCTAAAGATATCGGAACGAAGTTTACTGAAAATTTATATTTGACAAATAATATAAAGCGCCGTTTAAGATATATCTTATAAAAATCCACGTAGTCAAATCAACAAAATGAAATCAACTAAATAGATAAGTAATAATAACGCTCAATAAAAAGCTGTCGAGTTCAATCGTGTTCAATCGAGTTCAATGGAAATAGATCAGGCAACAAGAATAGATAGCTTTAGTATTCTTTGTGGGACGTCGCAGTTTCGAGGTTTTTCAGTTGAAACACGATGATGGCACTCGTCGCCGAGAGGTCATTCTTTCGGTCACGGTTCATTCCTTCAATAGGTCGACACGTTGCGAAGCATTGTTCACCAGCCGGCTATTTATTCGTAAATGGTCAGCGTATATTGATGAACGAGAAGTGGTCTCCGCAATCGAATCTAGCGTAATCTTCTCGAGAATCGTTCCTTTCGCTCTCCTCCACCCCTTTCTCTCTCTCTCTCTCTCTCTCTTTCTCCTTCTCTGTCTCTCTTTCTCCCTGAAATCTCGCATTATGGAAGTTGGAACGTAACTTGCGCGACACGGCAAACATAGTCGTTGCCTTTAACGGTCTATCGAGCACACTTAACCCCTCTGGATTACACACTTTCACGGTACGGCGCTATGGTCGAAGTAGCGAGAAAGATCGTAAAGTAATGGCTATCTTCAAATGTGTTCCCATCGGGCAACGATCTTATTTCTGTGGTCGGTAAAAGTAGAGAAGTATCGTTCTTTGGATAAACTTTGACGATTCGCTGAGTACTCGATGCAGTTGGCAACGTTTAAATCGGGCAAGACGTCGAAATAATGATCCTCGATTTACTCTTCCTACAATAGACAAGCGAAAACAACTATATTGACAAGTTGAATTGAAAGTATTGACCAGGATTGGAACTCATCAGACAAGTCAAAGAGGACATGATTTGAGCGTGACGCAATTGGACGTGATGTAACGTAATAGATCTAAATTATTGTACTTAGTTTGGCGAGTAGAGTATGTCGAAGTCGAACCGGTTAAGTAGAATAGGACGGTGCCCGATCAGACGTGGACGACAGTAACCGGGACGTTGTGGCCAATCCAATTTGCATTGATCTAGAATTAAACGAGCCAAATTGTACAGTTTATGGAGTTACATGAAAGTTTTATTACATTTCCCAAAGCAACCTTTGTCTCCTCGCGTTCTGACATTGTCTCGCAAATGTAACGACGGTAAAAAGAAAACTTAGTGTGAATTATACATACGATACTATTTGATAATTTAATTGCATCCTATTTCTAGCTAGCTATTGTGTCTTGTTCTGCCCTTTGTTCGTTATTTCTACAAGTTACTGATCTTATAATCAGGTGTCGTAATTTTTGACCGACTAGACGAGACTCTCTAACGTTTCCTTCACTTGGCTGACTACCAGATTTACTTGGGCGACTACGGAGTCAACAAAGGCCAATATGGTCTTTCGTAATTATGTGGAAATTAGTTTGAGCCAGTTAATGCGAATACATCGTTTTACTGAATTCACGCTAACATTCGTCGATTTTTCCCAAGCGATAACGTTGGCCCTAAGAGAAAATCTCTTCCAGTTTTCCGTTTCTCTCCTCTGTCTTTATCCTTTCCTTTTCAGTTATTTTTTGTAATTCGTTTGCCATGTCGTGCAAAATATGATAGAAAGATCGAGATACCCTGTCAAAGCATTTTCTAACCGAACACATCAACGTATACAACTGTCAAACGGATGGCTAGTCTGTTTGTTCTTTCGCGCTAACTGATACAATTTTTTAGATACGTTTGCATCGTCATGCACCAGTTAATATTTGTTAATGCAATTATTCTACGTGTTTCAAACACCGAACGCAAACAATACGTTTCGCTTCAGTTGTATTTTTGGTTCTCCTTTCATGTATGTTTTTATTTTTGTTTTCTTTTCATTTCATTTTCTATTTTTTTTATTTTGTTTCAATTTGATTCGCCGACGAAAGAAGCGTTATGGTATCCGACCTTGCTCAACAACGCTTTTATTTAAATTAGAGGATGAAGAATAGATCTGCTCGTGAAAATTGAAACAGGATACAATCTCATGTTGTAATAAAAGATTAACTGTAATGGAACACCGAACTTTCCTTGCTTCTTTCCTAGCTTATATCGATCATATACGTTTAACGAGTACATTGTAATTTGTATTCTAACAACGCTGGATTATCTAGAACTATCAGAGAGTTTGCAACTGTATTCGATTGCGAAAGTTATAATCCATGAAATTATTCATTGCTAGCAAACGAGCTAACACACGTTATCGAACTCCCAGGGTGCCCGTCATTAAATTATCCACGTATTATTTAGATATGATGAATGTCTGAAGAATTACGTTTCAAATTAGTTACTGATATAATTCTACCGTACATTACTTGATTATATGTTCGTAAATGATCGAGAAAGGAAGGGTTGAATGGTTCGACGAAACAGAAAAGATAGGATATTCGTTCAGATGAGTTTCTTGGAGGAAAATTCAATTGGACGGCTGGTCGAGATCAAGTTGGATACGAACTCTCAATATTTCCCTTCGGCTTCTTCTCTTGTATACTTTTGCATTAGTTTAATTAACCTCTCTTCTCCGCGAGCTTTATCCACGGCTAGCGACCTAAAAGTTGAACGACTCATACCAAGGAAGCTGAACGCGATTCCCCACCTGATGATCCCCTTAATGAAATGAGTTTGAAATTGAGCTCAATCTTCGGAAATGGAGATCCTGGACTACGAGTACGTCGAGGACTGACACGGGCTCTGTAACCTCGGAATTGTTTTAGTAACACGGTCGTTTGATATTCCTACTTGTTATCGAATGTACTTCCAGGTTTAGAACTACCTATCAAAACACTTATTAAAAATATTAAAATCATTAAGAATTAATCTTTAGACTATAAGAAACTCATATATTCTATATTACTCATACATTTAACGTTCAATATTATTTTTAGATTAAAAAGAATTTCTACATTCAATATTACTTATGTATTTGACATTTAGGATTATGAAACCACTAACTATATAGAACTCGTGTGTTTAATCTTACAATAATAAACACATTAATTATATATAATTAAACTAAATTCATCTATATTAATACAATATTCGTTATATCTCCTGATAATTGTTTCAATCAATCTCAATATTCGTATCATTAGTTCTCCTATACTGGTTGTTATTTGATTCCACCATAAATGATTCTACAAATTAAATTTAGACATATATTGACCAGAATTATTTGCTAATTTCATCCCATATGTTTTTAATGAGATTTGAATTAGAATATTGTAGGACCAAAGCATAATTATTAATGCATTTCTTTATAAATCTTATAAATCTTTATGAATGACTTTTGCCAATGTTTATCGTATATATTTGTAAAAGTCTGATATACTTTTTATTAATCGTTTTTGTAATAATCTAAATCGGATATTGGATTTCATATGGAAGCAGAAAATGTCCCAATACTTGTAAACGAGGGTATGAATGTAGTTATTTATGGTTATTTGAACAATTTAACAGCTTTTATAATTTATTTCACTTCTTCCACAAACGCTAAATAAAGCTTTCTTACTATTCTTAATACAGACGATTATTTATTAATGCGATAACTCTTCCAACTAACTCTACCATTGGATAAATATTCTACGAGTCTTAAATTTTTATTGTTCAAGCAATATCCATTTCTGAAGTAGTTTGAATAATTATAAATGTAAATACATGAGAAGCTTATTCTTTTCTTTTCTGTCGTGTCAGTTCTTTCCCCTAATTCCTTTTCCTTTCTTTTTCCCCTAATTTCGTAGTCTCTTTTCTTCAGTGCACGTAAAATACCTTTTACGACACGACCTCATTTCCAAATTCCGCATGATCGTGCAACAACGTGCAGTAGATCTCTCAGGTGTCTGCGCAGTCAGGTTCCTTTCAGCACAAAAGATTGCATCTGGTTAAGGCAGCAACGTTCAGAAACTTTTCTATTGTCAGGCATACCGCGTCAAACGCGATCAATCCCTCACGATTGTGCGTCGAAAGACTGCCACGGTCAGAATTAACTCTGAGAACTTCTTGTTGTAGCCTCGACTATAGTTAAAGTTGCCGGAAACAAAGGAGTAGTTGGGTCGTAAAACGGAAGACTTTCGGATCACTTTTCGCGATGAAAGAACTGTGTCTGGCAGAGACTTAATGGGTAACCGAATTATTCTACGTGGAAGACAACCCTCGCTCGTTTAGAGTTCGTGTCGCGTAGTCGAAATTTTCGAACGGGGGACGAAGCATTACCATAAATCAATCTCGGCGCACCGTCACTCGACACCGCGATTCCCAGCGGATGAATGCTAATTACAAGAAGCCCGCCGCGGAAATATCAAGCGGAGGATGCGCGTGTCAACGTGATGTAAATAGAAGATTTTTCCATTTCTCGACATTAATTTGCACTCTGTTGCCGTGGCTCGCTGGAAAAGCATTAACATATGAACAGGCCTATACCACGCGCATTTATACGCAATATTCATATGGAGATTTTACCTGAAGAGTATTATGTATCTAACAACCCGTGGATAAGCTATTTACATAAATGACGGGGCATCCTCGATTTTGTTCGTCGCCTGGTATCCCACCACCGCCACGCAGGAAACGTTTTAACGTTTCCAATGCGAATCGATTTCAATCCTCTGTCTCTTCCCTTCTATCTCACCCTCGTTCTTTCTCTACCTTTTTTCATCGATTCTTTTTCTATTCCACGATTCCATCCCTCCATTTTTCCCTCGTTCCCTTCTTTGTCTCTCTCGCTTGTCTTTTATCTTTCAACCTACAAAACTTCGCGCATTTTCTACCCCCATCCTTGCGACTAGTTCCCGATCTTTCTTCCCCCGAAGTCGAGCGAAAGCAAGAAACCGAATTCATCACTTACGCCGGAACGTGCCGCTTTCGTAGAACGATTATCTTTTCATGTCGTTATCAGTAATGTACGGAGGATCTCTCGTATTCGCAAGTAGGTCGACCAAAAAGCGGCAACAACCCTTTCCCCGGGAACTGCAATTCCATTCCCGTCTGGCGCCTAATCGAGAAACGTCAGCTGTTGATTCTCCTGGCCGAGGCGGCGCTGCGTTTTAGCAAATGACCGTTCGATTATCGCGTCGTCCTTGTCCGCATCAACCAGCGAAGAACCATCGTCTCGCCTTTCCTCTCTGCTCTCGTCTCGGCGTTAGCTGCTTTCTATCTACGAGGCTTTGCTGCTCCATTTGCGCCGCAGTTTCTCCTTGGAAGGCGCGAAATTCCCGAGAAATGGCTTCCGGACGAACTGGCGGCTGCACTCTCAGCTGCGAATCATCAGGGAGTAATTGTACCGAGCGTGCTTCCCTCCGTTCCTCGTTGTTAAATAATGCCGTGGATGGTCCACCGTTGCAACTTGGCGCCGCTATCAAACTGATCTTCATCGATCGATCTTATTCGCCGCCAAAGCTGCGTTCTCTTAACGTCGAAACGAGTTACCACCGGATTAACCCGCCGATGAAATTTTCAGGTCCCAATCAGCGCGGTTTGGGAAGAATTACTTAAAACCGAACGAAACACGATGGCTCGTTTAGCGAAATGGTTTTGCGGCTAAATTCCCGTTTGATCGATTGCTTCCTTTAATTTCGTCCGCGCTATTCGGTGGTTCCTACATTTCGGAAGCCCTTCACCCTCCGCCTATTTGATGGTCGTCGAAAATGGTTTCGTCGTCCAGAGGTTTCAATTTTCCTTTTTCTTCTAACACCGCAGGCTTTTCCATATTGTAACCAACTCGATTAAACCGTTCCGCTGTCCAATTAGAAGAACGTATTCGAATGGAAGACGGGTTTGAAACAAGCGATAACCTGTCGACGGCTAACAGACCGATGCGAAACAATTAAATAACGAGATATTGCGGCCTGCCGGCGGTGTTTATTTTCTGCGGGACGAGTCGCTCTGTCGAAACGCCAATATTTTTCATGCTCGCGACCGTACAGCGTCAAAATCGCGACGACCGCGACCGCGTGACAGCAGTTTTGCAAATTAACTTTCATGGCACGGTGAAACGTGAAATTGCGGCGTAATCTTTTCCAAGAGGTGCGGATCTCTTTAAAAAAACCGGTCACCCCTTTGTAATTCTATTAGTTCCCGCTGACGTTTCACCATGATTCGAATAACGCTTCTCACAGTCGTCGACTCCATGAAAGGGAAAATACGTCGATGTGGTAGCACGAACAAAAATTGAGCAAAAGGATGTGAAAAGATGTATAGAAAAATCATACGCGTTGAAAGGACTCGTGATTTACGAATTTCTACCCGATTTTGTCACCGTAATATACTCTTTTTTGTTGAGAGATTTTTTAGTGTAACATGGTTACGCACTTAAAGACTACGAGGGAAGAACTCTAAGTTGCATATTTCATTTTTTATGGGGGTGCAATTTTAAAATACTTGTTACCAAAATTACCTTCTTTATTGTTCAAGTTGAATTCCTATTATTCCATCCACTTTATAATTTTAAAAGTATCGTAATACTAAATTATCGTAAATTATTGAAAATACTAAATTGTTGCTTCTCTTAATAATCGTATTTTTGATATTTTTCAAAACCTCGTCAACTTATAAGCTATTTTTATATCTTTCGATTTAGCAGATTGTCTAAATTTTCAAAATCAATAGAATATGTATATAATATATTGGAACAGATATCATTGAAATAAAAAGACCTCATATGAAGAAATGCATCATACAATTTATGGGATGAACGACTGTACTTCTTAGCAGTGAATGTCTTGATCCATTTAATTGGTTTCTCCATAATTAAGGAAGGATTTAGTAACTTAACGTTACAAAAACCAATCCTATAACTTCGATGTGATCTGCCACTTTTAAATAGAAGCTACCGCCGAAGGACAGTCAGTGCTTTTATGCCTTCCCTTTGTAAGCCATGTAGGGGGAGAAAGCTGTTCGCGATTAAGGGTTGATTTCTAATTTTCCGGTATCATATATGATGTTCTGCTAAATGAGCGGTCAGGATCAGAGAGGTAGACCTTTTTCGGTCGGTGCAGCGGTCGCAATTTATGAAAGGAGAAAGCGGTTGACAAAGAGGGAAAGCGGTTGCCGGTCGACGGAGATCAGTTGCTAGAAAACGAATAAAAGTTCTCCGATTCAGAAAACTCTTTGCGACTTCATTTTTACTCTGCTTTCGGCCAGCGTCGATAAACGGAAAACTCCAATGTTTAATAACACCGTCGCCATACTACGTTATTGTAACGCTAAAAACACGCTACCGCAATTAACGAACCGGCTAATGAAATATTCTCATAACACGAACATTTTCTCTAATTTGATTTTCCTACGAACAGAAACAACGATGCATAGACTAAACCTTTAAATGGGGAGGATAAAGCTTCAAAGGAGAATGAGGGCAAGCGATTTATCTCGATATGTCGGAGTAATAGTACACCCTACAGACAAGTTTAATTATTAGCAGCGGTGTGGTTTACTTAGCTATTTAGCTGAACGATATATTATAGGTTATATAATAAATCTAATGGAAAATATTAAAAATACATAGTATAATCCACATAAGCATTCGAACACTTATAGAAACATTTTATCGTCGTATGTATACGTAAAAGTTTCCTATGGTAAATGTTCGAATACTTTTATAAGACACTACGATATTCCTTTTAACGATCGACCTTTTAATACTCACCGCGAGGTATTTGACCAGTTTAAAAAGGGAAAATCTATACTAGGAATCTAGTACGATAAGAAATGGATCGACAGATAGAGTGAAACAGTGATACCTGATAGTCGATTCGAGATACATACTGAGATTCTAAAATCGGTAGACGGTTGAATCATTAGTTGAATTGACGAGTCTACGAAGCAACATTATTTACAAATAATAGATGAATCAATTAGATAATTGGAACGTCACGTCTTATGCAGCCAACATGTTAATCAATTTCAGCTGGGTAGGGTTTCTAGTGGAGAAGAAAGATCGTTTCCCTAATTTTCCTCTCGTCTAAGCACGTCTTGAAGAAGGACGGTTACCGATAATCTTAGAGTTCGACCCATTCTAGTTCGTTTCTCCTTTAATTCATCGATCAGAGTGCCCAAGTTATCACCGATACTCGCGTCAGACGACGCGTCTTGAGCCAATCTCTCCTCCCTTTGAGCCTCCATCCCGGCTTTGACGTTCTAGCAGATCATTTTAGGCAGTCGAAGGGAGGAGAGTTCGATCAACTTCCTCGAAGGTCCTTAATATATCTCGAAGAGCTACTTCCACTCTCGGAAGCCACTTCGAATTGAATCGGTTGCATTCTGCAGGTAGAGCGGCGAGAAACGGCGTAGGTGGAGAGGGTGGGAGGAAGGGCAGGGCTGTGAAATGGGAAGAAAGAAAGATGTAGAGTCGGCGATTCACGAGGAAACGACGCCGATTTATTCAGCCACGGTCCATAAGATTGAATAAGAACCGAATAATAGGCTCGTGACCAAATTGTTGGACAAGACACACCTGACAACTTTTCTATCTACTCCTGATGATTCCGTAAGGGAATTGGAACACCTTCCTCCCCTCGTAGACGCTTGTAATAACGTACTATTTCTCTATGACAGTATCACATTGCTAAGGGAACTCGTCAACGATGGACGAGTGTTAAACCAATAATTTAGAAGGAAAAGATGGTAGCTATTCCGAAACTGTATACGTTACATGTAATTTCTGACCGTTGAATGAATACGTTTATATTGCTAAAATGTACATTTATATGTTTATAAAAAAAAACAACTCTGATGATAACAAAGTTCATTCATATGCAATATCGTTTCGTCCTGTGATTTAGCGGGACGTACGATCAAACGATTAAACGTCGAGCAACGATGCAAAATCGCGGAAAAACAGAGGCACAAAGGGACGCAATTATTCCTTGGTACGTTTCGAGTCTCCCTTTGTACTCGTAGGTCGACGCATGATCAACTGAAAGCGCCGTATGAGAAATTAAAAATGCAAGCGGCGCCATGTTACTAGCGGAACAGAGTGGAAGCGTTTACGCAGGATACCATGGGCTTAAATATTAAATAATTATTTTCACGTCGAACACGAAACGACGGCGGCATCGTGCACAAAACAAAGGGGAGATTTCTAGGTCGAGCGCGGTACGCGTTACGTTTCATTTTTCGTTTCATTATTTTGATCCGTTGGCGCTTTGTCGTGTCGCAATCGTTTCACGTGGCAAAAAAGGGGCGGCTCGAACGTGACCGGTGCTTTCAGCAATTTACAAGTCAAACGAACAGCGCAGCGGCGCTTCAATTTCCCCGGTCCGAGCCGGTTTACGCATCACGGCCACCGTTAATCTCAAATCTTCAAAATGTCACCGTGAACCGGCCCGTTTCGCCGTTCCTGCTAATTACACGCGTATCAGCTCTAATTGCGTCCCGTCCGGTGCAACGAGTCCGTTCCCCGTTAATCGATCCCTCCAATCCGAAGAAACTGAATGAAACATGCTCGTGTAGCAAAATTCAACAGCTAAACTTCGTTTTCAGGCACACCGAATTTCTTTTCCTATGTAACCTATGGTTTTTATTTTTAATAGAAATGAAGCGATGTATTAAAAAATAGACTCGTTCTATTTTTTTTTTTTTCCTAGGATTTTCGTACAGTAGTTCACGAAAATATTTGAATATTAAAGAAATGTACTATGTACGTATACAGTATGTGTTACACAAAACAGTTTCAAATTTCATTAGAGTAAAACTTCATTTATCGAAACGAGATTTTAGTTAGTGTCCCAGTAACAGACTTTTTAACTTATTTGGACGTGAGCTCCTACGTGTGTTATTTGAACGAAAAATAATAGACAAAATAAGACCAAGAATAAGTGAATTTCTATTATATGTACTCCAATAATATAATCTGTTTGCCTCCCCTCCGACAGGTTTAGATACACGAAGATTCAAATTTTATCAATATAATTTATAATAGTTGCATTTCATCACAGTGCTGGTGAAATTTCGAGAAGTTTTATATAATAAACATAATATTATATATTCGTAAAAGGTTTCTACAAGTGTTCGAATATTTTTGTAAGCAACTGTAGGTTGTAAAAAAGCAACAAATTCGATGTAGCTGAAAAATGATGTTAGACCGAATTCGCAAATTCGTGAAACGATTGTGTATCTACTTGTATCTATCGTCTCTCCCATCGATTTTTTCTGTCCATGATACGACAGGAAAAATGTGTAACGCGTCGCATCGTTCCTGTCGTTTGCTGACGTATCGTCGTGCTCAGAACGTAAATCACGTTGGTAACTGGCGGAGGGCATACGCGGGCGTAAACACAGGCCACGAGGGAGCACGAGCGTGTACGTACACGGGTTACACACGAATTTGCTGGTTCGTCGTTACCATACGTTATTAGAGCAGATGCGAAACGGAGGTCGAGATAGCGGCTCGTCCCGAGAACCCCGTGTTTCGACCAGTTATAGCACGCAGCTAGTCCACATTTGATGTGGCGTCCCGCACACTTCCGGTCGGTCAAGAACAACGGGCGACGCATCATGACGCGCACATGGTTGCGCTATAACGAGGCAAGCGTAATCGCTATCTCTGCTGCCATTTGAGATTTTGCATATGGCAGATTCGAATTGGTTTCCCTTCGTCGTTCGAAGATAGAAAGGCAATCGAACGTCCAAGTTTGAGTATCAAGTGCCCTATACGAAATTCATGGCTGTACACTTTCTATCTTATGTACACAGTATTTAATAGCGTTATAGGGGTTTCGTTGAAACTAATTCCCCTTGAAACTTCAAGCCGAATTTCAAAGTTGTTTCATGACCAAACAACTAGAAATGTTTCTTTTACTGTTCGTCTTAACCGTACTTCTAAATACGATCTTCGAATTTTGTCGTTGGTCTCTTCCTAGTTTGGACAAAAATAGAGATTTCTAATTCTTTAGAAATATAGTTAATTCTTTGGAATATAACTATGGCATGATATTGAAACGAAAAAACACGTGTATCAATCCTGGAATAGCATATTATTTTTTCGGACTACGATACATCACATTGGGATTTTTCACGTTTGGCTTGATTTTTGCGTATTTTAAATATGTAACATATCCCGCAAAAATGTATTAAAATATATTCCAATATGCAAAGTTAAGGTTATAAAATTGTAATTTTTTCCAAAAAAAAGTCAGCGAATCTCTTTATTTGCAATTATTTTGCAATACATTAACCAAAGTTAGCGACCTGCTGCAGTCATAAAACGCGACAGTGCAAATTCCTTAATGATAGAAAAAAAAATGACTGACTATTGATCGAAAATGACTCGAAACGGTATCGATGTGTTAATTACATTTTCTGCCTGAAACGCTGGACATTGAATAACTCACTGAAATAAGATAATGAAATTTTAATACGTGTTAACATATTCCACTTTATAATCGTGGTATTTTAATGAAATTATCGAGCTTTTTCGAACAAATGATTTTGAATTATCTGCACAGACAATATAAAATTAAACACGAGAATATAAAACATAAGCATTATTGTGCCTCAATAACCACAATGAGCACAGTACAAAATAAATTGCAATCTTTTTGATTGTAATAATTTCAAGCTTTCACGTTCGGATAACTGAACCAACACATCACAATTATTTATGAGTCGAGGGAACAGCCATTTATTCGTAATGTAACTGAGATGCACATACAAAATGGTCATTCCACTCTTTCTCTCTACTTTAGTCTCACTCGATGTTCCTCGGCCAAGTTTTCAACTCATTCAAGACACAATTGAATTCAAAAGGCATAACAGTAATAATAGCCGACGATTCTTAGAATACCTGTCTCCCTCGACAACAGTTCTGACGCGTACGCAAGCCCCGACAATTAAGCGAGCATTACTACATTCGCCGGACCGTAAATATTACAGAAACTGGCCGGTGCATTGGAACACGGACAATCCCGCAAAACCTCGTTTCCACGCAATAATGTAACGCATCCACGAGTTATTCGTATTATGTAGAGCCGAGTAATTTAACGCTCGCGCCCAATGAATTCCGTCAAAATTACAGTGGCTGGCCCCGCGTTGTTTTTCCATCAAACTGCGATCTTTCCGATCGCGTTCACGCTATATAAAAATATACGTTCCTGTTATAACCACCAGAATAACGGTGTTACGACGATAGGAATTTAACCTTAAAATGCGAAGGCTCAATTTTCGATCGCGACGTATTGCGTCATTCCCTTTGGCTTCTCGCAACCTATTTAACCGGTTCGATCGAGAATTCATTAAAACGAATTTCATATTATTCGTGGTTGAAGACAATCGAGGATGGAAAAACAGGGGATGGTGAGCAAAGAGGGTCTCACGAAATCTACCCTTAGGCGAGGGCAATTATTCCCGCGGAGAAACAACAGCTGACGAAACAACTTCTCGAAAGGATGAAACGTAGCCTTGGGCTGGATCGGGCGAGAAGAAGGCGTCGGTTATCCGCAACGATCCTCGTTAACGAATTCCATCCACAGCCTATCGAACGAAACTAGTCGGTTCTCTTAACAACCTTAGGCGTCATGGCGCCAATTCGACGCGTGGATACTCGCTTTCGATTGGATTTTCCGTGCGAGTTTTCTCTGTCTACCTATCATTTTGTCACGCCACTCGAGGAGTTCTGATTTCGAGGGTGCGAATAGTTTCGGCCACGTTCGAAAACGAAACCCATACATGGCTGACGGATTCGAGCGCGACCACAGACACGAACAATTATCGCGACGCGTAAAAAGAATCAATCGGTGACGGGGAATAACTGACAGGAAACACGCGCGGCTTCGATTCTTTTTAAGCCCATCGAACAAAACTAACAGGATTCCAGGGGTAAATCGATGCCTTCATGCATACGCAGCAACACGCGCACGCTGCCGAATCAACAAGATTTTTATTTTTTCACCGTGTTGAATTCTAGTTGATACGTGCAGTCGCGAGTGAAACACTTTTTACTTTTGTCACGTAGCTTTATTCGAAAGCCAGCGTATCAAGCCGTTGTCTAATTATATTAATTACTTATTCGAATATTCTTATATGTACATAGTTATCTTGTTTCTGTCCTCTGTTCTTCATCCGCGTAGCGCTGGCTCGATTGCTTGAGGCTTGAATTCGTGGCCGAAAAGCTCATTCGAATATCCGTTGGTTTTCAGCCAGCATCTCTGCAACTCGATTTATTCGTAATTACATCGTGCTTGTTTCCGCGCGGTTCTGGCTGCTCGGAATTCACCTAAACATCGCAAGTCTCTCATATTCAAATATTCATAAGCTCATTGTCACTCATTGTGTACTGGAACATCAAAGTACTAGAAGACTCCGCGCCTTTGAGTACTAAACTTTTACACATGAGTACCACAATGATTGTTTCAAAAACAATATCATGAATGTTTTAATCGGTACTATGTACTGCACTACTACTGGTAGTACTATAATTACAATGACGAAGATAGCAGAAGATATTATACAAAGACTTTTGGAACAGATAAAGGTCGAGCTATTAAGGAACAGAAACGAAATATTTACGGAAATGACTATTGTCAATACATCGAAACTAATAAGATATGATTGGCGACCAACAATCAACAACGAAGAGATTTGAGATATATACCCATATAGATTTAGCATTGTCAGAGTTAATGGCTTGTAATTTGGGATTTATTAAATCAGTAAATGCTAAATCCAGAATTATATTGTCATTTTCTTGTTATTGCAGCTTTTATTTCAGATTGAAAATTACTTTGATAATTCATACTCTATATAAATATTTGTTACAAACGTCAGAGTATAAATGTATGTAATGATACCGACAAGTAATGTTATTTTTGTTTCTAGCAATTACCTTCTACGCATAAAGTGTACAAAACAATTGTTATCCCGTGGAAATTGATTCTAACAGAAAATAGCTTCAAAAATACAACAATATGAAGCAAAACCTAGGGTACAAGCAAAAAATACTACCGTGTGTAATAAACAATGAAACTTCCACATATGTGAAGCTTCCTAACAATTCTCTCGTACCTAAATTTTTACATGAATTTAAAATCCAGCCACTTTTTCACTATAAAGTTAGATTTTTTCGTTTTTCAGTGAAATATTAAAATATTGCGAAAGGATTTTCATTTCTATTAAGAACAAATAGGAAACATATTTCAAAGTGAATTTTTAAAACCTATTGTTTTATATCAATAAAAGTAGAAATCTACGAAACTTCATACATTGTGTCATAATCTGAACTGTAAGAATTTGAAAGCTAATACATATAAATAATATTCTAAACTACCGTCAGCATGTAAGAGATTAATTCCCCTGTCGATCGCGATTTGTAGGTTACCTCTACCGGAGACACCCTCGAACGGAAAAGCATATCGTCGTTTTATTGAGAATATTTCTGACCCATTGATTTATAAAATCCGTCGTGCGGCCCAGACAACGAATTACAGTATTTTTAATTCGGATGTTGAACGAACCCGACCGTTGTCGGTCTCCGTATGATTCGTAGCCGTTACGGCAGATCCGCCGGTGAAATTTATGTTGATGGGTGTGCGCGGGGGCGTGTAAAAAGTGGGACATAAATTCACAAACCTTCGGAATTGCCGCTCTGCCGGACCCACGGAACAGATCTCTCTCGATAAACTGTGCAATCTTTTTCTGTATTTCACCAGTCGCTTCTTTCATTCTATGCGAGATTTGTCGAGAAAATTTAATGGAGAAAGAGAAAGCCAAAAGGTGAATAAGGAAACCATTCGGTAGCAACTTTGAAGAGTTAATATGGTAAACGAGATGAGTACATAAGTGTCGGAAATGAAGATTTAACGATAAAAACGTAAAGCGCGTTTCTGTTAATTTTACCATTTACATTATTTCAGTTAGTCAAAAATATAGCGCACGAGTTGATATAAATCCGTAAATTGAAAAATATGGGAGTGTGGTGACTCACAAACATTGTTATTTATTTAATGCCATACATTTTGCGACAAGTAAAGTTATGAAATTCGTTTATTTGTTTCTTGAGAAGTTGGTCATGTGCCCACATAATGAAATCCAAAGATCTATAAAAAAAAACGGAGTTGATCAGTTTCACCTCTGAATTGTTCATTCGTTAGACAAACGACATTGAAGCATGTAGCACCTGTACAAATTTAAAGTTAAAACAAACTCGTACTAGTTAAATTTATTCGTTTGTAGCTCTAGAAGCAAAGACAAACTATTTTAAACACTTCTAACTTTTTTCACTGTATCCCGTGTAAAATACACATTCTTCATGCTAAAAAGTCCCTTTCTTTTAATTCTTTTTTTTTTTTTTTTTTACCACTTACATCATTCACCAAATCAATTTCTTAATTGCAAAAGCGTTCCGAGCAGATTTGACGCATGCTAGAGGACAGATGCGCGGGCGAACGTGATGCGTGCATTATTCAAAATTAGAACCAGCCCTAGGATTATCATTGACGTCCCGCCGATTCGTTCGAACAGGAGGTAGAGATGCGATACGCAGTCGACCAGATAATACGGTCCAATTTACTATTCCAAGCTGGCATAAACAGCGGTCGTGCTCGCAGTGGACAGTACACTATGCAGAGAGAGATCAACGCATCGGTCTGCTATCTCCCTGGGTACGGTTACCACGTATACCACCGGCAACAAGATCCACAAATCCCTGACAGGTACCGTGACGAGCCTCGAGATCGAGCTTGGTAGCAGTACGTCGTCCCGGTTTCGGATCCGTACGTGCGTCGTTGCTATCCTTTCAAAGTTACGGATAATTCTTGCGTCAACAATAGGCCCTTGTGTCGAGGATATGTCAGCATTAAAATACCATGGAAAAAACACCCTTAAAATATCACAGAAAAAGAACCTGTCCCTTGTTAACATGGTATTATGGTAAAAATGTATTTAATTAGCAAGCGAAAAGGTAGGAAACGAGGGACAGCAGAATACATAGGAAGCAAAAAGAAATACCGTCAGACGTATATACAACGCAGGGTAAATTAAAGCTTGTTCCCTTCTTTTTAACTTCGTATTTACGCGTGAATATGTTCACGTACAGCGATAAAAAAGAGCTGATTTCGATAGTTATATCTCGCTCCCTCTATGCTGTGGGTGTTGTTTGACGCGGAACGTTTGCAATTTTAATAGTAACCGTGCACTATGTAATTAATGAGATGTCATGTTTTCAAACGATTCCCTTGTGCGGCTCGACGCCGTCCGTTTAATCGAAATAATTATCCGACGTCAGTCAGTCAGTCTCAACGCGGTTTTAACGGTTAAACGTGGACGAAAGTAAACGGAGCTGGCAAAAACAACGTTTCTATCAGCCATTTCATAGAATGTTATTAATCGGGATTGCACGTCGAACGCGTTTCAAAACCGACGCGTTTTCAGCGAGTCGCTGAAATTCGTTTGGAACGCGATTGAAATTCGCAAATTTCAAAACGGTAGCTCGGTTCCCGGTCAAAGTCAATCAAAACACCAGTTATTTCGTCTTTCAACGATAATTACCAAGGCTTGCGAATATCGCTTTGCGATTTATAATTTACTGCGCGTAAAATCCAATTGGAGCTCCTTTGAGCCAACGCAACTGTGTTGTAAATACATATTAGAATGATATGATAAGTCGAAACGACGTTGATGAAAATTTAAAATTCTCGATAGTTTAAACTTGATAGTTTTCTGGCGATTGCCACGAGAAACACTCGATATAAGACGTAAATGAGATTCATGATTTTTACGTTTACATTAATTTTCATTCTCTCGAATAATAGACATTTATTTCTATCTCCTCCAAACAATAGACAATATTTTAATAATAACAAACCGTTTTCAGAATAAGAAAACTATGAAATTAGTAAAAACTTTATCTGACCCTATTAAAGGGCAAGTAAATTTTGTTTCATATAATAGAAATTCATTGATTCATCTCACTGCCTACGTAGCATTATTATTCGACTAGTAACAATTGATCAGACACATGGATTTAGTTAACAGAAGTTCGTTTAATGGATTGGATATTTTATTCGCCTGGGTTTCATCGAATTTCATTTTATTAAATAAACTTTCTTCCCAGCGGAGAATTTTGTATTTTACGATCAGCTAGACGATGTTTAGAAATTTATAACAACGTAGCAAGTTAATGTTTTGAAGGAACTACATGTGGTTAAAGTGCTACAAGAGAAAACATTATTCTGTATACTGCATCCTAGTAGGTCGTAATAAAAGAAAAATATTAGTTCTTCAGAGAATGAATTAATTTCGGGACAATAAATCTTAAATTAGAATTAGACCTATTGGGGACAAATAAATTCTACCGCACATAAAATCTTTCTTTTGCCAATATGTATAATAAGAGTCAACATACATAGATTTGATTAACAGGAGTTCGCTTAATGGATCACTGACTAATTCAAAGAATTTTTTTACTTCACAATCACGCTTAAATCATGTCTAGAAATGTATAATGTGATAGTTAGTTAATTTTTTGAAGAAACTATGTACGTTTAAAGTTTTACACGAGAAAATGATATTTTGTATGCGGCAAGTTACAGTAGCTTGTAGTAAAAGAGGGCGTATAGTGGAACTGGAAGCTCATTCCCCCGGTTAACTAAGAATATAATTGAGATCATTTACAGAGCTCTCTCTATCTCTGAGACGACCCAGTTTCCCGACGCGTTCTCTTTGTTTCACGAAGTCGCAGGATAGCGAGGTAGGGCCATCTCCTCCTTCTCGTAGAAGGTGGAAACCGGAAATAAGTGCGCCAGAGAAATTCGGCGGGCACGGGCGGAAGTGGGCCAATCAAAGAGATAACTAGATCCCCATTAAACCGCTTGTAACTTAATTAATTGCGCGGGCCTGAGCTAATGTAGCACGGCTAACCCTCGTAGATAGTGTTCTCAGAACGCGATATCACGTGTAACGTGATTTGCTCGTTAACCGAACTTCGGCAAGTGGAATACATTCACGACAGAGGTAGCCTGTTTCCAGCTCACGTGGCTGTCGCGCCTTTACATCCTCTAAGTGACCCCGTCACTCTATAGATACGTTTGTCAAACGAAAACCGAGACATAATGGAAATAACTCACTTTTCGTTCCATCTTTTGATACGTGGGGACCAGGAGTAAAAAATATCGTAAGTCACAATAACGTTAGTTATGCAGGTTATCGATATTAATTAAGTTAAATTAACGTAACAGTTAAATAGATAAACAGCGAAAGATTATTCGCGTCTTACAAAACATCGTGGGTTCATCAGTTGTAGTAGAATTGTATTAATGTAGTACATGTAGACTAGTATGATAATGTGTGTAATAATAGTTGTATTAATAATAGTACTTTCCTATAATTACAAAGTTTGGATACCAAGAAAATGAAATGTATATTTCTGCCAAGAAAACACCTCATTGGAAGATAAGAATACGTGCAAATATTTCTACCACTCTATATATTCTAATTACAATTTCAATATAATTTTAGAATTACAATAAGGAGATTAAAGTATTCCTTAAAATATCATTAAATTTTCCTTGATAGTTTTTAATGAAAACGAAAGTTACCAAACACGGTAAAACGGTACGCAAGCAAATGGGGAATTGTTAAAAAATTTCAGTCTGGCGCGAGAGTGACGAGAGGACAGACGGCCCGGCGTCAACGCGTCACAGAAGTGAATTACGTGCGGTGGTGCTCACGGGACAGTTTATTTTTACAAGATGGTTGTCAATGATGATATAGTACGCTCGTAACCGCCCCCGTTGTATCTCGATATATATCGAGTTTTATTTTTATGGATCGTTTCGTCCATGAAATGATTTAATAACGGCGAGAGTATTACGACGGGGAAGCGAGGTGAAAAATAAAAAAAGAAGACACAGCGTAGGTAGGGGAGGATCGTTGATTTCGTCGTAATGCGAGCCACAGGACGGACGTTTGAATTGTAAAAGCATAAACATACCGTGCCCCATGCGATTCTTCTTTTTTCTCGTTACACTTAGTCCGTGCCAGCCCCTTTTGTTTTGACCGTAATGCGATGAGATTGCGTGAGATCTGTCCCGCGGGTGTCTGGCATGAATACGCCTGGATAAAAGGTTTTTCGAAACGTCCTCTCTGTGAAGGTGTTTAACTCTTTTAATACGACAACTTTTTATATCCTGCGTGAATAACGATGCTTGAATAAAATACAGATTCGTTCATAGATACACCGCTGTCTATATGTATTTGCATATTTTAATCGATTTATAAGAATATATAAAATAATGAGAAAGCAATGGCTAGAAACAATACTTGGAACCTTCTTATAGAATCATCAAATAATAAATTTTAATTATTTATTTAGGAATTCACATATTATTGCTTGTATTAATTACGATATGAGTTTAGAAATACTTTTTTTATCTTATTTCTATTTTAGAGACTATATATGTAGATAATCTGGAGATAAATAACGTTTTCAGAATGTGTTGTTGTGAATTTTGCTAATTGAGCAAATTGCTGATTTTGCAAATTGTGTTGTAACTTGTCTCGCATTTACAGATGTCAATATTTCAGTGTACATCTATTAATCTTCTGAAAATCGATTTTATCATGTTATAACGACGAAATGATGATACGAAATGCAATTGAACTTCAATTAATGAATTAAATGACGTCTTTTCAAAAATAAGCAAGAGTCTGGATGCTTGTAAGCGATAGTGTACTCATATTACTATCATGTTTATCTCTAAAGAATAGCTGATACTTGATAATATTTTTAATAGAACTTTTAAAACACGAATAGAAACGCACATTTCAATCATTTAACTGAAATATCTCTGCACGCCAATTTTAATTCACCTCCAATAAATTACGTATTGCTCTTTTGTTTATGCTAATTGATATTAACGATTTTCAATTAAGATTTAACAGCGATCAATATCTATTAACCGTATATGTGTACTTGCCTAAAGTAAACTCTGGGGTGAAATTATATAAAAGCATTCAATTTGTTGAAATGGATTTTATATTTCCAATAATTTAAAAGAAGGTACGCAAATGCTCATAGACGACGTGATTTAAATATGATTTGTTGGTCCTTTCTGAATTGCTAAAAAAGGAATGACATTCCCAAAACGATATATGAAACCGAAAGACAAGCGCAACGTTTCATACTTTCGGCGTTGAAACGTTTTGATCTCAAAATTTGAAAGATCGTCCTTTCACAGTTATTCAATTTCATAGTTTGGTCACGTTCGACCATGAAAACTCTTCGTTATCTCGGGCGTTTACGATTTTAGGGCGATATCGGCGCGGATTCAAATGGCCGCGTTGGAAATTAAAAGGCATAAAAAAAAAAGAAGCGAAAGAGAAACTCGATTGAGCCTGGATAACAAAATTCGTGAAACATTCGCCGCGGGAAAATTTAAACGCGAACAAAATCCTCGTCGTTGATAATTGCGTAAAATGCTTTTTCCATTATCCGCGCTGATCGAAATGAAAGGCGATATGTCTGAAAGAAATTCGCAATTTATCGGTAGGTAAAGTTAGATCGTCCCATCCTGTTCTCTCGAAAAAAACGGGGAAATTCTTCCATTTTGCAGTCCCTTTTATCGTTATTTCTATTAAAATTCTCGTGCGCGGCATTCGGCGTTTTTCATTCCGCGGATTGCGGTGAACGACAAACAAAGCGAAATCTCTGTTCAATCTTCGATCGCGAATAATTCATTTCAACACAGGGAAAGATAGATTTTCACTGGCCTCGATGTTTCATACATAAAATGCGTGTCACAGGACGACGACCCCAGCTGTGGCAACCGTATGATATAGAAATTCATTTGGTCGTATTACACGATGTGATGTTTCGATCGGTTCGAAATCCGCAACAAGCATCTAATACCGTGCTGTTCACGGTATACAATTTTCCGCTCGCATGAGCGTACGTTCAATGGCCAATCATGGTATTACGCTGGTCGAAAACGACCAGGGATTCCGACTTTTTCAAGGGGAGACAGATATCGGTCACTTTTAATATCGACGTCTGTCGTTGAAAGGTTTCTCTGTCGTCGAAGCTGTTCTAACGGTTCGATGCACTATCTGTCAGGCAATGGCTCAGAGGAAGTGAGAACGAGATAGATAGATAGATAGATAGATAGATAGAGAGAGAGAGAGATAGAGAGAGATAGAGAGAGAGAGAGAGAGAGAGAGAGAGAGAGAATGAAAGAAAACTGGTGAAGAAAAAAAAGCTCTCTGAAATCGATGGAATCAAACAGGTTGCAGAGGCCGGTTTCACGTCGCGTCTCGTCGAGTCGTCGTTATGATAATCACGCTCGAAGCCCAGTCACGGTGTTATTTTCGCCCGCGGTACATAGCCTGCACACGAAGTTTCCGCACACGCAATGTCGAGTCGCGCGACACGATCCTCGTAAAGACCGGACAGCTCGATAACTCTGGATTGCGGAGAAATAACGCAATACCTACTATAATATCGATTCCTGTTTTGCGACCGTTGCAAATCTGGATTTAGCCGAGTAATTCCAACGAAACGTTACTCCTGTCCCTGTTTCCCTCTCTATCGTTTCCTATTTCTCTTTTTTCCCTCTCTCGTTTGAAATAAAATCGACAACTTGATTCCCGATTGAGATCAAAGGGGCAAAAAGAAGGGAAGAAAAAAAGGGACGAAGAGATATTCACGAGAGTAGTCTCTCTTTCTATTCGGATGGCAATGGATATTGTAAAAGTTCCGCGACCAAGCTCGAATCGAAAGAGTATTTGCAAGATAATTCTACTGATCATGCCCACATAACACGATAGAGAAATTGTCACACAAACTGTGGAAACTTGAATCTGTTCCTAGGAAAGACGAATGCCCTCTGTCTCATACGACGATATTTCCCTCTTATGGACGGTGGTCGTTGATCGAAAAGTTAGAGGAGGACGATTTATTTTGGGGGCACGGGGAAGGCCACGCTGGGAACGAGCAACGAATCAAAATTTCTGATACGATGACTCGTTTCTTGGGAAACGCTGCTCGTATCCCTTCGAGGGTAAAACTTTTCGTCGGCTGGGAAAGCAGAGAGTTTGGCAGAACTGAACGGGCGAACTGTCGTTTTCAGTGGCGGCGGACACAGACTTTCAAAATGAAACGAATTCCGAGTTTTCAAGTTTGCGTGATCTTTTTTCACGAATTCGCCCCACTCCGCTCAGTTCGTACACGAGACGGGAAGAACAGTTGACTTATCGAATTTCCATTTTTCCTTTGCCGAGACAACTAGACTGCGATAGATTCGAAATCGATACACAGTCGTGCCGGTAAACGCGGATCTAATAACGAGCGGATGGGAGGGTGAGTCGAAGGGGAAAATAGTCGGGGTGAATTTAAATCGACGCGGGTACAACGATATCGATTTCGCCCGCGTTGGAAAAGCCAGTGAATGATCGTGTCCCGAGCGTGACCAAAATTGAAATGATCTGCTTGTACAAACGATAAGCAAATCGAAGAGCCGAATAAACGATGAGCAAGTGACGTTAATTGGAAACGAGTTATCGGCTTTATTTTCGCGCCGTTCCCGCGGGAATCGTCACGTTGCGGGATTGGAAATAATTTTTATACGCGATTTCTCATCTCTCTGTGTCCTGCTGATTTTTGGAGTTAGAGAGGCGAATCGAACGATTCGCGACATGTAAAACGAGCGAAGGGATTGTGGTGAAAAAATATTTTAAAATATCCCATGTATTATCCCATTTTTCTCGCTGCTCCTCTCCGCGTCTACTGTTTTGAGGAACAACTTTTAAACATAACAGATAGTTGAACGTATTGCCAAATAAATCTATTGTAAAAACATCAGGTTCTCGATTCAACCGTTTAAACAATTTACCTGTGCCAGCCGACAAAATCATTGAATATTTTTCTTGCGAACAATACCAAAAACACGTGTATCAAATTGTATGACATAATAAAGTTTTATAAATTGCTGGAATAACGATTAAAACGGCAATGATTAAAATGGAGCGATCGTGCTGCTATATTTGTGTTACATTTTATACTAGTCATCTTTATCATTGAATATACGTAATTCTTGTCAGTGATTACTTCTGGCGAATTTCACGTTATTTACGGAACTGAAACTGGACAAGAAATTGAGGAATTTATTTAAGTATCAGAAAAGAGGATTTCAAATAAAAAGAAAAGCACATTTCCGTCTGTTAATTTTAACATTTGCGTTATGTATTACAAAAATAATGTGGATTTTCAACATTTATTACCTTTATAGATTTTTAAGAAGAATAATCAGTAAGAAGAAAACAAATTGGTTAAATATATTTATTTGTACATTTTACTTTTATATTTTTTAACCACAGCCTATTCAATGGCAGTAAAGTCAGGATATTAATGGCAATGAATTGTTAGTGGCGCCAAATCGCAAATGTCAATCACATCGAGATATCAACAATATTGAACTGTCAATGTTGTTGACCTCTTCACGTAATTTTTTAATCAGTTGTGATATTTCATTAATGACAAGGAATGTGAGAAATTCTCATTATAGCTTTCTGTACAATGTTCGATAAACCGTATTCAGAATTACCGGAAATGTAAATACACCGTGAAACTAATACGTTGTTTCATCGACCGTATTCAATGATCATGTTTCTGAAATAAACGCGGTACCAGTTTCAATTACTAAATCCAAATTGGAACCATATATCGCGTTACATAGACGAGAAAAACGATCGCGCTAAATGGCTAAAAAACATAATTTTGTAACCCAACAAACCAAGAATAAAAATGAGAAGAGAGGAATGAAACGCATGCACCACTTGAAAATTTTCATTAACAACAACCTAGGGAAAAAAAAATAAATTTGCAAAATCTATTGAAATATCAGTCGAGCAATTTACTTCCATTATAACCGGGAATGAACAGAATGGAACCAACCGATGCTTAAAAATTCTACAGTTTCAAATGGCTTGTCGAACCGAAACCGAGTTTCGACGAAGAATGGAAAAAAAGAAGAAACGTCATTGCTCGTTATGAAATTCACAGTACACGTTTTTTGAGGAAACTCAGATTCGGGAAAAAATGTACAGGTTATATAGTGGTTTCAATTAGGACAATTAGGACATCGTGTATCACAAGGAACGCAAGAACGAACCAACTGAAATATCCAGTATTCTTCAACAGAATAACGAATTAATTAAATTGGTTTTCTGAAATGTGAGGTGGAAATAAAATCTTTTCGTTTTATATTTTAGACGTCAAATGTGCTGGTACCAAAGACTTCAAAATCCAAGCGAATTTAACTTATTCTTCTCAAACGTGAACACGACAGTCGGAAATTGAATAATTTACCATTAATACTAGTAATTTTAACATTTAGAATTTTTCGACTTTCTTGGAAAAGAAGCAGCAATCGATATCTAATCGATAGGTAATTCGTATCGAATATAGTGTTACCATTTAGAATTTAGAAGCCAACGAATCTTGCTGCTGGCAAAAAACCGACTCGGCCCAACGGAAACTGTGGCAATTACTCGAGAGCACGGTTGCCAGAGAACTTTCCGAAACGGGTCGTGGGACAATTAATGGATGGTATTAATTAGGGATAAAGGAGATGGGGGAGGAGCAGAATCGCGTATAACGTACGAGAGAGTAAAATCTCGCAGCAGAGGCGGGCGTGTTGCGTCTTCGACCACTCATTACTCTACGTCGAACGATGTTTCCGTCATCGGAACTTAGGTAGGTAGAACCGGTGGGTCGTAGCAAAACGGTATTGTTTGTTCACAGCGAGCCGACACGGGGCCATTAATTAATCGCGCTCGCAGTCCACGCAGTCGATTTACATCCGATCCAAGCACGTTACATCCGGATCGTCAGCGATCCGTCGCTACCATTAATTTCTAAATACAATCGTCGGTTTCTCGTTGACGATCCATTGAATTCTAATCAACCGCGAAACGTGCAACGTTTGCCATGACATGTCACGATATTTCGCATGATCGGAGTACTGTCTCGTAATTCGCCTGTATATATAATCAGAAGTATTTTATTTTTACAGCCTGTGCTTTCAACCCTTAACGCACGTAAGGGATGTATTCATAGGGTATAAACGTACGATGACACGGACGGTTTTTAAAATCGTTTATTTTCCGAATCTATCGGAATAAAAGGAATATTTTTAATACAGCGTACCGGCTTTACTAACAGCAGAATATTTCAAAACTTTCGTCACACGCGTGCAATTACTCCATAAACAAAACCGTGAGGGCGAACAAAAGCTTTCGAAACGGCAGCTTTTCCCCTCAAATCATCGCTCATATTTACACAGACCGTACTAACGACTAACGGGCGATTGTTTTCAGAACGGGAGTAGGTGGAGCATGGAACGCAACAGAAGAAATAATAACGCCAAGCAACGATACCACCTATAACATCGAGAACCTGCAACCGTTTACCGTCTACAGCTTTCGTGTATCGGCAGTGAACGCCATGGGACGGAGCAAACCCAGCGAGGAGACTTTCCACTCCGTCACCCTTCGAGAACGTATGTTTTTCTGTATATCTATACCTCTACCGTGAACTACTATTAATCTTCTGTCTTGAACGCCCTCGATTGGTCACAAACTTGCTCCTAGCTGAGCTTCGATCGTGTATTGGGGGAGTGAGAATTCGTGTGGATGACGAGTGCTCGAGAATTAGCGAATGTTTATGCCAGGATATTTGTCGTGAGTTTTAGTTTAGTTGACAAGTTTTAGAAGATTTACGTGGCGAGAATGTCTATCGTGCTTGTGAGATTTTAACGCTTAATCTGTCACTTTTACGTTGACGTAGATTTATTACGAATGCAATCTATTGTTTCCGCTGTTTCTCTACGCAATATTAGATTTATTCATTAAATTCCTTAGCTTTTTTCATTCTGCACGTACTAATATCTATTACCTTGTAATATTGTCTTTAAAGGAAATTCCATTAATGCAATAACGTTTAATATACATTTATTTCGCATTAAAAGTAATCCACTCAGAAATTACGTACAATCAAGTTTAAGTATTTTATCACTGCAACGCACAGCTTCGCGTTTAAACTGCCGGCGGCAGACGAACTTAAGTTTTCGTGTGAAGCTTCAAATGGGTTAACCGTTAAAATTACGATGTAATTGAGAAACGAGTCGAAGAGTTGAGAGTTTCGATCCTGAGGAAATCGAATCGACTAGAGATTGTCTCCGTTCGAATCTCCAATCCATTTTTCATTATTTCATATTTTCGAGTGAAAATCTATCTAAAATTTCAACGTTCCTACAATATCTTATCCCAACGTTATAACCAAAAATTGCTTTCTTTTTATTCACTCAACGTCATCTCCCCTCTTTTTGCCTCGAATACTCATCGCCAATTCCTTGACCAACTTCCTATAACTTCTCGAAAGATATTGAGAACGATATTAGCCGAAAACATCAGAGGGAATGATAATAGACATAAAATTCCACGAAAGATGCCCGGTGGAACGAGTCCCTTCGGGGCAATGTTCAGGCTCGCGGGAGTAAACGTTCCGAATCCAACGGAGGGTAGAAACTCTGGAACTCTAGCGCTATACATATAAAGAAAAGGGGTTGGAAGAATAAGACTAGAAGGAGGAAGAAGAGCGAGAAGAATGGTTTGCACGGCCGGTTTTCCGCGGCTAGGCATCGTCACGAGACTGGCGTAGCCAACTAAGGAGGCGCTAATTGCAGCACCGGAAGGAGCAGTGTATAGTCGCGCTTAACTCGAGCAGTCCAGCTTTCCTCTTTCTCCGTTGAACCGTCCTTTGGCTCATTGGTTCGTCTTCGTCTCACGTCCAAGGCAGAAAATAGGTTGAACAGACGGGCGCGTCGGCTAAGCCCTATAAATTCTGTCAACGCCGCTGGGATTGGTCGACGCCTGCTGTATGTATACCCACGACGCTCGACAAACTTTGCATCGCGACTATGTTGACAACGACAACGACGATGACTGTGACAAAGGCGCCGATAGTTAGCGCGCGCCTGCCCTCCAGACCTGAATTCCCATGCGTATCGCCATGGCAATTAGCGCGTTAGACTGTAGATGTCTCGCTGATGGGATTAGCTGCACCAGATTTTCCCCACTGAATATTTGATACCGGGTCGGAAACGGATGCTTTAGTTTAATATACATAGAATTTCTTAGCTAGTCTTCTTACAGCTTCGTTGTTCGGGGCAGGAAGTTGTGGGGAAAAAGAGAAGGATGGATCCGCCCTTCGATTGCTAGCGAAGAATGCAGGAGCAGGACAATGAGAGCACGTGGTTTTAGTATACGTGGAATTTCTTAGTAGCTGGTCGTCGAATTAGGATCACCTAAAGTTTTTGATATTTTTCAATTTTTTAATATTTATAATTAAAAGGCGTAAACGAATTTTAGATAGGAAGAAAGACAAAGCAAGAGTATTGCTTCCTATGTCTTTCCTTGTCTTTCGTACGACAAGTTCCAGGGAATTAAAGTTAAAGTATCGCCTACACAAGCAATTTCAACTGTGGCTTCAAATATCTTCAGTGAGATGTACATATGTGAGTCGTGTTAATTGTTTATCTATGAGAATAAAAGAATGACTTTCGATTAGAGGAATGATGAATATAAATTTTAAAGATTTCAGACTTTTATAAAAAAATTTTAAATAGCAACATTTTTGTGCTTGATTCTGGTTCAGTGGCCAGAGAGTATACCACGGAATAACAATCAAAAATTAGTTTGACTTCCACGGAACTGTATATACAGTTCCCTTTCTCTATTGTTTCGGATTTGTTAATTAATGCACAATGAATTTCGTAACTATTGATACCGCACCAGCTAACATTAGTAAATAACACCTGTGGCTAGAGTTTCAGCCATCGCAATTTTAGCTTGTTCAGCGTGCATTTGCTTTGAGAAAATTGAAATAGCTTTGCCAAATGGACGCGCTCACTTGCATGACGACTATTCGGAGCGATGTTTATACTGCTTCCGTAAAACGTGGATTCCCGCACAAACGTTGTGCTTACCGTAGCCTATAGTAATTCATACAAATATTTGAACACTTAGCATTAGAGAATTTTGTGTATTATGTGTGTTATGCGGAACTTATAGAAATTTTACTAATAGGGTAGCGAAACACGACTATCGTGATTATATTAATATTTGGAATTAATGTGAAATGTGTATATATATCGAGTTTATAATACGTTTGTTGTATGTAGTTAAAAATTAGAATACAGAAACCACAAAGTAGCTTTTATGCGATCTCATATCGCTAATCTAACTTCATATTAAATTTGGTTGTAGCATTCTTTTGAGAAATATGAACATCAAAAATATTGATTTTTCAAAATTATTGATGATAATTAAAACCAGAAAGTTAACAAAATTGTACTTATTATATCGCTCTTTTGCAATCTTCGTATAGCCATACTAAACCATGTTTAAACAGTATTTTTGTCATCTTCTAAATATACTAAATACCTGTAGCTTCTATTCATAAATTTCTTTCCAAATTTACCAATATATACATAATAATCGGATCTTATTATGATACTAATGAAATTTCAATATGTTTAATATAACACACGTTTTACATCCATAAAATTAAATGTTCCAATGCTTTTCGTAAGTCACTGTGTATTTTTCATTTTCTTAAAAAACAAGATAAATATTACGCGCTCGTAATTCATGTATGTCACAGACTAACACGGTGATAATTAATACGTTGGCGATTTATTAATATGGAAAATTAATTTAACGCATGGATAAAACGATCGGAAGTATTGATCTCCAGGTCATCTGGGTCAGAACGGAAAAACTCTCTCGATTTTCCACGGGTTTCGAAAATTACATTTAACAACTCGTCAATATAATGGCATTAATTATTAATATCACATTTCTCCGCTAACAAAATCTAAACACACGAATTAATTAAACCGCCAGGGCTGAATGATTTCATGGAAAATTCAACGTGTGATATTTAAACAACATGTATCCCGGGCAAATATCGAGTTCCAATGAGCCATCGATTGATATATCGTATTACTTGAGTAATTCGTTTAGTTGGCTACGAACAATTCTAACAAAATCATGGCGAAAAAATGCGATTAACACGTCAAATCTTCGAGACTCGATTGCCGAAAACAATTTATTGTATTATCAGTCGATCGTAACACTACTACGAAAAAACTAGAAAGAAAGAAAAACCAAGCAAGCGTTCATAATTTCAGATTCATTTGTGCATACGAATACAATGCGTACCGTACAAAACCATGGATAAAAGGATAATTAAATATGGTTTTAAAAATGTTTATTAAAAAAACGCGTTATTCTCGTATTTAATCTTTTCATATTACCCTTTCTGTATTGCTTATTTATGGTTCTTTTTTGTTCCTAAATTTTTTAAAAATCTTTTGGTAAATATGCGTAATCCCTGATTTAAAATAGAACAGATATGAATCAGAGAAACAAAGAACAAAAGCCGAGAGATAAAATAAAATTTAAAAAAATATAAAACAGTCTTTTGAAATACTGTAACTGAAAGCAGAATGGTAGGAAGTATGAAATGAGCTTATAAAACAATTATGTATTCAACAAAGAAAAAGAGATTATACAAAATATTAACTTCAAATTACTTTTATGGTAGTTACACATTGTTTAATTAAATATTTTTTAAGAAAGTAAACGATCTTGCTTCTGTATATAATATTTTAGTAGCGTACTAAATTATATTGTAATACTGAAATTCACCGCGTAATTGTAACGCAAAATGCGTCTTTCATGACAAAATACGACACATTTTTGCTTTTCACATATTGCATCGAATTAACGCCTGATACGAGACATATCTACGTTAGAATGTCAATACACCGGTATTGGTAATATGCTCGCTGTTCAAATAGCTTAATTAACGAAGCAATAACCGCACGTTTAATAAACCGGTTTACTGAAACAGATTAACGACGAAGACTAGAACTGCATATCTATTAATTTCTGTGTGCTATAAAACATTCTACGATCTATCGGATATTTCTATATAGATGAATTACAAAGATCAATAAGCGACAATAATTAATTAATTGAATCTCGTAGGAAAACTTTTTTTCTACTTCCACGACATAAAAATCAACCCTCGGTCAAAATATATAAAAATCACAGATGAAAAACACGATACGATATATTTCCCATTATTTGTAGAAAAGCAATTTTCGATACATTGTTAACCAATTTCTATGTTCAAATTATTTCATCGTTCGTTTTTTGATATTAAACATGTATTTTATCAGCTTCCTGAACATCTAAAAGTAGTAATAACATTACGGTATATTTACGCAGAGTTGCAGGAAAATCAGAAAATGGGCTTATTATATTTTTCTCGCGCGATTTTCATCCACTGCAGGAATACTTTAAAAAATTGTCATTTCAATAGCACTCGAACGTTAATCCTGTAACGAAAGTAGATCTGTGCGCGTTAAAACCGATCGTCAAATGTCCGAAATCAATTAAAATCAGGCCACGGGACACGCATTAAGCTCGATGGAAAAAATCGCGACGTGTTCACCGACCTGACAAATACGGGCGAAAATGGACACCGGGCATCGAAATCTAGCCGGCAATGTTTTTGATGCTTCATCGAATCGAATCGAATCGAAACATAGGAGTCGCGTCGCGAACTATTGCCTGGAGCGGAATAGGGAGAGGCACGCGAAATCGGTGCTATTAAATACATAAACTGGCGTACACAGCCAGAGGCACGTTCATTATGGTAGCACGTGAGGAAGGAATAATTATCTGGTAATCAAGGCTGGCCCGCATAGGCGATCACGCGAATTCGTGTCAATAACTGATTTAAATACCAGGGAACATGAGTCGATGCCAATATGAATCCATGCGTAAGCACCATATTAACAAAGCCATCATCCTAGAAACAAGGATTGGCGACCAAGAGAAAAAGAAAGACACGAACAGAAACGTTACGAGTTGTTAAATCGAACGCCATTATATTCGTTTCGCGATATTGTACACCCCAGATCCGGTTTTTGTTTTTCGCTGTGCTTCTCCTGCTGTGTGTTTTCCGATACTCGCGACCGGAAGCGACGTTTAAGCGCCGTTTTCACTGGAACAGTTAAAAATAACATTGCGCGATCGAGCAAAACATTGACGCAGTGAAAATTTCGACGTTAAAAAAGGAAAATTTCATGTTCGCAAAATTCTAGTCGGATAGTAAATAGCCAGAGCCGATGAAGTTATTTTCCTCGTCACTTCGTTGTGGATACGTGTCCATGTCAGATCGGTCAAGTTTGTTAGACTCTTCGATTGGAGAAATCGTATATGGTGATATAGCAAAGAAAAAAAAAAAAAAAAATTAAAATTCAATTTATCACAGGATTATTTATGCTTTACATATCGATATAATTATTTCCAATATATTTCTAAAACGTTTAACTCATACAAATCTGGGATTTGTTTATGGCTTAGTGTTTATGATTTATTTTCTTATTTTTATGATTTCATGTAGGTACACGGGTGTATGTAATATTTATAACATCGTATTTTATATTTTTCTACTTTTTCTTTCGTATCAAAAGTGAAAATGAATAAACCGTGTTTAACAACTAATTTAACAATGTTACCTTTAGCAACGCGTGCTTTAATCCATCAAGAAAATTCGTACAGTCGGCGTTTTTTACGATCATATTTCAGACTTGAATGAAATGTACGTGGACTTTTGTGATTGGCTTACGTTTCGTAAAAGAAACTTAGTTCAACTGCTTCGTATCATAATTCAAGCTCCTTGGATTCGTACATTCAGCCAAACATAGTTCGTACGAGTAATTCAAAACCGTAATTCGATTGGTTGTTTCGCGTGCTCAAATCACTACGAACTACGGACGATGTGACATCCTATCTGAAGATCGATGAAGTCTTTCCAAGTAGAGGTGAACACGCGTTTGAAACAGGATGACAAACCTTTGCTCGATGGCGAGCGACGAGTAATACGTCAATCGTGACAGCATGTTTTTCTCGCGATGAGACGAATGAATTTTTCAAAAACGCCCGATCCGAGGAGAAATCTTTGACGTCGAACTGCGAAAAAGCAACTGACATTGTGTCGCTATGAAGTTCCAGATATGGATTTTAATAAATAGATACGTAAATACAATACAGGCGCGCTATTTCATTCGCCTAATGAGATTCAACTATCGAATTTTAGAGTACTTCGATGTATCCTTGATAGGTATAACATTACCGGAATAGGTACATATTCCAGAATAATTAAACTGATTAATAATTAATTAGTCGGAGGACATTGGACATAAAGCAATTATTTGTAAGCCTGGAGGCAGAAAATGACGATTGTTCGTTGTGTCGAACTGTCGAATATTGCACGTAAACGTGGAAATGTTATACAGGAAAATTAATTTCGAAAATACGTTGATGGCTGAACCGCACGATGGTCGATAGAGGATTAGTAAAATGATAGCGCATCAACGAGGAATGTCTAGTACACGGTCGAGTTTACGTTTTATTTTGCAAACATAGATATATTGCCATCCATACATCAATGGATAGGTGAAGTACCTAGGCTAGATGGCAATAATTGTGTTGCGATAACGAGATAATGACAGTTATCGGGGTAATAAACGGATAATTAATAGAAGGCCGTGTATTTAATACCGTCAATACGAGACACGCGAGCGTCGATGAGCGATAAAGGCTAATAAACAGAGAGATCGAAAGGGATGATGAAACGCGAGTCGACTCGAATGAAAGCGGCGTCGAAATCAGCGCACCGCTGTACCGGCCGTTAATGTTGGCATCTTATCACGCGACTCGTTATTCAACCTAGTTTCCCTTAAGAACTCTGGATAACTGTATTTATGTTTACCTGTTTCTTTTTTTAATAACATTTCTACGAGTTTACCGGAAGCCTCTTTGATCTTTGCAATCTGGAGCGAACTCCAATCTCTCCGCGCAAATAGATATGCCTTCAGAGAATAATTAATTTTACAGCCGGTAAACGTTCTACCTCTTTGCAGTTGTTAATGAGATACTACGAAACTTTCTCTTTTTTCCATCTTTCTCTCTCTCTCTCTCTCTCTCTCTCTCTCTCTTTCTCTCTCTCTCTCTGCCTCTTTGTACCCCTTGTCCATTTAACTTGGCGTGCAAATAGCATCAAGCGTTATGCAAAACCGTATTCTCGATTCTTTGGCGATAAATATCTGAATTAGATATTTTCCGTATCTAAGACACTTTACAGGAGCTATTCTACTTTATCGCAACTTTGACCCACATTGCAGAGAACGAACTCCACCAAATTACTTCCACCCCTTGGTCCCATTTCTAAACTGTTTCTCTATATTTTAACCGCCATGCCCGTTCTCCAGAACGAAGCAAATGAAATTGAATCGACGCACACGATTAGCAGATAATGCGCCAACATAGGGTTCGTGGGCGGAATTTATTGCCAGCATATTCTAATTCGCGATACTAATTGGCCGGTGTATGCGTGTCTGTATATGTTATACCGTATATATGGACAAGGCAGGCAATAGCGAGAGTGCGATGCCACGTCGCTGGTGGTGTACAGGAATCCACGGGTGGCTTAAATGAAACGCTGCCCTTTCTCTGTCTCTCTTTCTAGCCACCCTCGCACTGCCCCTCTGGCTCTCTGTCCCACCCAGATCAATAGGGCACCAACGAAACTTCTCCTACCACTTTAGCCCCGAACCAATACCTACGTATACCGACTCTCGTTCCTGTTTCCGGAGGTCGTTCGCCTGTCCCCCATAAATATATGGCGTAACAGAGCCACCAATTAGCCATCGGGACAGCCGTGTCGGGGTATATACGCCCCCGGTCCTGTGCGGATCGGGGTAAGTTCATTCGGGGCACGGTACGGTGGTGCGCGCGAAAATTGGAGAATTCGTTGCGTGGTTGTGCTAGCTAATTCCGGTAACATCCTCGGGTCCGCGAGCCGGTAATCAGCTTGAGTTATGAACTTTAACACCGACGCCGGAGAGATACGGTGGCGGAGCGTCGCGAGCCACGCTTTTATTTCCCTTCGGAGCTGATAAGGGGTCGTGGAAATTTCTACCACTCGGTCCACTGTCGTCTCACACACTTTTACCGACATCCACGTCTTCTTCATCGGCATTTTTTTCACTTTTACGTCGCGCTGGAAAGATATAATTCGCGAAGTGGCGGCGGTTTTTATTGCGAGAATATCGCGGCAACCGCCGTCTCTATTTAGTTTATAGAACCGCTCGCGACCGTAGCGCTGCTCTTTACGATCGTGCCGGATATTGAATTAGTTTTCTCCTTTCCTATTTTTCCAGTGTACGGGATTCGTTCTATTCGGCGATCGAAGAAAGTTGCATGGATAAAGAGAGTGAGAGGGATGGAAGGAGGGAGGGAGGGAGGAGGAGTCGAGGGAAAAAGAAAGGAACCGATGTTGCGTGCTTTTATCGCGGAGACGTTGGGGCAAACATAACCGTCATAAACGTGGTCCCGGCCCAGGATCATAATAACTTAGCGCAGATTTAGCGACGGTAAAAAACGCGGCTAGCTCGCATTTATTACAGGGCTGAATTACCTCGGCAGAGTGGCTGGCCGGAATCGCGTGAAAGACTTATCGCCCTCCACGTATCCGTCATAGTACCTGACCCACGACAATGTCTTCAGCTACGCGTTAATAATACCGGTTGTTTCGTTAATTGACTACCGGCACAAGCACCACGGTCGCGGTTGAATAAAAATAAAACGTGGATCGCATAACAAAAGATAGTCGAGAGGTAGTAAACTGGAAAATATACAGTCACGATATATAAAATAAATTGCTGTTATTAAAAGTGGCTCTTTTCGTATTCGCGATAAATTTTTGTCAGAAATTACTTCTCGCGCGTTCACCGTCGCAATCGCAATTGAATTTTATTTGACTTCGAGAGATATTTAACACGCGAGCAGCGTTTAACGATGGAAGACGTCTGCCTCGTTGTTCATATATCTCTGGATCGTTGAAAATGTTAATTGTACGAGGAAAATAATAGAAACGAAGGGAAACTCGTTAAAAAATAACACCGCGAGCGAAAGTTGACGGCTGCGCAATTATTATTATTATAGACGATGAAACGGAACATTGTCCAGAGACTTATGAATAATTATGCGAAAGGGGAACGTCGAAATAAAAACAGATAGTAGCGAGGCTAACTGGAAAAATTACTGGGTGATTTCGTGCGGTTTGCGTGTAAATAGAAAGTAAGACGACCGCGCTTTAGAAGGTTCGCCCGGAATCCAAAGTTAAGTGCTGGAAATTAATCGAGAATTACCGAGCATTTGAACGCGAGGTTCCGCCGTTGAATGCTCCAGTAATTAATTCACCGGCGAAATCGTACTGTAGACTATTCGTCGATTACCTCTATACGCTCGTAATTACTCATGATAAATATATTTTATTTTATCTTCGAATACTGTTTATTTTACTTTCTTATTATTACTAGAGTCGCTTAACGAAACCTCATACCATTATGAAAATGATTAACAATTGTTCCTCAATCTGCATCGTGTTTTCGATACGTTTAATTAATCTCCATGATAAATATATTCTATCTATATTTATTCTCATCTATATTTTCCTTTGTTACTTGAATTATTTAATATAATCTTGTAAAGCGGCTAACGATTATTTGATCAATTATGCTTCTCATTCGCTCAGTTAATGCTGCCAACAAATATATTTTCTTATTATTTAAATTACCAAATAAAATTTGTAGATCACTGTGAGAAACGATTAACAATTATTTCTCATTATCCATCATATTTTCGATTCCGCTAATTCTATAACACATTTTATTTCATCCGTATCCCTTTTGCTTCTTATTATCTGAATCATTTAACACAATCTTCTACCACTGTACGAGCAATTAGCAATCAAAGTGCTCGATGTCATCCATCAAATTTCCGACGCGTCCAGTTAATCTGACCCATAATATTCCACAATTTTCCCGACTGACACAAATTTCCCTGAATTCGCGAAACAATAAGCGGGTATCGTGATTCGTCCGTGCAATTTCTCCGTCAACCAGCCGACTAATCGTTGTCACCGGCAATTATTCACCAAAATGTCCGTTCGCAGTTTCGGTGGCGATGCAATAATTACCCGGCGACTTTCGTATACGCGCGTTCAGCCGCACGCGGATCCTTCATTTCCCCGGTGGTTATCGTCGTTTCGCAGTGAGAACGCTTTTGCACGAGCATTAACGAGTCGCCGGAAGTTTGCACCGACTTTGTCGAACGATGCGTGACGCGCATTAAACATCTTGAAATTATTTCCACGACAATCTCTTGTTCCGCGAGAAACAGAACGGAACTTGCGCAACTTTTCATCCGTGAATATTGGCACGCGATAACGCGGAGTTTCACGAAAGACGTGGACTCGCGTCGAATGGGACTTTAGATAGGGTTAAGAACCGCGATTCCGTAAGTTAAGGTAAGGGGGTGTAAAACGAGCGACCCGCGAGTTAAAAAGTTTTCTTAATCGAGTTATTTCATTTACGTTCTCGCGCTTTTTGACAGAAGTTGTAGAAGTCGGAGTATAAAGACAAAGGCATGGGGCGGATGTTCTTCGTCGCTTCAAATTCTTAGGATAGTTACCGTACCCGCGTCAAAATTTGGAGGAAATTGAGTAATCGTTGAAAGATACGAAAGATCTCGAAGCTTGTTACATCAGACGTACCAATTAGACCGAAGCGTAAGATTTGCTTCAAATTCTCCAAAATGCATTGTTACAAAGCTACGATATACATAAAATTTCTATGATACGAATCATGATCATTCTAACCACTTTGATAGTTGCAGCGTTAATTTCATATTTTCTTCTACGAAGAGAAGAAGCGCATACGCAGTTGAAGATAAGGTTTTATTACAAATAAAAGGTGTCTTGAGACTCTGCGGTAGAAGCGTAGCTGTTCTTCCAAGAAATGTCTTAAGACTGTCGAGTAGAGGTGTAGCTATTCTTTCAAGAAATTTGCTTGGAAGTTGTGCGTTAGTCGTGTTAGTACGTGGAAGACATCCGTCAAGTTGATTCAGCCTTCGAATACTATTGTACTTCGGTTTACCGCAAGAAACTGTTGGCTAGAATCTACTTGCTTGTTACGATGTATGTAAGTTGGTATTCGCGTGTGATGTGGTACAGTGGAGTTGCGCCAGTGCCAAGAAGAAAGTAATGAAATAACATGTGCTTATGAAGTATCTCGGGAGTTGGAAGCGTACAAAGTATGACGAGGAGAATTTTAAGGAGGATATATTAAACTCGCGGTCCCGGATATACCGGTGGGAAAAGAGAGAAAAAGAAAATTGGTATGGCATGGAAATTCTATTCCATTTCATTCGGAGCTTCCGTAACACGGCATCGATCGATAAATTCTTCGAGACACTTCTGACAAATAGAGGGGACGAGATGAAATAAGTCTGATCGTATCGTATTTCTTCGCCGTAATTACTATTATTTTCCAACGCAGCGATGGTATGTTTCGATCAGTCGGTAAAATTCGATTATGCGAAAAGTATTAAATTACACGGGGCTCGAATTTTAAACGACTCGAAAGCTATCAATTGTTGAAAATATTACGGTAGAAAGGGTGTGGGGAATGCATGTACCTGGATCAGCAGCATGGGGGAGAACAGAATGGAATAATGGGTAATGCGATTAAACGTGCTTGTTCGAATTTTATTCCGCCACGACGACCAAGGGTGGAAAATAAATACGATCGTTCCGATATTTATTGCGAGTCGATCGTCAAACAATCATTGCAAATATGTTTTTATCAGATAGAAATGAAACTTCGATGGCACTCGTGTTGATCCGCCTATTTCGATGCTTACCGTTCCCCTATTATCCCTAGATAGTACATTCGAAACATCGGTTCTTTCTCATCGAGAATGTAATTTATACGATATGAAAACTTCAACCATATTTTGATATCAATCTCTAATCCCTGATATCAAGGCATATATTTATTTTTTTTTTTTGTTTTGCAAGTGTAGTAACAACAATATGTAGATAAATAAGTTGAATCGTTGTAAAGCGATTAAATGTGTAAATTGTAATGATATCATTGTAGCATTTATAATGTACGCCAATCATTTATCGAACTCCAATAGGAAATTCGAAACAGAATAGCGTATAATTCTTTTCATCCGTTGTTTCTTTTTTTTCTGGTTTTTTCCTTTTTTTTTTTTTTTTTTTTTTGAAAGAAATAATTTTTGCTAATTCGGGAAACTGGTATATTCACGAAAATACGTATTAAATGAAAATCGTCGAGCGACGGCAAACATTGAGATGATAGTTTTTATGATATCCGTAAAATATCGATACAATTTCGAAAGCATGCCGACAATATGTTAAAGTAAAAACATGTTAACGCGTCTCTGTTTTATTCATCTTTTTTTTATTTCAGTGCCGACGGGAAAGCCTATAATTACCAGTGCTCATAACACGTCCGCCACGTCCATTTATTTAGCGTGGAAGGCGCCCAGTCCTGATACCATTCATGGAGAATTCCTTGGTTATCGAATCGGGTATAAACCTCGAGACAAACCTTACATGGAAGAAAAAGAAGTGTATATCCGTAATCCAGCCATTGACGTAAGTTACGTAAGAAATCGTTCGAATCTCCTTTATTATATTTGTCATACTTAACGTTTCGTCGTCATTCCTCGTTTAATAAATTTCATATGTTTTGTTTCATTGTAGAATCACACAATCCGCAATCTTCAAACGTACACTCAATATCTAGTGTCGTTGCAAGTATTCAACCCAGAAGGGCATGGCCCTGCGACCACCATCTCCGTAATGACTGACGAAGGAGGTAAGATCAAAAATTTGTTTATTATTACGTAGTCATTAAATATCTGATAAAAGGACAAGAGATTTAACTACACAGTTGTCTCCGATATCCGTTTTCGTTTATAATTCGGCGCTTTAAAACCGAACGTGCCGATAAAACAGAATATTCGCTGGTTTCTTTGTATCTTCGGTCGATAAATGCAATTCCGAGGATATCTACTTTAGCTAAATTTGAAAAGGAAGATTCCTGTAATCACGTTCTCTTACCAACGATCACATAAAATTTAAAGGGGTCTAAAATACCTGATGTTGGAAAGGTAGTACGGTGAATTCTCGAGGTTTCAAACATTAATGAAGTAGGAGAAAATGAAATTAAATAAAATGTAAAACGTTTTTAATCGGAATTAAATGAAAATGTCGGTAGATTTGATTGGCCTTTCACTAGATGCTATCAAGTTTTTGCTTTACAGCCGGGTGATAAGAATTTGATAAACCCTCGTTCGTGGTTTATAGACCTCGTATCAAAATCGTAACTTTTTTATCTTTACCACGTAAAAAAGATACACTTCGTAAAATAATAAAAGCGTGTCCCATCACGCATCATTTTATGACATTCTATAGCCATTCGGTTGACGATAGAATAATTTAATTATGCACTCTAAACCAGTGCCTTTCTTTGAGCCGTCTCTATCTGTCGAGCGCAATGATTATGCGGGAGGCAGATAACACTTGCTAACGTAACATTCAGAAGATAGCGTACAATCTTTCAGTAACTGACGCAGTTAATATTATTTGAATTCACCATATATCAGTCGCTTTTTCCCAGAGCGTATGCATGAATTCCACGTTTCGTAAAGTTTATGCAAATCATGGTTATTTCGGAGAGACGATCGTATCTTTATACGCCTTTCTCGATGGTCCATTCGTTTCTAACTACGTCCCTGATTTCCGTACGGTCTTCAATTTTGTCCCTCTTTCTCGTGGCTGTCACACGTCGCATTTGCTCTCGCTGAATTTTAGGTCTTGGAACTTGGAACACTTTACTATGTAGCGGTCTTCCTATGTACAATCGCCACTAGAGGAATCACGGCAGAATACCATTTGAAGAAGTTATTCCCTCCATTCCTCCCAACTATCCAATACCTACAATACGATCTTTGACCTGACTCCATTACCCCTGCCTAAAATACGATCTGCCAGGTAGTGTTACGGATGAATTCACCGACAAGTAGGTATGTTTCCTTTGCTCCGTTCCGTTCCCCTATTTCTCTGTTGCCCTTCTAAGTTCTCTCTCGCACACCTTTGATATTATAACGCTTAGCGCGCACAAATTCGACATAAGGAAATTTATAATGTTATTGAAACAGACAAAAACGTTTGGTTCTCCAATTGGAGATATCTTACCAGTTTCAACTACTATCGCAGCCGCTCTGATACGTAATTACTCAACGAATTATTCATTATCAGGATCCCGATTACTTGGAACTTGGTTTTGTTCTTTGCGATTTCCTTTAGCATACGTAGCTGGCATTGAAACAATACATCGAATGATTTTAAACGACCATTTTACATTTTCTCTAATTGAACGTTGCAGCGAGATCAGTTATTTATTAAAGAAAAGTATCTTGAAGAGAGGCGACATCTGCTCCAAAATCGATGTGACGATCGTAGCGCCGGTGGTACTCTAGCGATATCATCATGCATCGTCGCCACAGATTCTTATCGACTGGTGAAAGACGCCATCGTCGCATCGCGACCGAATACTCGGCACTCGGATCACGTTTTTGACAATGACAGTTACAGGCCACGTGGTACGAAGATCGAACTTTACGTCCCTGAAAGCCCACTCGCCAGCAGGTTTACAGCTGCTCTTCACCGCGTCCATGAGTTAACCATCGTTCTGTGCCGTCGACGGTGCTTTGCTCTCTCTCAAGAGAGGGCACGGTCGAGATTTTCATGGTCGTCGGCACGGTTTTCAGTGACCTGTCGCCGTTTCGTGATTCATACGGGCCTAATCCTCGTCAACGCCGGTTCTCCTTCGCCGTTGCTGCTTCACGTTCGCCGATCGGTTTGTACGAATTTTCGCTTCTCTGAAAATCTATACACGTTGGTACAGGGCAGGGACCGTGATGAGAGAGACAGTGCGCGGAGAATCGGCGGAGCAACGAGGATCGAAGATACAGCGATGAGAAACAAGAACGGATAGCCCGTAAGCGAGAGAAAGAAAGTCTGTAACGTGGTGGGGAGCAGAGGCAAAAAAATAAAGAGAAAGAGGGGAAGAGTTAGGGGTTGCGGGAGAAGAAAAGAGATGGTCGGAAACGTCGGTGGATAAACAGAGAGGGAAACGAACAAAGAAGAAGGAAGATAGAAGGAGGGAAGAGGAAGAAAGAGATAGGCAAACCAAAGGGAGGGATTGCCACGCCGTTTCGGTCGTCGCCATTGGCGCGCCCCTTCGTTTCACGATCGATTTTCCACGATTTTTCACTCCAATATGCGCTACTTCCTCGAGAAGAGTATCGGAGAGTACGTGGTGAACGTGACACGTCAAAGTCGCCTCTTGTCTCGGCGCGAAGAAGACGCGATAAGCGGCAACAGCCGAAGGAAACGCGTTACAAACACGCTATATACACGTTCATATATATAAAACACTAATACTTGGTGCCTGCTTCTCGCGTATGGCTGTGTAACGTGTTCTCCACATTCCCCTCTCTCGTTCGTTTTCCTTCCCTCTTGCCTCCTTTCTTTCTCTCACGCACATTTCCTGGCGCACGTGTATGCCGGCTTGTTAGAAACACCGTGCGCCTGTAGAGTGCGCGCGCGCGTGCTTCTCGTGCATTCTCCGTCTCGCTCCATCCCCTTTGTACGTACACGTTTCAGCGTAGCGCGTCGTCGGTGCTCGTCGCCTGTATTTGTGAACGTGAGTTTCTCTCCCTCTTTCTGTACCTGTCTGTCTGTTTTCTTCCTGACTGGAAGCAAGTCGGAGAAGCGAGTGTAGAGAGCTGGAGTCACGGTTTACCGTACGCGCGAGAACGTTGTACGTTGGTGATCGCGGAGGCAAGTAGTGTGTGTGGCAACGTTCGTGTTCCTCGCTCGAGAGCAGTGCGTTTTGTCACTCTCGCAGCATCGCAACGGTGCTCCATTGCTAGTCCCGAGATGTCGATGGGACGTTATCTTGATTAGGCTCTCTCGCAGTTAGATCTGTCATATCGTGAAGTTACTCGTGAAGATTCTTCGTGCGGTACAGTTTGAAATGGCGTTTGATTCACCGCGCGAACGACGCCTCTTCAGTCAGTGCCAGTGACGCCTAGTGTGAGAAAGTTTTCAGTGATTTGCGCACACCACGTCGTATAGTACCGGCCGTATCTTTTCTTTTCTTTTTTGTTTTTTTTTTTTTTTTTTTTTTTTGTTTTGTTAAGTTAGATCGAGGATACTCGAAACACAGAGAATCGTATGGTAATGATCGGCCTAGTAAGTGATCCGGGTTGAGAGTTCGACATGGGCGGAATCGTGGCTCGAGGTTGAAGGGTCGATATAGCGTGAAGGGTTCTTCGCACAGTGCCAAAATGACGCTGGATCGGTTGCATTCAATTGGCCGTGCGAATACTTCCTATAAGGATTTCGATACTCGTCGAATATTCCCATCGGTGTAGTTCTCTCGGATCGACGTTACCTTTCATACAGCGTCCTGACAATTCGTAATACAATCCATGTTGTTTTCGTAAAGTACATTGACAGCGCATCTTATAGAAATATTACCGTTGTTTCTACAGAAATATTATCGTCCGGCGTACATGCACTTATGCGCTCCAATTTTTGTTTTCGTTAGACATTGACTTATCGCGGTTATATGAATAAGAAATAACTGTCGGTCTACGTAGCGTTCGTTACACGAAATACATGTCAATGTCATCCGCTTTGATAATTTATTCTATCTGTGTATCCGCGAATATAGTATATCGCTACGTAGTCCACTTTAATCGACCTTCGCCAGTGTGTAATTGAGTGTAACCTCGTCGACGGTTTTCTCTCGGGGAATGTTGGAACAAGGGTCGTCGGTGCAGTGTCAGGTATGACGAGTACCATCGACGACAAAAGGCAACACCCTTCGCCCTCGAATCTGTCTGGCTGAAAAGCGACGTCTCCTACCAAACGAATCGATTCGTCTTCTGGTGGTCGATCGGTGCGATCCCACGCGACACGCGGCACGGCCAACCTATGCAAATAGCACATACATCGTTGTATAATATCAGTCGGTTTGTGGTGGCCCGAGTTTCTACGTTTTCCGGCGACTTATCGCGGAATTGGATATTTCTTGTCGCAAAGGATATTGGAATCGGAAATAACAGACGTCTCCCTCTCTCTCTCTCTCTCAACCTCCGTTGGTCTAACGTCTTTCTTGCGAAACGGAAGTAGATAGGAAATCGTTGATAGTTTGCCGATCGTCGCGCACGAAATATCTACGATGTTCTTTCAAATCGGTTGTACACGAAGTGTGTCAGAATGTATAGAAGTTGCTTAGGTGAATAGGCACCAAAGCGATTGACAACTTTTTTTAACGAATATACACGTTACTACACTTTCAAACCACCGTTATAAATCACGTGCAATTTGCATAGAGGAGTATGATAGTTATCTTAAGTAGGTATACCAAAAATGGCAGAATATATCGCGCCATATAATGCCATGTAATTTAACCACATTTCTTTTTATTATCCGAATGCCCCGAGTTTACCCTTGAACCGATGCCCACACATTATGATACACCCTATGTAAGTACACTCGTCGAGGCTTCGCAGGCCAATGAGTCATCCTTTATTGCGGAACATGAATTTTCAAGCGAGATCAGCGGAAATGTTTTTCCGCGTTTATATCCTCGTTGTCCGAGCACGTCGGACTTGGTCTCAATTTTCTTTCCGTCTAGCTTTCCGCACAACTGGGATAGACGTAGGACGTGAAGTTTCTCCGTGACGTATAAATGTCAAGGCTCGTGGTGCTTGTGCACGCGTGCAGCGCCGCTGCGGCCGGTTCTCGGCTAACTTGCGGTTAATATCGCAATCGTTGAGTCATAATTGCGAGTCGTCCATTTGCTCGTGCTTCGTCTCCTAAATCGAACGTGAACAATTCCTCTTTGTTTCAAGAGCTTGCCATTATTCTCAACACCAGGGAAATTTTCTTACGATCGGTCTCGTTTGAATCGCACGATCTTTGCGCACGGAACTACACCGAGACTTTTCCTGCACGTTGTACTGCCATCGCTGCACAAAATGGAATCGTGTCGATGGATAAAAAGATAGAAGCACGCGTAATTCTTGCAGAGATCTTTACGCGCGTATAGCTTTCGACGACTGTTTTTGTTAGAAGCGTGAGACACACGTTGCTGGATCCTCGACACGCCGCCGAGGCGTTTGGCCGCGTGTCCCCTCGATCTTGACGTACTAAAAATATAAAGGGAAGCCGTTTTAAAACGTTCCAGAGGGGCCGTGTAATTATCGCTGCGCGACCGGCGAATAGCGATGTTGATGCGCTCGTTGCTGCCGCCGGCGTCTCCGCTGTTGCTACCGGCGCTGTCGCTGCCTCTCGGTGTGCAGCTCGACGAGAAACAATCGAGGTCATAATTCCGACTAATTGAGGCACTCGACCACACAATTAGGACAACGCGCGAGTTGGGAAGCGGCGATGATCGAATTTATTTTTTTCCACCAGAGCCCCCTTTTTATCTCGCAATTCCCACGTGTGTTTCTCGCGCTCGTGATACAAAGCGTAAAAAAGAAAGAAAGAGTAAGAGAACAAGTCCGATGGGAGAGAAACCAAATTAGGATAACAAGTTCGATCTCGAGCCACGTTAATATTCCGGTCACGTTGCACGGACGTGTACGCGACGCGCGGAGGTATATCGGGTCGCCAGGATGCAGCACGAACGAAATCATCGCTTCGTTAGCTTCGATCCTTGCTGTCCGATACGCCTCGACAATTTCCTATTCCTTCAGGCGACCGAGGGACGCGCCAATCAATCGATCCGTTCGATCGTTCTCCTCTTGCACCTTGTGTACGCCCTCGCGCCCGTTACGGGGTAAAATCCTATTTGGAAAATATGATCGTTCACCAGTGAGCACCCTCTTACGTTCAAAGGATTCGAACGATCGAACGATCCGGATCGAACTGGTTCGATCGTGATCGTGAACTCGGACAATCGTGGGGTGCGATGAGACGACGTAAACTGTGTTTCAACCCCGTGGACCACGGGCCCACGTTTTAAACGTAGTGCTGCAAACACAGCCGAAAAACAGCGATGAACTTTCGCGGAGACACGATTCGTACGGCGGACCGTCTTGTCGCGTATTGTTCCCGTGGTTGGTGTGCGTATCCGCGCGGTGTGCCGTCCCAAGGGTGAGACAAGCGCGATGAGAACGCCGGTAAGAGTAACGAGGATGGACGAATTCGTGAAATAGCCCGGTGGAGAGCGAACGAGCCACGCCGTGTACCGTGCCGTGCCGTGCCGCACACCACGCCACGCCACGCCGCGCTTCACAGCTGCAGCTGCAAAACGAAAATGTCGTGGGCCAGGATAGTCAGTGCCGCTCAACTTGCGGCCGCAGTGGCTATCATCTTCCGGATATTGTTCGCATCCGCGGATCCGATCGCATACACGGACGATCAAACGTACGAGCAGACCACCTACACGGCCCCAGTCTCCTCCACCGAGAATGACAGCGACGTTTATCGAGGTAAATGTAATCACAAGATTGACCACCATGATGTTTTTGAGTAGGTGGCGGTTGTGATCGAAAGATGAGCAAAAAATTTGACTTTCCTCCTTTTTCACGTTTCTTTTTCTCTTCGACGATATTCCGATGATGTTCCAAGGAGATGGATAGAAAACAGAGGATGAACATTTACATTTCAGTGTAAAAATAAAAGAATTAATTACGCGAAGTTGAGCGTGTTTGTACCAAGCAGATTGTCGTTGAGTTGGAAGTATCGGAAAAAGAAGCAAAAGACATTGGGAATTTATTCAATTAATCACCGGCGTAGCTGATCCTGAAGCGATTCATTGCCGATGATAAATAAACTGCGACAAAGCTATATCATCATAAATACAATCTTCGTACAGGATGCTTCATTATGGGTAATCTTTCGATGAACAATTTTCCATTCGCCATATGTCGTGACCTCCGACATATTCTGGAATAGTCCGAAACATATGGATACGATTAATGCCACACAATTTGTCGATGATATCCCGCGGTATTATGAATAAAAAAAAAAAAAACATTGCTTACTAACGTAACATGCGTCAGGAAGACGTACTTTCCTTTATCCTTTTTCAATTTTTCAAAATGGGAAAACTCGCGATCTATACAAAATTAAATGTTCAACAGGTGCCTAACGTTTATCTTACGATATATGTTTTACAATATCGCGAAAGAAATACCGCTTTACAAGCATAACACGTAGCAAAGAAAAATTATCCCTAAATCGTTTCTTGCTTCCTTATTCTTAACTTTTCGAATTAAAAAATCTCGCCATTAAATTCTTAAGAAATATTCCGCAGGATCGCGGCTCGATAATCGACACGCAGCGTTCGCTGTGAAAAAGATTTTCCCGTCGCGTGCACTGGAGTGACGTTCGCGCGCCACTTGTTTCCTTTTCCATCTCGATTCCGGGGAACAAGGTGCAGCGCGCGTGTATTACATTTCTCTCGCGGAATCCACTTCTGCTCGTCTAACTAGCGCAGCGTAGCGTAGGAACGCGTTGTCTCCTTCTCGATCCCGTCTCCTTCTTCCCTATCTGGCGTGGTCTGTTTCTCTTGAAACGCACCTTGCCGTCGCGCGACGTTACGTAAGCGGTTTAGCGCGGATTTGCGGGCACGTACGTTGTCATAAAGGCATGAAAACAGCGCGTTGCGTTTCCTCTGGTGCGCGATCAGGTTCCGAAGCGTAGCCACGAAACTAGTTCTGGCCGCGGGAAGGAAACACAGCCGCCAAGAAATCGTCGTCACTCGATCCTGTGCACACCCTCCGCCAGGAAGCGAGTAGCATTTCCGTCCGACGAATAGTCGACCAGACCTCTGCGCCTTCCTTTTCGACACGACCTTTTTTCGCGCTGTAGATTCGGTCCAGTTTAGCAACCGCCATTCACGAATCGTCGTTCGCGAGGACGCGTGATCCGCCTGTAAAATACAGATTTCTTCTCTCTGCATCGTTGCAACAACCACGCTCCGGTTGACCTCATAGCATCGAACAGGTATAGAAATATGGAAATTCGGCCCTGTCGAGCGTAGATATTCTATTTCTTTTTTTTTTCTCTCGTTTTCAGTTCGTTTTTGGAAGTCGAAGCACGTTAAAAACACACGAGGCATTCAGTCGGTCTATTTTTACGCGAGAGACAAGAGAACTTCAAGGCCGCACACTCTAATTTACATGGTCGAAAATGTTTAGACATGTTTGCGCGCATTTGCTAATGCCCATCGCGGAGGACGCGTATCTCGAATTAATGGCATCTTAATGGCCTTTCGCCCTCCGAGACTCACCTTGCTCCGACACGGTCGAGGGACGTCGTAATGTTCGATGCTTTGTAGTCGATGGCGTGAGCTGAAATATGTAACACTTTTGGAGTTGCTGCTTTGGAATAAAAGAAACCGTGATGCAATTCTGTTCGACGGTGCATTTTGCTTCGAGTGAATCATGGTCATAAACTGTTTACTACGCAAGGTTATTTAAAGTGGTACAAGTCTATACTTTTATCAATCATTAATATAAAGAACGATTGAACAGTACATTGAATAAATGAATCGCTTCCTCGGAATAAGAGAAATCGCGACGTAATACTGTATTATTAAAATAAAGTACACTTTATGTCAGACGAATTATAAACTGTCTAAAAATGTTTAAAGAGCTAGAAATCTTATACCTCGTTCGCTGATCGTTAATCTAAGTAAAAACTTGACATTGCCATCGAATAAATGAATCGTTTCTTTGGAATAAAAGAACACGTGATGCAATTCTATTCTTATTCTATATGTCGAGTGAATCACAGGCATAAACAGTCTATTGCACAAAGTTATTCAAATTGCTACAAATTTATATTTTTCTTCATCGTTAATATAGGGAAGAGCTTAATAATATTACATCGAATAAACGCCAATTTGTTGACATCGAATAACACAAGCTTTCAATGTAATTACGCGGAGTTACATAACGAAAAATCCGCTACTTTCGTTGTGCTCGATCATTCAAAAAATAACTCGACGCTGCATCGAATAAATATCAATTTACAAAGATCATAAAATATCAGGCATGGAACTCGGATTTTCATATTTTACGGTAGTTGAATGTCAGACTAGCTTAAATTCCTAGTATATTTCGAGAGGAATGTTCAGCTTTGAGGAGTGCCGTGAGTCACCCAGCGTGAAACGCGTTAAGACGGCAAGCGATTTTGCCGTGGCACTGGTTCGAGGACGAAATCGCAACGGTGCAGGCTTGAGTAACGCAGCCAATTGAAAAGGTAGCGTTGCATACGTTTCAAGTTCACAAACTTGCCGCCTAGGGAACGAGAAAGCAGGTAACGCGAAGCAGGTAGTCGACGATCGTTGCTTTTCTTATCAACCGTTCCTTTCACTGGAGCACCGTTACTCATTGCTAACCGATCCTAATACAGCTACTTTCGCCTGTGTCTCTCTTACGCAGCACGAAACCACTCAGATATATCTCTGCGTCGATTCTTTCGGCAATGGGGAAGTGAATACATCTCTTATTTCAAGTTATTCTTGTAAATTATAGAAAATTGATGACAAATGAGAAGATTTGTTAAGCCGAAGAGCTGAGAAATCTTCTGATTTATAGTTATAGGGTGGTTATTATAAATTTGTGGATTTGTTGTTTATGGACGTTTATGGATGTTTATGGATGTTTATAGATTTATGGAAAATGTAAACGCATAGAACGCATATAATATGCAAAAACATATAAAATATTCAAAGTATAGTATTATATTATATATTGTTATATGTTGTACTACGCATTCAACTATGTATTAGCATTCTTTGGAATATTTAGTATGAAGGAAACGGAAACGGTAAAAGTGGTACGCAAAGGTTTCCGGCCAGATATATTTTTACTGTATATTCTAACAGTCATGATTTTTAAAGAAATTTAACTAATATTATATGAATATATAACATTGTTAATTATTTTACTGATCATATCTTTATACCTAATATTAATTAAAGTTCCTTTAGATATTGTTCTTGGAATATAAAATCAACTTGCTCACGGATGTACCTACTGAAGCCCTTTCTATCTTTCTTCAGTCCGAAAAATATGAACTTACATAAACATTCGCCATTTAAATACAACGTACATTTTCATACCAATCTCGATTTTATTTTTCCCTTTGCCGGGTCATTTTCTCTCCTTAAAGATCATTCGAAGTGAATCGTTGATCGAATTGTTATCAAAGAAACACCGAGCAAACGCGCCGGTTATATAAGAATTTTCTCGCTGTACATTTCCTGACAGTAATTCAACCGGTCAGCTGCATTCGACCACGAAAGAAAGTTGCTCCTAAACTCTACCTACGTAAGAAAACAGGATCAAGAAAATGTATGAAGTCATCCGTAACTTTAACTCCTAATTTAAGACTTTACACTTCAACGTTTTCCCCCAGGTGCGGTAAAACAGAAGTTTCTAGACAGCAAGGAAACGGCGGAGAAAACGTTTTCCCGTGATCGCGTGCAACGTGGAAAAATGATGGGCCAAGAGATGCGAGTTCTCGGCGCGCTAGGATCCAAGCGGTCGATTCTCACCTTTCTCCTCGCGAGTTTTCTTCGGCCTGCAGAAGCGCGAACCGCGCGCTCGACCTTGTCTATTCACCATACACGATCACGTTCATTTTTCAGGAGTCGCGTATCGTGATACAACACTATTCGGTTGCGAATTCTAAAGGTCTTCGCAGCCGATTGTCGAGCACGTCGTCGTCCTTCCCTCTTCGTGTGAACGAGACGTGAATACGGATTACAAGGGAGTCCGTTCTCTTGCTCGAGCTTGGTTTTTCAACGACGAAGAAAAGCCCCGCTCGAGGGTGGAGATTGACGTAAAACGAGACGCGTCGCGAAACGCTTTTGCGACGAAACGTCGCGGAAAAATTATCGACTGCGTGGAAATGCGCGAATTTGCCGAGGGGTGAGTGTGAAATGCAACGGCTCGGTTGAATGTGCTTTCGACATTCTTTGAAACTATGGACGATCGTGTTGGGAAAGTGAAAATTACACGTTCGTGGCTGAAACTTCAGCTTCCTTGTTAGGTTATTAGGTGAAACTGAAGTCTATCTCGTTGTCCTTAAGTAAACGTCCATCAACGGAGTTTACTTAACAGAGCACATCAATACTTCTGTCCAGTATATAGCTTTTCTCTGTTGACAACGATTCATTTTCATGTCCAGTAGGGTGTTTAAGGCACGAGTTTAGTGTCGTTTTCAGATTGATTCGTCCGATACGATTTCTCGACAGTATCTCGTTATTTCGTTAAAGACTCAGTGGCGAAACAAAGTGCGAAAGTGTCGTATATGCAACGTTATTAACCCTACTGTTCTGTTCGCTTCTTCGTCTTCTTCTTCTTCTTCTTCTGGAATATTTTAGTCAAACAATGCGTAGAATACTGAACGTAGTAAAATAATATCGAATATTAAAGCCAAATATTTAATAATCGATATAGACCTGAGAAGAACAGGATTAATAAACGTAAACTATGCTATTGTTTCGTCAAAGTACAGTATAATACAAAGTGTATTAAAGTAATAAATACATTATGAGAACCCACTGCACGAATGGAAGGCGCGAAGAAAATCTGTAATCTGAACAAGAATGTTTAAAGTACGAGTACCTGAATTTCCTCAAACTTCATAAAATTGTGCGGATCTAAGCGATAAATTTTAACAAAAACAAATGTTCCGCAAATTCTTGCAACTGTTTTCCACGATCATAACACGAATTTAATAGAATTGGTCAACGTGAATTGGCTAAGAAGAAATTACAGATGTAATGTTACGTTATCGCGCCGTTTGTATTTAATGGGTTAAAGAAACTTTCTTGCAACATTTTCACGCGGATAATCCTCTTACTCTTTGGTGTTGCGATATTGGTGGCTTCAATCATCCGTTGAAATCGCGACACCGTACCGTGCCGCTCGAATACACGGATGGCGCCTAACGTTCACGCGTCTAACCGTTGATGCGTAGAATTATTGCGCTTCAGAGAAGCACTGGAGAGTGTAGGTGTCATTATCGAATTCCGTTCGGTGCCCGCAGGATATCGGTTTCTCCCGAGTATCGTTTGAAATTGGATGTACAATCGAAGGGCTTTGCATTGAAGAAACATATCAATGGACAAATACTTTTATTCTTATGTTTATTTCATCTACGATATCTACGATTGCAATTCCCTTTGTATGGCGATGGAAATTCGTGTGCAACCTTTCGCCCTGTCCATTCTCTGGTTAAAACTTGGCGAAATTCAATCGCCAAGCCATACAAGCGATGGATCGTTTCATATGTACATATACCGTTTCGTCTCCCTCGATACGAGTACCAGATGTTTCGACGAGATAGGGGATCGAAAACATGAAAGCGACACGATAAAATTTGATCCAGTCGAATTGTTTCAACGCCACTAGTTATTGCAGGTGTTTTCGAGAAATAATAAAAAAGAAGAAGAAAGCAACGAAGGTAGTTCCGATCTTAGGTAACAGCTGCGGTCGTCCTGTACGAAAAGTGAATAGTGTCTATAGAGTTACTCGTCACGGCGCGAGGGGTCTGAGAAGACACTCGAGGCGAAATTAATTATTCAGACTTTGGCCGTCGCAAGCTTGCTCTCGTCTTTGTACGCTGAAAATTGGAAAGCCACCTCGGAAGATGATGAGCGGCCTGACGATAAGGAAGGAAAAACTGACACGCCGATGAGTGCATCGACCGAAAAATAGTTTACGGAGCCGAGCGTTTTCGAGGGGTGCTTCAACTCGAGTATGACAAAATCGTTTCCGATGATCGCGTGCCAACGGCTTCCTTCACACTTGCCGCACGAAATGTGAAAATCATTCGAGATAACGACACCGTTCGTTCGTTCGGTTCGAGTATAATTAACGTTCTAGCGCGTTAAAGATTTTATTGCATTTTTTAAACCTATAATTGATGTATAATAGTAAGCGAAATAACTTCGTAATAACGAAGTGTATGAAACGTTAATAAATTTCATTTTCTTGATAATTTGAAAAATATCACGAAGCGTTATGCTACCAATATATCGATTTATAAATTCATCGATGGTATATAATAGTAATGTATAACTCATAATATTTCTTTTCGTAAATTTCTTAACATTTTTGCTTATATAATTTATATAGTTTCGTAACTTTCATTTTCGTGTTGCCGTGTTCCAGTGCCAACGAAACCATTGAATCTGTCGTCCCACGGCATCACATCCACCACCATTGAACTGTCATGGGCCGAACCAGACTACGCCAATGGGATCATTTCCGGTTATCGCATTTACTACATGCATTCCAATTACACCGACGTCCAAATGTACAGAACCGACGAGTATGATGGACCAGTCATTGAATTCGTTTTGAAAGAATTAGGTGAGTTAGCTATATTAAAAACGGAGCAGTTCAAAAATATTTTTATCGGTCGTTTCTTCTTATTCGCATTGGAGGCGAGGCTCGTAATAAGCAAAGAGTACTAATATACAATTATCTGTTTCGAGAATCGTTATTCGTGTAAAGAAACAAGAGACATCAGTGCGCGTAGCTTAACGATAAGCTGGAACTCTTATCATCGCGATGCGTTACATGCTCATCCTCGATAACTGCAGGTGAACGCATTGTTAGATAACACAAATTTGATCTTATTCATATGGTGAATTCTATGTTAGCTACGATACATTTATTTTACAAATTGCTTTGAAATAGAAAGTTATTCCACGAACATTTCACTGCTTCGATAGATACTCAATGGTATACAAAATATATGTGCACATATTGATAAAATATATTAGGGAATATTTATATACATATTACAAAATATTATACATTATCAAATTATATACTATAGATTTTTGTATATATTAAATAATATTTTTTAAATCGGGATTATAAAGTAATTGATGTTGGCTGAAACTGTCTTCTGTATATATGTTACAAACACACTTTATTATATTTTATTATAATATCAATTAATAAGATCAACTAAAAATTTACATTTCAATATTATTCAAATGTTATTCAAATATTATTCTTTATTAATTCTATATCATTCTTTTACCGCAATATTTTATTATAAGATTATATTTTAATAGAAAAATTCGTTCCTCCTGATTTATCTAGAGAACTCATCTCCATCTAATCACTGGACCAAGCGATTATGCGATACTATATTACCTCAACTGATCAGTTAATTCCTTTCAGAACCGTACACGGAATACAAGATATGGGTAAAGGCTTACACGTGGAAGAACGAGGGCGAGCCCTCAGACCATATCATTCGTCGAACAGATATTTCAGGACCCAGCGCGCCGTTGATCTTGAACGTTACTTGCCCGACTCACGATTCTGTCTACATCCAATGGGCCAGGCCGAATCTCTTTTGGGGTTCTATCGATTACTATTTCATCAATTATCGAATCGAGAACGATAATCATTACGAGGAGATCGAAATGATGACGGAGAAGAATCATCTTGAGAGCGCGGTACGTTTCAGTTTGCTATAATTTTCACTTCGAATCCACCAGCCGCGACAGTTCTTCCACTTTCTTCGTTCTTCGTGTTTTCACTGCGAATAGCTGGCTTATTTCACGCGATGCTCTACCACGAAGAAAAAGAGACAGCCACCGAGAATTACTGGACTGGAACTCCGTTAACTGGAACCTTTCGTTTTCCCTATTCATCGATTATTTCTCTCAACTCTAGATAAACAATTTTTTCGCTTATCTGATTTGATAAACAATTTCTTTGACAGTAACAAACGTAGAAAACTAGTTTATAAGAAATAGCAGTAGACTGACTTGCACTATTATAATTGTCTCTAAATGTGGGTTGTTTTGAGCTGATACGCTCAGCTGACACGAGAACATCCTTGAACGATTAAAGCGTTTTGTCGGTTATCGACTGCAGACGTGCCGGAAATGCACGGGACGGACGAACTTCCTTATCACGTTGAATTCCAAATTGAAATTACGCGATGACTCACACGACTCGCTTACAGAGAACCCCAGTACACAGCGAGGACCGTAGAAACGTTGTGTACGCACCCGAATAACTTCGATAAACGCTTTTTTATCCACAGATGATCATACCAAACCTGACGATGAACAGCGTGTATGAGATCGTGGTGCGTGGAGGCACGCGAAGCGCTATCGACAATCGGTTGATTATACGCGGAGAAGGTTCTGCTCCACAGAAGGTGCGCGGCATTCGCGATTGCAACAGAGCACCGCCGTTATTGCCACACAGTACCATATGGTTCAGCAGCGGAGTGATTGCCGGGGTGATCTGCGCTTGTCTGGCGGTGATGCTGATGATCACGTCCTTCGTCCTATGGAAGTGAGGATCAATCGTTTGTCCTCTTTCATTTTAGCCGTCTATATCTTTCATGCATGACGTCGTTCTCTCATTAAACATTTTTACTTTCTTCTTATTTTTCCCTTCATCCCCCCCTTTTCTTTTTTTTTTTTTTTTTTTCTAATTCAGATATTTTTAGCAACGGAAATAGGATTATTCAGGTATCGGCGAAAGAGCAAGAATTTATTAAATCGTGGTGTTCGTTCTTCGTAAACGCCGATAGTCACGAGATTACTGCCCACAGTCTTGTTCACTCATTCAACTTTGCAAATGCAATACCTCGCCCTCATCATACGATAATAGGCATTCGGTCGTCTTCGTGCAATTACAAACGATCTACGATGCAGTCATACAGTATTACATGGCACGTAGTCGGTGCGCTGTTCACGATTAGTCCGCTCGACGAGCGCTCAGTTTACCGGCTGCTCTCGTGGTATTCAGACTGGCCGTACATTATCATAGCTAATGGCACAGGAAAACAATTACACGTACGGTGAACATTCGGCTCTAGGTGTCTCTCCGATTTACGGTTCCCTCTCCGCGGCGCGTGTAATCCCTCCTTTTCTTCGATTCTCGCAGTCTTTCTCCTTCTCTATCGCCGACTGACCTCTTATCGTACGCGATAACAACTAGTAACAACGACAACGTAAGGTTTCCCAGTCGTATGGCGGCATTTTGTGAGTACATCGGGACGTCACGTTTCATTCGTTTCGCTTGTTTTGCCAGGAGTGGAGGGTTCCATCGAGTGTTACAATAGTCGTGTGCCAAAACACGTGACGTCGCGTGCAATCTCTTGTATTTTCGCTGGTCGATCGGCATCGTCGAAGATGCTCAAGGACGTCGATTCAAACGCGATACTGTGTGAGTCGCGAGGGAACGATTCGTAAAGAAGGAATACTTTCTGGGTCACGGACGGCGTGCTTCGCTCTGTGCCTGTGCGTTGCTCGCTCTTGCAGTCTATTCGAGGAACGTTCACCTCGATTCCTCTTGTTCTGCCGATCGTTGAAAATTTTCTGCACAATCATAGAATGGATAGTAACAGAAGCTCATCGACGGGATGAAGAAGTACCTCGAACTGTGAGTCCCAGAAGAAAAGAAAATGAAAACGTTTCTCCTTCCTACGCGAGAACTTTTTCCATTACGGGAAGATCGTCGACGAACAAGAGGGCACACGGAGAGACATAAGTTCCTCGCGTGTTTCGTCGATCGTAAACGATGATCGATCGCAAGCGATAACGCGAATGGAAACAGTTGACAATCCCAGTCTTTTATTGCGTTTAATTTACCGCCCTTTCTATCACGAGATACTTTGTTAAGAATATGTTGTATAAAAGAATCGTATTGTATCGCTTTGTTGTTTCGACAAACTCTTTTGAAATTCCTGTTCTTTCTTTCTCATTTCGATTTTCCTTCGTTTGTGTTTGTTCTTTTACATTTTCTTTTGGAATGCATGCTTATGACGAAACTCATTAGGCCTTGCCTGAGGCCAATTTTCAGGAAATGCTTCCACACCGCGTACTACTTCCTCGACTATCCGCCCCGCAACGTGCCCACGCTTCAAGAATGGGAGAACAGCGAGCAGGATGGAGAACGTACCGCGGTCGCCATTCAGAAATTCGTACAACACGTTGCGAGTTTACACGCGGACGGGGACATCGGGTTCAGCAAGGAATACGAGTTCATTCAATCGGAAAGTGGCAAATTCACCGCAGAGAATTCCCAATACGTTGAGAACAAAGCGAAGAACCGATACTTGAATATATTGGCCTGTGAGTAGTACTATGTGCATTTCTTTGATTTCCAGATCAACGAGATCTTTTCGAAGGAAAATCTTTATTTCCATCGAAGAGCGTTTGGTTTCGACAGCTCCACGCAGCTCCTGTTTCTCTTCCTGCAGCTCACCGGCGTCGAACTTCTATTTTTAACCAAGTTTCCCTTTCACCCTCGCGATATATCGCGAGGTTTAATTTTATTTCATGCAACAGAGTGGTAGAGTCTACGTTATCTCTCGCGCAGTGGCGATCGAGCGAGCACTCTGTTTAATCGATTAATTCGCAGCAATGGCACATTTCCGTTTTTTTCAAGGTTTCCTCTTCTTCGTCGGTACCAACGTTCCTTCGCTCGTTCGTCATCGAGCATGTAAATCGGCGAAGGTTTCACGCATGTCGGGACAGAGACCGTGCACGATACGACAATTGTAATCGCCCGTATCGGAAGTCCGCAATCGTCAGAACGTCACTCAGCCTCGCGTAGAACTAGCCTCCAATAGAGTTGAAATTGCGCTCAAGCTCGCTTTCTATTTCAAACGAAACGACTTTCGTTTGATTCATGAAATCCCTGTCTCGTCGTACCTCGAGTACCGTAATATTATGTCTCGTCATCTCGTTAAAACCGATCAATGTAACGCTACGCTTCCTTCGTTTAATGATGGATTAACCCTTTACCCTTGTTATTCGATACTAAAGATTGTACTATTTGTGGTAATCGATCGTATCTTATCTTATGTTAACACCAAGGTCGTTTATTAAGCTTTCAATGAAAGCAAGCGTATAAAGCGCAAGTTAAATTAAAGTTCAATCTTCCTCCGTTGTTTATACTTGATATCGTTTGCAACAATTCTACAGAATTATAATTCTACTTGTAATAATTCTGTTTTATTAGAATTTCAGCTAAGTAATATTCTTCTATGCGAAGATAAGATCGTCTGGTCTATCAGGAAAAGTGAGGAATGAAAATCTCTCGTGATTTTATACCGATAACGTATCGGCTTTTGCTGAGATAAGCGGAATGGCTGGTCTAAGTGAAATCGCGCGCGATTTAACGCGTCGAAATTCGCGATGCTGCGAGCTTCAACCGTTCGCGATGTTATCGGATTAACGAGTTGCTCTCGTTCGCTTTTAATGTGAGTGACCGGCAGCACTCTGCAACGAGGTCACAGATGCTTCGCGGCACTGCTCGTTAATGCCTATCAATGGTGATGGGTGAGAGAGAAAGAGGAGAGAATGGGAGACGATCACCTGGACGACCCGCAACGACGTTGATTCATGGTTTTTCAGAATTTAACCAAACGTCCTGGATGAGAAAATAATACTAGTAACGGGATGCTTGACAGTGAGATGCGAGTTTGGAGAAAAATAGAATTAATGCTTTCAAATACTTAATTAGTAATAACGTTAGCTTTTATCGCAAATTAATCTAATATATTACTAAATATTTTTTAAGTGTTCCAATGTTTCGGTAATTTATTTAATTGGCAATGAAAAGGTACAGGAAGAAAATTTCTGTTCATAGACGACCATACTCGAGTGCAGTTGTTATCATGCGGCGGAGGACCCCCGAAGAAGGGTCACGATTACGTGAACGCGAATTACATCGACGGTTGGCAGCGTACGCGTGCGTATATTGGTACACAAGGACCACTGCCACCGACTTTCGATGGATTTTGGCGTATGGTATGGGAACAAAGGGTATCGATCGTTGTTATGATCACCAATCTCGTTGAACGTGGTCGTGTAAGTACCTCTACTATTTTACGTACATCTAACTTGTATGTATTCTCTTATTTAACTCTTTCTGTCTTTTCCTGTTTACAGAAAAAATGTGATATGTACTGGCCTAAGAAGGGATCTGAGACTTATGGTTATATTCAAGTGACTCTGTTGAGAGAGGATGTTATGGCTACGTACACCATTCGTACCCTTCAAATTCGTCACATGAAGGTTGATATATTTATAAGTTTCATCGATAAATTCTTTCAAGACCTAAATGATGTTAATGTCTATAGGTCAAGAAGAAGAAGAATGGAGTCAACATGGGAGAACGTATCATTTGGCAATATCATTACACCGGATGGCCTGATCATGGTGTACCAGAACACCCGTTGCCGGTTCTGAGCTTCATCCGGAAATCTTCCAATGCCAATCCTCCGGATGCAGGACCAATCGTTGTTCACTGCAGGTAGAGATAGGCGAACACTTTTAAGTACAATACTATAAGCAGTATAAGAGATACAAATATAGTCATGAACTAAAATTGCTTTTATTATAGCGCTGGCGTAGGGCGTACAGGCACCTATATCGTAATTGACGCTATGCTGAAACAGGCCAAGTGCAAGAACGAAGTGAACGTATTTGGATTCCTAAAACACATCCGCACACAGCGGAATTTCTTGGTCCAAACCGAGGAACAATACGTTTTCATTCATCATGCTTTGCAAGAGGCTATTGAAAGCGGTGAAACTAATATCGAGGCAAACAATCTATTAGAATATGTTCAAGACATGCTGAATCCTAATAACTCCAATATCGAGGCATGGAACAACCTTGAAGCTCAGTACAAGGTACTGTTTGTAGGATAGAATAAATACTATATTCTGGGTTCTCTTATATGTATATTAATACGATCTTTACAATTATATCTTCAGCTGGTGACTTCATGGAAACCGAAAGAATTCAATCTTGTCTCCGCGATCAAACCGTGTAATCTTCATAAGAATCGTAACCAAGACGTTATTTCAATCGAAACAGCTCGCGTTCATCTGACGCCGAAGCCCGGAATCGATGGAAGTGACTACATCAACGCTACATGGATTGCTGGTAAATAATCGTTCGAAATTATTCAAATCCGATATAATGTTGGACACGAAGCAAATTTGTTCGTTTCTAGGCTTCCATCGCAATCGTGAATTCATCATTACCCAACATCCAATGGAAAATACAATCATGGAGTTCTGGCAAATGATGTGGGATTACAATGCGCAAACTGTAGTTATGCTAACCGAATGCGACGAAGTAAATGGAGTTTTTTGTTCAATACTGCGTGTCTTTAAGGTTGAACGATTAAATAACAGTAAATAATAATTAAATAATTCACAGGAATATCCCGAATTTTGGCCTATCGAGGGAAAAGATTTAGAGTCAGAGACATTTCGCGTACGATTTTGTGGAATCAAGGAAACCACGAGCGGGATGATCTTACGCGAAGTTGCGGTCCGATCTCTGCAAGACGATTACGAATTGAGTGCCAAAATCGTCCAAGGACCGCGTTCCCAACCTGGCTTCTGGCCACACAACACCAATCCGAGACCACTTGTAACCTTGATTCACGATTTACATCGGGATTACCAAAACGGCCCTATTGTCGTAATGGATAGGTAATTTTCTACAAATATTATTATTTCATGAACTCATAATGAATATAGAAATAACGCTGATCGTTATTGGTACCAGGTTCGGTGGCGTCGAGGCTGCAATCTTTATTCTGCTCACCACATTGAATAAGCAACTAGAGTTCGAGGATAGTGCTGATATTTATATGTTCGCGAAGTTATTGTACATGAAACGACCCGGAGTCTTCCGATCAAAGGTATACTTCCCAACCTATAATTTTATCCTTTATCAAATTTCATTTAGAAAATATTTACATTATTAAAACCATTTTTTGTTCTTCATAGGAGGATTATGCGCTATTATATCAATGCCTGGAGACAATGCTGTCATCAAAAACTCACGACGAGCCGGATCTATACTCGATGGCCAATGGTCACGTGTCCACGATAACAGATCCCACCGATGTACCTACCTCGTCGATGCAACACATGCAGATGGATTATTCTCCTAAACCAACGATGATCAGAGAATACGCGACGGTGGAAGTGAACTCCATGTCCGATTATTCTATTCCGATTCGAGTGGATCACTCGATGGAACCGTGTAGTAGTAGAAGCAGCGAGAGCTGCATGTTCGCCCACACGGGGAACGAGCACGAGAAAAACATAGTTATGACCCATCGGAATGTAAGCTATCACAATCACCCGGGCAGTGTCTCCGTTATCGTTGACGCGAACGGTTACGTGACGAATGGCAGCATGCGTATGAGACCAGAGGGTATGGAGTCGAGCTGCAAAATGTTGCCTCAATGATGCCTGCCGATCTTCGGTTGCAGTGTTTCCTCGAGTCGGTCAGAACCGCTGTAACCGATCGAGCTACTCACTGCCCGAAGTGTAATCCTGATTCTGTGAGTAGCCACCCTGTATTTAACGTTCGAATGTTTCTATTCCTCAAGCATAGGAATATATAAATATTTCATATTTTTCAATAATTCTAATATAGATACGCGTACAATCCTTCTATGATTTATGAACAATCGTAACGCCCATGTATCAACCAGTATCTTCCGACTATAAAGAAACACGTGTCAACTATCATCTTCGTAGGTCAAGGTCTACGCGAATGTAGTTTTAACTGTAGAGCATTTATAAACTATTTATAAACTTTCTTTTTCTATCACATAGGCTACAGCGTAAGGAGTTCCAAATTGGACACGTCTTCGCACAAACGGAAGAACGGCGAATCGATCCTAGGATCAGCCTGAAGAGGATTCTCAAGCACCTTTAGTGTAAATAATTGATCGCGTTAGTTTATGCGCGTGTACGTGTACACTCTCGAGGACGTCAAATGAAGAGGGTACGCGTACACGCGGTATAGAAAAAAAAGAAAAATGAGGGTCCTGTTTTTGGTGTTGCTGGGTGCCAAAAACCACTTACTAAAGCACGCCACCCTGGACCTTCGTTTAATGTTGTTCATCGTGTAAGTGTACACTTCTCGTTTTTTTTGTATATACCCACACAGACACATTTTCGCGCGTATCGTGCACATAACGTAATTACATAACTTTATTCATCACGCGTACACGCACTTCACCCTACGACCATACACATACACACGCACGTATATTTAGATGTACGTGTAAACACCTTTATATAAGTTGGATCATATTCGATCACTTCTTTACCAAAGAATCGTTTATATTCGCTCTCGTTTCGTTTTAAGTCCCTTTCTAAGGTTTTATCGTTCAGCCGAAGACTGACCAATCGAATTCGCACTGTCGTGCACGCGTTGCGATCTATAAATAGAACCCACTATCGTTTCTTATTTTATAATCAAAGAAGAACATCGCGCCAATCGAATTCGATATGTTTGCATCCCTCTGTCTCTTTTCGCAGCATTGAACATGCAATGTCACAAGGAATTGAAGATCCAAACATTGTTCGTAAACGCGTCGTCGTGCATCTATTCGACTTTCTCGAGGTTGATGGAATGAGTTGTCTAGCGGAAGGTAAAATACGTTAAATAAAAAAGAAAGGATCAACGGATGAAAATCATGTGGACGGAACGCGATTAAAGTCGCGCAGGCGTGAGTATTTAACGAGATATCATGATTCGTGAGAATGATAGCAAACCGTGACCAATCGCAGCTCGATCGCTGTAAATTAATTCGGTGGAAAATAGATAACCGATAGCAAACGTGAAACCTGTTTTTACGAACGTATCATGTTTGTACGCGAAGGAGAGAATGTGAGAAAGTAAGAGAATGCGAACAAATGTAGCTTGTTTATCATCCTATCTAATTAATTAATGTCGTAATCCATTATTAACGTGTAAGATTTGAATTAAGCAAAACGTGGAAAATGTCCCACGTCTACGTGAACTTTTCTTCATCGCGGTATTTCGTTGTCCCGCGTGATTTCCGACCTGGCCAATCGAGCATCGAGACGCGACAGAAAGACAAAGAACAAGCTACGACGACGACAATCTGAAGCGTTCGATAATTAACGAGATTAATTTCCAATCGTGATATCAGAGATGACCTTGATCGGTATATATCGGATCAATAGGGATTGAGCAGCTTTTAGACTAACGTTGTCCAAATTCATGTGATCCAGCGAGATTCTTTATTGTGATATAAAAAAGAAGAAAAGAAAAAGAAAAAAAAACAGAAAAATAGAATTCGACGCTGTTGTAAAATTTATTCTAGCCACAAGTTCCTTTGCCACGCGGTCATTTTTCTATGAGATCTAACATCCGGAAGACTGTTCTCTCACCCAGAATTCTTATATACACTTATATGCGTATTGCTAAGTCAGCATAATTTACGTGATACGGAAACAATAACTGCCTGTGACACCTTCGATCCATCTTCTATACGTGTTTTTTACCATCTTATATACGTTGTGACTAATCGTTGACGAACGATCTATCGTCCTTCGTTTTTACATTTTACTGCCGATTAACGATCGACGACGTGAAAGTTTAACAAAAAAAAGACATGAAAAAAATCTCAAAAAAATCTGTATATGTATATGTGCATGTATGTAACCGTGTCCGTATTAATAAGACGTATGTAAACGTAATTCACGACTGAACGACTTTTTAAACTCGTTATCGGTTTTTAACTGGATGTCGATGTAGTCTACTTAAACGTAAAACCGTGCTTCTTCCTTCGGGCTGATCGACGCGATGGAACGAGGAACCAAGATCATTTTACAGTGTAAATCATCACCGTTCTTATCACCGTTTTAATATTTGACGACACTCGACATACCTTTATCAGAACGAAATCCAAACGTTGATCAGCGTGATTTGAAGCAGTTCGTTAAGGGATCCCGAAGGAAAATTAGGAAACTTAAGGCTTAGATATAGTTCGCGCCGATGAGAGTATCAGCGGGTTGTATTTCTTGCTAACTTTCGGACACATCAGCTAAGAAACATAATAAGCCAAGAAAAAAGAGAGCAGGGATGGCGAAAGAGATGCAGAAGCGTATAAATCGATGTACGACAGTAGCGACATTCGACTACCCTTTGGTAGACCTATCTTTGGCTTTCTTGCCCTCTGTTTCACAAGAATGTACACTTTCGTTAAACGAATTTGATCCTAGAGATATGTTCATCATTTTTCGATCGATACGATCGTGAGTCTCATGTGCATCGTTTCGATAGATAAAGGAACCTTGTCGATGATTCAGTAACTAAGCGAGCGTAACCGCTTGGAGCCTTATAACGGAAGGCTTCTGACGAATCAGAGAAACCGAGCCGACGTCCAGCGTCGAGCACAGCGTTCATGGATGGCGATCAAAAACTATTCGATTCTTTCTCGTTGATAATTGCGACTTGAATTATTTGAATCTCGATAGAGATTTTATTATAAAAATCGATTGATACAGATTCGTAGAGAAAGAACGAATGGTAATTGAGTCTTATGTATCATCCGATAAGATAGTAGAAAACGCTCGAGCTGGACAGAAACAATACGGTGCCTTCCTGCTCGTGAGCACAGGAAGGGAAGGCATCGCGAAAGTAGATAATTCCTTTGGGCCGATTGGGCCAGCGAATCCCTCCCTACAACGAGAAAGAGCTAAAAATGTCTGTACCATATGCGATATATTAATGTAATATCGGTTCCGCTGTAATTAGGGATAATTAGAACGCGAGATTGTTGTTGACTCGTGCAAAGACGTGTCTGGACACCAACTATACACATCGTATACATACAAAGTATATACACCTGTATACAAAGCAACGGATGCACGCTATAATACCGCTGTTAAAAGTGCACGAAGAATTGACGACGAGCTCTTTTAGCATAAAAATAGTACACCACCGAACGAACTGACTGTTGTTAACTTGCTTAAACGAGCGAAAATGAATCACACGACAAAACGCATCGTATACATAAAGAGAGAAAAAGGTATATATAAATATAAATATATATAAAAAATATAAATATATATAAATATAAATGCAAATATAAATATATTATATTCAGATATTTATGATATGAGAAGTGGAAAGCTACACATTGTAACGTCACGTTTCGAATCGCCACGCGAGATACCGTGATCAGCATGCATGTGTGCGTACGTAGAATTTATTGAAATTTTCGCGGGTGTTCTCGAGTATTGAGCCGTGTGATAAAGTAAGGAGCGGCTCGCGTGGACACCGTTACTTCAAGTCCCTCCTATCGACGCGGAACACGGAGGAAAAATCAAAAGAAACAGAACATTTTCCTCGCTTGCGTGATGTCACGGTACCTCGTGGAACGGCGTCGAATACGAATCTGTACTGTATTTTACGATAAGCACCGTAAATTCTGAATGTACCTATACGGATACAAAAGAATGATATAAAAATGAGCTGAGAGGAAGAGCGTGTATGAGTACGACGAGTGTGCATGAGAAAGTAAGTAGATGTGCAACGAAGGATGTATGTGGATCGATCGATTCCTGAGAGGATCGGTCGTCGCATCGTTTATACATATATAAATATTATACATAATTAATTCGGAGGATAAACGAGATAGGTGTGTATAGAAAAATAATTTAGACTCTAGTCAGCATAACACAATCGTAATCGACGACGCACACGTTTTTCTTGTTCATTTCGTTTCTTTTCTTACGTTGTCACGGGAGAACGCGTTATTCACGCCGTTCCCATCGTTGTTTCTCTGTACTCGATGCGTTCGGGTTTTTTTCCACACAAGAGACGAGTTGTAATGAACGCGTGGCTGCGTTTACGGCTGTTCGTTTGCTCGGAAGGGGTGCGTTGGCGCGGTGCGGACTAAGACAGTGCGACGTTCGTGGTAATTGTCGTTTCTGTTCTCCTCCTCTTTTCTTAATCCTATCTTTACTTTCACCTTTTTATAATTATCTCCTTTCACGTTGTTAGCAATAATTAAAAATAATTCCTCTGATTAATAATAAAGGATTCGATGCTTCTATCTTTTTTTTCCTAAATCTTATTGTACACGAGCTTCCGTTACATATGTTTTGAAAAATCGTGATGAAGATTCTAGAACGATGCGATGAACGGACTGCAGACGCAGCCATCGAAAGCCCGATAGAAGATAAGTGTTCGATAATGTAAACGAGCGTGTAAACACGCGTATCGAAGGCCTACACGAACCTCGAAGTGAAAGCTTGAAAATCTGCGAAACGTTCGCGCGCGAGCCATATCTTCGAAGAAAAATCGGGAACGCGCCGCGAATAGTTCGTTAGTAAATGGCAACGAGTAAAGAAAAGTCGAACGCTTGATCGTACAGTCGACCAAAAGTCATTAGAGAATTAGCGAGGCAAAAATATCATCGGAGAAATCGGTTCTAGCGTTTAGAGGTAAATTTCAGGTCGACCACGATGTTACATTATTCGAATTAGAGAATCCGCGCGCGGGGAACGTACAACGTCACGCCACCGTAAGACTGCAAACACGACAAACAAACGAATTAAAGCAACAAAAAGGAAAAAAAAGAAAAAAAAATGAGAAAAGACCGCGACCGACAAGAACGGTGTTTTTTACGATTATTATAGTATATTACGATTATTAATACGTTTCCTTTCCGGCGTTAGTTTCCGCAGCATCGAGTCAATCGACGCGCGACATTTAAATGCAAGTATTCGCACAGGCCTACGATAAGAGAAACTCTTTATATACGTATCCATGATGTTTCACGTGTACACTAAATAAACAAGCATTAATTGTCATTCAGCTAATCGATGATCGGACATGACATGCGTAGCGCTTTAGAAAAAATATGGGATAATGATGATACACCGAGAAGCTTTTGCCACCTATCAAAATGGCGGAACGACTTTTCACTCGCGTTTCACACTTGCAATTGGCCTAATCGATGGATCCCATCGTCTCCGACCTTTTTCATTCCTCGAACCTTGAAATTTTGGATGGCACGCTACTTCCGCTAGCACGGCGACGTCGTAATGGAACTGCATGGAAGAAAAACGGAAATGCAGCGAGACGCGACTAAGAAGACGGATTTATGCGAAGGTTAATTTTCTGTTCGTCATGGATTCTAGCGATATTGCGTGCGTAATCAAAGCTAATCGAACGTGTAATTGTCTGACTGAGTGTGCAAATAATTTTCCGCGATGATAGCTCGTTGGCGAACAGCATTCGCGCGTATACATTTTTATAATCGATGTTTTTTTTTTTCCTAGTTAATCGTAATTCGCAACGGAACGACATCGAAGAAAATTTTCTCCACGTTCGCCAGCTAGCGTTGTACCAGTTTCTGAGAGATCGCGCTGCAGTTTCATTACGATTAGCATGCGATGTTTCAATTCGATATAGTACAAAAATTTGCGAAGTTGGAAAAACTCGAAGAACAAGATACATATATATATGCATATAAATTGGAGAACAGCTGATAACTCGAACGATCAAGATTGTAACATGTCCGTTTACCTTAAACGATCGTACGATGCTTCGATTGTTCTCGATCACAGCTACGCTAAAGCGAAATGTTGGAAGAAATGCACAGTGGAAACAAGCAAAAGATACACGTATGTCCTTTCACCGTAACAGTATCTTGACCAATTAAATACTAAGCTAGCATGGATGTATACACACTGAGATAAATGTTAACCAGTTACCTGCGTAATACTCAATGTTAAGTGTCGAACTGATGCTCGTTCAGATTTTTCTTGACGGCTGTCCTCGCTCGTGTGAACCTCACGGTTTTCTTTCTTCCATTTGCGCAAAACGAAACATTGCCAACGACTGTCTGCCAATCGTTTACGCGAATTTTTTAAACAAACGAAGAAAACAAGAAGAAGGAAGCAAACGGAGCAAAACGAGAAAAAAAAAATGAAAGAACTTTAAGAAACATTCCACGCCCCTTTTTTTAGATGATCAACAAAACGAAACATTGTTTGACTGCCATATACATATTTTACGATAATTTTATAGACGAGAAAACGGGGTGGACACCGAACGATCGAGGCTCCACTCCGCGTTCAATGCGATCTACTATAATTCGAATGAAATAGTATTCCGTGTTTTCTGAATGCGAATTTTATTGTAATCTACCCTGGTTAAAACGAAGAAAAAAAATGCGACTACACGACACATACTGATATGCGAAAAACTATTGTCACAGCTAATAAGTGTGTGTTTTTTCTTTGTTGTATACGTATCCGCCGTGTAGAAAAGTAGCGAATCCCCGCTCCAGCTCTCCACCCCTTCTCTGATGCGATCATTGTTGCAATCGATATCCCACAAGTATGTTGTAGTAATATACACTTCTTACTATCGAAAAAAAAAATCGTGAGTCATTCATTGCATCGATCGTAAAATTATAAATCGCGCCACATACTACGCCTATAGCCGACGACCAGTATTTTCTTTTTCTCACATATTGATTTTTTTTGCATTTGTTGATCAAAGTAGATGGAATTATCGTTAAATTTCTGTTTTAGATTTAGGGCTTCCTTTTTCTGTGTCAGTGACAGTCTTGCTATTGATTATTGATCTTTCTTTGTTCTTCCCATATTGTTTCTGCCTAATTTGTTTGTTGGTATTAAATCCGCATAGTAGTAAAACATTAATATAATAGAAAATAAGAAATTGTTTTATTGAAACTAAAATAAATAAAACTTCTGTACATTCGGGATTGTTTGCATGATATGCAAATAATAAATTAACGACGAATGAGAGATGAATGAAGCTTAAGGTAACGAAGCTCTTCATTGTTATCGACGGTGAGAATTTAGGAATTCTACAATTCTCTCGGACCTATCAAATGACGGTAAAGGTAAGTACAAAGGTGGCGTTTGCGATTATTCTTCGGCAATTGATATCGTTATAACAACAGGGATTAGTGAATTATCATAAAGATATGATTGAATCTACTAAGTAATTCATTAACAAGAAATTTTTAATTTTTTATATGCTTCGGTCGATATTAAAGCGATGTGGATTCAATAAAACATGTTGAACTACATCGTTTATCACATACGATAACGTAGCGATTCTATCTCCAGATATATTCCAGAATCGAATTACCGTCCTGTGGAAATACGACTGACGTGCAACTGATAAGCGCTAGTAATTAAGCTGATTGACGTCTTGTTTATGACCGCGTCTATAGCCACAAATTGTCATTTTAACGAATCACTGTTCTCGCCTGAAAGGCAACCGATCGGTGGGAATTTCGAATTCGCTTCGAAGCTATCTATCTCTTCGATCGGTACTTAACGAAGTGCCACATCAATCGTCGATGAATTTAAATCCGAAATCAATAAATTCCTTCGAAATTTATAGAAAACAAAATAGAATACTCTTATTTACATTCTTTGCTATTTTCGGTGCTGCATAGGTAAAGGTTTACGAAAGAAATTACACTGATGGTTAGCTTTTTTCCGCTTTTTCTTACAAAAATACCTCTTTATTGTAAATGGATCGTCGACGGTAGTTACACGGAAAGACAGTCATCCATCCACAGAGAAGCGTTGGGGGATCCCGACAATCTCAACGGCGAGGAAATTTTCTTTTCTGCGTTTCATATTTTTTTTACATTTTTGCTTTTTTGAATTAACACTCATCATGCTTTGGCATCTTTATTATTTTTACGTGTCTGTGTCTGTATGTGTGTACGTGTGACTGTGTCTCTTATGCGATATATCGTTTTTTTTTTTTTTTTATTCGTTTCATTAACTTTTGCGGTTTCATTTTAGTTTTACTTCATTTTTTTTCTTCGAATATTTGATTAACACACTTAGACAGTGATAGTGAAGTCTTTAGGTGATTTCGAGAGCGAGTTAGAAGGAAAACCCGTCCTCTTCCTGTGGAGCTTCAGTTTCATGTCGATATCGCACTCCGCTTCGCTGGTCTCGTGCGCGTCCGTGAAACCTGTCGGCGGCTTCAGTTCCAACGTAGACAGCTCGCTGCCCCAGTCCTCTTCCTTCCTTGCCATTCTGGACGATCCGGGTTCCTCCAGCAGGCACAACGACTCTACGGACTTCCTCGGGCTCGGATCTTTCCCCAGCCGATCGCAAGATCCAGGCCTCGACGGTTGACTCGGCGATGCTCCCCTCGAATACGAATGCATCCCGGATTCCGAGAGCTTCATCACAGGGCGTAGTATTCCCGATACACGACCGTCCATTCCCATATCGGGTGTTGCTCCTTGATTCCTGTAAATTTAACAATTCCATATGATACGACATTGAACGCGTTATAATATTAGACATTTTTTAGATTAGAGTGGATTAAGCATCGATCATGATGTTACGTTAAAAGAGATCGAAGTTATATCGGTAGCGATTAGACTCATTTTCTACTCTTTCCTTTTATGCTTTTTTTCATAGCCAGTATATCAAAAAGAGAGAAACACTTTTGGGAAAGCTGAATAATAATGAATAGAGATGCTTATACATTTTTAAGAAATATAGAAAGAAACATGCAAATATATGTAAAATATTCAGAGTAAACTATTCGTTATAATGTTTAAAGGACGAAATAAGTCCTCTATAGCAGTTTCATCTCTCTAGCTGTGTTTAAAAAGATATAAATTTGTATAAACATCCACAGTATAATGATAAATACACGGTAGCACTCTATTTATCTGTATTCAACGATAGTGAAAGAACTCATATAGTAGGAGTTCCTTGATTCTGTCCATTACTTATAATTTTCCATTCGTGTGTATAATACGAGTTCTACAAGTAGATTCGTTCAATAGAAGTTCACTTAACGAGGCGCTAAGATATCGTATCCATGAATAAAGTTCTACCGTATACAGTATACAGACTCAAAGGAAATGGATGAACCAGAAAAAGATTACATTGCTAATAATAGAATTCATAAAAAAGTTTAGAAAGTTTGACAGGTATTCGAATGAAAATGACTCGTAGTACAATCCATAGGAATATTTCTCCGGGTTATCGTACCTTTGCTTCTCGAGCCTCGGGAAGGTCTTCCTCTCAGAAATTGGTGACGGCTCGGTTGATGTACTTGATTCGTGCGTGTGGTACAGCACATCTGGAAGGTGCACGCGAGACACGTTGATGCGAGAAACGTGAGACGTTAGTGGCGACCTGGATGCTGTTTAAGGCTGTTGCCGGCGTCGACACAGAAAATCGAATACTAACTTACTATGATGAACCGGCCTCGGGACCAGGGCTAGTCGCTGCTCCCTCTGCCCGATCGAATTCGGCCCCGGGGATCGCGTCATTATCGACGCCGGCCCGGAGTCGTCCAGGTGATTCGACGACTCGGTGCGACTGCTGGTACCGACCTCCGTGTCGCTGTCCGAGCCTAGTGTATCGTACTCCTCCGATTCTGATTTGAACGATTTCGACTTCCGCCGCGCCCTCCCTCGTACCTTTGTATACTGCTCCATGTCGCACTGCAACGTGTAAAAGTTACCTACGTTCTTTGGTATAAGCCTCGACATTAGAAGCTACATACAAACATCTCAATGACGTTCAATGCCATTAAATGAAATGGCTGCATATACACAAGATACGGGGGTTGTTCTTCAACGAAAGTAACTGTATGGATTTGGCTTCGTGATATTGAACAGTAATAAATTAGCCGCTGTATACACGAACGTCTGCGTATCGAATAGTAATTTGAACAGTCAAGAACTATTTACTATCTATGATATAGCGTAGTAGTTGGAACGGAGAAATTTGTGTACGTAGTTCTAACTCAATGGATAGGTATATTAAATAATTTTTTTTTTTTTTGTATCTCGTTCGCCCTTAATATTTTTTAAACTCCCACTTAAAGCTTGTTCAGAGACGAGCGAAGAAGAGAAAGAAAAATTTTCGATTACCTACCCTGGCTGGCTAGCTGCAGGGAAAATGTAAATCGAAGCAACCGCAGCTAAGCGGACACTGTTGTGTACGTATACGATTATTTTACCAGTTTGCAGAACCAGATTCTCTATTGATGTTCGAGGTAAGTAACAAGTTTTCCGACCACACAGAGGCAAGCACATTTACTTGAAAGGAAAGTCTCGCCAGATCTAACGTAAGCTCGGGCACGATACATAAATGGAAGTCGTCTTACATTTATACGCGAGATCGAGTGCAGGCTACTTTGATCTCTCGGGATATCCGCCTACGTGTATACAAGCAATATATCATCGACCTGATCTCTCACGCTCGTACACCAGGATATATCGTTCCACCCTCCCCGATGAAGAGACATTTCTTTCCCGTAACGCGCCAGGTATGCACGAATGTGAGACACGCGCACAGAAGAGAAGGATACAGCCTTTTCGATCGATTAAATTACTCCGTGTGTAGGAGCCACGGAAAGTACATCCGTTTGAAAAGGTCTCTTCTCGCCATCTTCGAAACGTTTCTTTATCGAATTTCGTCGACAGTTATTTATGATCGGTACTCGTACCTGATTGCCTTGCAGCATCGTTTCGCTACGTTCGTAGTAGAACGCCTGTCGCATCGGGTTCGCCGACAGGTTTTCCTGCTCGGGCAGATTGAAGGTGGCGTACGGATAAATGTCTTCGGAATATTCGGGTATTCTTTCCAGCGCGCTCACCTCGCGACAGGGTGACTGCTGGCCCGGTTTCCTCACGGTCGCGTAGTATTGTTCCCTCTGCTCCATGTTATGCTTGTTCTCCAGCGCAGCCTGCGTTTGCGAATTCGGATCGTTCGCTCGACCAGATCTTTCCGCGTCTGCAATCATCGCGATTAATTAACACGTTTTTTCGTGATTATCCGTTTACGCCGTGCGATCTGACCGAATCGATCGAAATATTAGACAGATATCTGCAGGTACACCGGTTACGAAAGATTTATTATAAGCTTGAAGTGGACAGACCAATTATTGGAATGCTAGTTCGATAAACTAATTTTATTTATTTATGAGAAAAGTGTCTACGCCAGGTAGATGTAGAAGTAATTTATCGAGTGAAATATTTTGTCGATTTGGGAAAAAAGCAGCCAAGTTTCGGAGTTTTCGTCATTAATGAACGGGAAGGATAGATGAAATGAATGATAGTTTGGTTGATGATTAATGGATGATGGCTTAATTGATAAGCAGTGGGTAATAGTTCACGATTAATAGATGATGATTTAGCTGATAATAGATGTATAATAATTCAATTGATGATCAGTGGATGATAGTTTGATCGATTATTATTAAATCGTGCTAAGAAATGAACATTAGGCCATAATAAAAATATACTAAAAATGATTATGATATCAAAACCAATAATATTAAGAGAGTACGATCTGATCCAAAAGGAAGACATTCAAAAATTACACCTTTCACAAGCCCGTTTGGTTGCAAAATTGAGAACATAGGATTGCAATTATATAAAAACTTTGATATTCTTTTGATAAGTAAGTTGTCCGAAGAAGTAACTCAACAAGTGAATTAACACATATATCGCATAAATGCTATTGAAAAAATATTTCAAGTGTTAATACATACATGCGAGTGTTAGAATAAATCTATACGAAGTACGTCGAACACGTTGTTTTTTGTAATTAACAGGGTAACAAAAATAGAAGAAAAATCGTCAATAGTGTTTACCTGTTATAGGTGATACGACATGTCCAAAGCACAGCGTCTTAGGATACTTCGACAAACCTTTCAAACCGCCCACGTATCAAAGACTTGACGTGGCTCTACCACGCTATCGGGGAGAATTTCAACGCAACGGGGACGGCTTTGACGGCTTTGAAAATCTACTACCAAAATTTCATCGAATAAAGGACTTCGTCGATTAAGCTTGTAATTATACTTATCTCAAAAGTGCAGTTAAGTCGTACGCTACTGGGAAAGAAATCCCAGATATCGATAAGATGCTTACAACGAACAAATTTTTCACTTTATGTTCCAAAAGCAATATGTCGCAGAATTTTAATTAATATTATATGACTGTATAACATGTTTATTCGTTTTCTTTCGCTCGTCCTAGCCTCGTAGCGAATATTAGGAATTTTTTACATATCGTCCTTGGAATATAAAGCGACGAATCTATCTGGCTAGAAACTTTTGCACCCCACTGTAAGAGCTTTTATTCCAACATCTCGAAGAAGGTGAGAAAACGAGGGTGTAATACAGTTCTAATACCAAGAAAGAAGACTGTAATTAGACATAAGTCACTCGGATATAGGTCAAACTGATCAGTAGATTTAAAAAAGAGAATCCAACGATCTAGAATAGAATCTTGCGCCACTCTCGAATCATTTTAAACGCATACATAATTTCTGTTCATTCCACGCGCGCCAACGAAACGATCGCTTCGCTTTAGCACCATAACGGCAGGTATAATTGCATGATCCGCGCACGGCTGCCTCATTTGCCAGGCATTTAATTAATCAAATCGTTCCAGACGAACGTATCAATCCCGGTGATGTTGACACTGCAGTGGTAAGTGGTTGGCCGAATAAAAATGCACGGCACCCGATTGGATCCATTAAGAGGAACGTTGAGACGCGAAAAGAGGGTAGAAACGAAAATCAGGAATCAATTTTCGCCCGTTAACCGGCGATATCTCGTGGCTCGCCATCCCTCAAAGGTGCCCCCACGGTATAGTAATTGGAGCACAATCCTGCGACGTTTAGCTACTCAATAACGACGAGTGGTACGAGTGCGGCGCCAGCACGCCCTTCTGGCTTAATGCAAATTGCCGCCGCTGAAATCCTACCCGCGTGCTTCGAGTACCGAGCTATCGATTCCTGCCCTCCGATCGAGTCGCCCTATCCTTACTTTCGAATTTCCTCTGTGATCGATCTGTATATATATAGATCGAACTATATATATTCATAAATATAAATTGGATGATTCAAAATGATCGTGGCAAGATTTAAGAGGAATTCGAAGTTAACGTATTTTTATAGAATCAGTATTTTTATAATTTGATTGAACTCAACCAGTGACATTTAAACAGCGTTATGCTTTTTAATGGATAATTTAATTTTATAGCCTGAAAATCCTATATTAAAGTAGTTAGCGTCGTTTCTAGTTACCAATTCATCATTGATTTGGAAACTTTGATAAAAATTCACTTACTGCTACTATAAATTGAACAGTGTCTGGATACTTATGACTATGTGGTAACTATCTATAGTACATGAGGTAGCGTAACTATCGAACTTTCTATGTAAGATTTTATCGTCGAATTTGAGGAAATCGGAACTCATCAATGGATCAGGTGGATGATTATAATACAGTGTAAGGATATGTACTCTAACAAGTTCTGACAAAGATAATACACATAACGAAAGTGATTACCATATCGTCGAAACTGATATTGTAAAGAATGATTTGAATCATTCAAAAGGAACAGATCAAAAAGATCTCTAAAGACATAAGATCGTACAATCGAGAAAGATTTGATACATTTATAAAGACTTTATGCCGAACAAATTATTTGAAGGAATAGTCGAACGGTTAAATATATGCACTGTACAAATGTTACTCCAATCACGGTCATCAGTGATCCACGCTGATCTGAACGTGTTACTACGATCGATTCCGACCTTATATGTTTCACAATCTACAATCTAAACTTCGGCTCGATTCTTTATTAATATCAATGTAATAATCTTACTTTGATCGACGTAAGACTTCATTGTCGAATCGGCGAAAGTTAAAGCTTATAGATGGATCAGTTAGCGGATAATTGCTATAGCACGATTAAGTTTGAATCGGCGATGGTTCGTGATTGAATGTACGAGGTATAGGATATGTATACCGGACCGAATTTCGGGCGTGTTATAGACACGAATTCCGTTGTTACTCTGAAATCATGATTTTCGTTTCACGCGTACGCGCATGTTATACGTTGAAGTATACACACGTGCACGTAACTAGGGTCGTTAATTGAACATCGATTCAATGCTTCTTTGTTTGATAACGCTTGTTTCAATACAACGAAATATACATCTCCCTCCGGTGATTTTAATTATATGTACGGTTATTTGAGCACACGCGATAACGGTAACGCAGAAATGAATTTGAATTTTCAAGCCAAATGGGAATTTCCCCGATCGCTGTCCATAAACGCGTCGCAAAAACGTTCGTCGAACTCTCATGGACACTGCTTCTTGCCGCCGGTTGTATATTTTACGCCTAATTACACGCGGACATCGACCAAATTGTTACGATTCGTCGTTTAAAGTAAATGTCGACGAACGAATATTTAATTTAAACAAAAAAATAAAATTTTGTGGCGAATAACTGTGAATGACGAACGTTAGCGAAGGATCTACCCGCGAAAAGAGACTTACGTGTTTTCAAGCAAAAGCAAACGCCACCCACTGCTAGGAATACGGCGAAAAGCGAGATCACGCTAGGCGCCAGCACGTGGGCGTCAAAAAACAGCGAGGTCTCTTCGGTTTCCGGCGGATGCTCGTCATGTATTCGATTACTGCCGGTCGGCGATAGCGTGTTGAACAGGTATTCGGCCTGCGTCGAGCCTGCGTTGTTGTACGCGGTGACACGGAGTTCGTATTTGGTACCACTTTCCAGACCCACTATAGGGAATCTCGATTGCGGCGGCACGCTATTCGACACTGCAACAGAATTAGGGTCGCTGTGTGAAACAGACCATAACATGCTGCGGGCTACAAAAAGTTTCCGGAACTATTTCGGATACCAAAACTTTTAACAAGACTTTTGTTTTTAATAATTGTACTTTTCTTTTATATTAATGGAGAAATTATCATTAACGATCGGTATTAAATAAATAATGAAGAAAGTAAGATAAGGAAAAAGTGATTAGTCCGCGACCAAAAACCATGAACACCTTTTCCCATAATAATTTACCAATTAATTGTATCAGCTTTTGTAGCTACTGTATATATGTATACTATATTAGTCCACGTAATTTGTAACTTATAAAACTTCACTAATAACAATAATTCAAACTAAATCAATTTCTCCATATAATCTTCTACTTCTGTAATGCTTACCGAGCAACCAATCACCAGGAAGTCTTCTATATTCTGCCACGAAATACAACAAAGGACATCCTCCATCTTGCCAGGAGGTCAATTCCAGCGTAATGAACGTCTGGTTGGACTTGATCAGCTGATGTTTCGTAGGAGGAATAGGCTTCGTTCCATTTGTCTTCGCTGTCTCGATCTTACTGGCGCTTCCGCTACCAATTCTGTTGAAGGCTGCTAACGTGAACTGGTACCTGGTGCCACACTGTAAACCTTCGAGAAGATGCGTGTTTGCTTTCCTATCCAACATCACTTCCTCCCATTCGGAGAACTCTCGACGATAAGCCAACAAGAATCCTTTGATAGGGGCGCCCCCATTGTCGCCTTGCTTCCACTGCAGTTGAACCGCGTCGGTTGTGGTACCAGTGGCGATCAAAGTCGGTGGAGTTGGCGGCACTGTGCAAAGTTGTTCGATTAAGGCCGGTGGTTTGATCGCTCAAGAACGACTGCTCGATTGATTAATCACGTTAAACTATAAATTGGACAGCCGTAAATAGAGGACGGGAGAGAAGTTGTTTCCCTCGATCTGTTAAATCTCTCAACTAGTTGCGTCCATTGTGTCATTCTTGACCTGAATGTCTTCCACTGTCGTTAATAAATTTCTCAAGTTTTAAAGAAAAATGAAATAATCGTTATCGATAATCGCCAATAATACGCTATTGATAATCGTACTTGATAGTGATTTTTCACTTCATTTTTTCGCTACAGATTTTTGGTGAAATATCAAGAAACACTTGGTTCGTTCAAACTTAAGCGAGATACTCTACTGCAACAGAGTTAGCCAGAGAAGACGAGATAACTCCAATCTCTTGGGCTATGTTTTAATGCGGCATTTCATTTCTGTTGGAAATAATTTATTTCAATTCCATTTATTCGAATGAAATTTTAGTTAATGTTTGATTAACTGGATTCCCGTCGATCGAATCTCTTTCACTTATTTGAACGCGGACTTTTATTACGTGGGAATAAAAATAATGACATTGATAAACTGCTATCGTATGAATCTTAATTACATTATTTGTCCCGTGACAAATTCAGATAAACGAAATCATAGTGTTATTCGCATTTAGAAAAATTAGAATTTAAAATTGATTTATCTTGACCAATTTTTCATTTCATCGTTATCGAAATTTCCAGGCAAACAACGACCCACTTTACAAATAACGAATCTTCAAAGAAACTTGAAAAGAATTTGTAATTCATAAGAACCAACTGTTCAACAAATTCCAAAGCAAAGTCTCTAGGTGCGATCTATTCTTGCTGAGCTTGAGATACAGCCACCATAGTCGCCGACAGGAAACGAAATCAGAAAACTCGGTGCACGTCGCGTGTAACATATTTGCCTAGTTTTTCCCGAAATCCGTTCTCACGTACGACCGCGAGAATTCGAACGACGTGGAGATTGTATCGTCGTCGTCGCCTTCTACGCTCGTTCCGCGTAACTAAGTGTCTTTGGTAAACGTATTCGTCGTACACTACTTACCATAAGTATCAGGTCACTTTGTTTAGTATTTTCTGATATAAGGTATATATAATACGAGTAACAAAACGAAGTATCTTTCCTTATTATTCATTGGGAGAAAGTAAACAATTTTATTTTATTTAGTATATTATATTGTAAGGTATATGTGATGCGAGTGAAATAATATATTTGTAATAAAATAACAGCAACGAGAGAGAGAGAGAGAAAGGTATGCAATTTATATGAAATTTTAATAGGTGTTTTAATACTTATAGTTGTTGGTGTATCTTCTCGAGCGTGTTCGAAATACGTATTTTATTCGACGCCAAATAATTGCATAGCCATCGAAACGTAAAACAGTTCGATGTAACTTTTAACGAACTCTCCTCTTCCCATTAACGACGAGCTTTCCCAGGATAACTGCGACCAATTCCCGTTCATTGCCATGATAATACGCGCGACGCAAGCGAGACAAACGAAGGTTACCCAGGACGCGACGTCAATTCGCGTTTCCAATGCGACCCGTTGACCCGATTCGTTTTGCCATAGTGGTTATCTGCCTGGTATTATCCCCTTCTCGCCGAAACAATGTTACAAACAACACGCGGTAAACCCTTTACTTTAGTTGTAAATCGCTGATGGAGGAATCCTAAACCAAGCGAAAAGGATGTTTAAAAAGATAAGTTTTCATATAATAAGGGTCAGAAGGATTGTCTTAAATACAATAGAATCTGAGTTTCGAATGAGCGGCAATAAAAGGATCGCCTCACGTTTCTCACCACAGATACAATAACAACATCGGGATAAAGCGATTACTGCAAAATGACATTAAAGGACGAAGAATCCGGATCGCCGGGATGATTTTTTCTCCCAAGTGACTCGTTCCACATACCTTGCACTTGCAGCGTGTACACGATTTCGTCGGAGCCAAGAGGATTCTTCACGTGGCAGGAATAGTTTCCCTCGTGCGTCCTCTGTACGTTCCTCAGTGTTAATGTGTTGTCCGAACCGATGTCTGATCTGTCGTGGAAACATCATGATCACATACTTACATACACCGTAGCGTCTCAGGTGTCGTAATTCGTGGGCAAATTTCCTCAGATGAATTTCTAATCACGAATTTATTATTATTTATTATTACGCACGACCGTGACGATAATGTGCAACGCGTTGATTTAATCTTTGTGACAGTAATCACTAGACTACGTATTTGTGTACCTTTTCTCCGACATTTGTTATCTAAATCATTCGCATCATTGAGGACTTTTTAGTTCATGAAATTTACCTTTTTTTCCAAAGTATTCTAAGAATACTTAATAACACAGGTGACATTGATGATCACCGTGACAGTCAACGTGCTAAGTAGTCGTAAACTATTCCAACCGCTCGAAAGATTCGCAGGAATATATTATTATGTATTGCGTTCAATCTACGAGACTGAAAACAATCTATGATACATGTACACGATCTTGCACACGTTTCACACTTACTTCTGCTGCAACTTGATGTCGCCGCGACGCCATTCCACCGTCGGCCGTGGATTACCGACGGCGAGACAGGCCATATTGACGTCCACCCTCCACGGCACCACCAGCGGTACTCCGAACGATATTATAGCTGCTGGAACTAATTAAAAGTCCCGGTTATCCTTGCTCTTCGTTAAACTTCCTCCAGCTATGATCCGTGTTTGAGTTCACTTTCGAAACTTGCCTCGTCTATTCTCCTCTCTCCTCGTTTCTCCTTCTCCTTATATTCCTCGAAAGCAAAGAATTTTTAACGGGACATTTGAGAAACGAAACTCGAGCACCGATTTCGGGGAAGATGCTTTCAATTATTCGAACGAATCGAGCCGGGTTACTTTGATTAAAATACATGATTCCCGGAAGTCCTATATTAGCACAGCTGGAGTCACTTCGATCAACTTCGACCCCACCCAAACTTTGAACCAGTCAAAGTCAAAGTAAAGAATCGTGGGAGTAACATCGATTATACATCCCATGCATATGAAACGAGGCAATGAACAAGCAGTAGAGAAATCCATCGAATGTCTTGTTTCAGAAACGAACTTGGTCTATGAAAATTATTATTGGTATGCTATCATTTGATTCATTTGAATTACTAAACTACGGCTAAATTGATGGTTTTATTTCTGGAAATCATCGTGGCTATCGCATTATTAGAATATTTACAATATTTAGAATATTTTGATGCGATTAAGTTAATTTTCGAAGACAAATATACGGAATGAGGAGACTGAAAACGCGTTTATAGTCGTAAAATCCTGCGGAATTACTTTGCTATTGGAAAAATTCTTTACCTTCGTGTTCTTTAGCTTCGTAGTATTGTAATTTTAAAATTATTATCGGAATTCGTTAATTATAATGGTTTCGCTTTTCCAATAAGATAACGTTGAGCCTTGTGTGCCGATGAAAAGTAGGCAAAAAGTAACGAATTTTAACAGGAATTACATTTATCGAAGGCACGTCATTATTCATTCTGTGTTTTATACAACTCTCTTTATTACGAGAAATTTAATGCTTTAAGAACTTGAGGGAACTTAAAATCTACTTGAAGGAATTTATTGTTGGAAAGAATGGAAAAATTGCGGAGAGAATGATGATTGAGATGAAGTTATTAAAAGAAACAGCGAAAACGTTACTTGATAAAGCGCTAAATTTTTACCTAAATTTCGTTACGAACTTCTCGAACAACTTCATATTAGAATCTGATTAAATTGACTTTTGCAAGCCAATATGCAATAATAAAATTCGCCTTTGTAATTATTAATCCTCGTAGAAGTACTTTATTATTTGACTAGTTTTTTTATCTCTAGACATTTTAATTTTTGAAGTATAAGTTAGATTAGAAAAGTTCTTTTAAGCTGATGGAAAGACTTCCGACGTTAATGATATTTCAATAGTAAATATATGTAACAACTACAAGATATCGCTATATCTTGTAATAGATAATTTAAGTTCACTGTCTGTTGATTTCATAAAGAGATATATATATTTTTTACAGTAGGTGCTACTTCTAATTATTACAGTAACCGGATATTTACAATAGCCATTAAAGATATTGATACATGTCCTTATTTTCTAACGAAGAATTTCGTTATCAAATTTTTCATCCCATTTTCATTATAGAAAAGTATATAATTATATTAAAGTACCACGAAAAATGACAGGAAATTTAATATACTTGGCCCTAATTAATTAGTATCTAAATGTTCTAATAAATACAGTAGCATGCCAATAACTTTTTGTAGCCACCGTAAGAACGATACAGCACTTCTGAATCTTCAAAAAGTAGAAGGAGAAGCTCAATGTGAATGAAAAAAAGAGAAAGTGACGATAGAGAGGGTAGAATACAGAAATACAAAGTCAGCATCGTGTGGTTTGTTTCCCGGGGGATTATGGCTCACGAATTTTTCATATAACTTCCACGTTCATTGGCCCCATTTTCCACGTGTTCGCCACGATCGTTCGCGAATCGAGTTGTTCAATTCAATTCCTCCAGGGAACGAAAGAAAGAAGAAGAAGAAGAAGAAGAGAGAGAGAGAGAGAGAGAGAGAGAGGGGAGAGAGAGAAATAGCCGAGGGTATGGTTGAAACGAAGAAACGTTTCTTGCAGCAGGAAGAGGGAAAGTTTCGCGTTCGTCGTACGATGGCTTACCAGTATTGCTCAACTGAAGTTTGATGACCGGAGTGCTAGGTCCTTGCCCCATTTTGGTCGAGGCCGTAACCCAGGCCTCGTAGGATTCGCGCAGCTTCAACCCAGTCGCCTCGTGGTGCAGGTTCTGCGCAGGCAACGAACTTTTAGTGATCTTCACCTCTTGGCCCTGGTCCAAAACCCGAACATAGACGGTGTATTTGGTAAGGATTCCGTTTGGTCGCCGTGGAGGCAGCCAAGATATCACCACTGCGTCTTCGTTACTGATCACAGCTTTCACGCGCTCTGGCGCGTCCGGAACTGAAACAGCAGAACTAGGTGTGACAGCTGTCCCGGATGTGCAGCGGAAGAGATGGACAAGAGAACAGAAAACGTTGCTTACGTCGATGGTCAATCGTGATATGTTTTGAATTCGGGATTGGTAGAGTAAAAAGAATGTGTTAGAGGAGAGTTGTCAATCTGTTTTAGATTACGTTTCCGTTGAATCGTTGAAATATTGTTGGTAGAGGTAAAAGATCAGTTTTATCGTATATATTCGTTGTATATTGTATCGTATTTATGTACAAATCTTTCAGTGTAACTTAAAGTTCGTTTAAAAAACTTTTTAAATTATTTATATTAAACCATCTATCAGGTAAGTGACGAGTTTCACTACGACAAAATGTTGTCTCGAGACAAGATTCAATCGTCAAGTCATGTTTGCATTTCATTCACTAATTGGAAGTATATGATAAGACGTGTTGCATCGGAACAGGTGGTAATTTGGAGGAATAATGTCTAGAGAACATGCTGGCTGCTGCAAGACGTTCCAAACAAGATTCATTACGATGTCTTTTGTCGCAGGAGCAGTGTGTGGCCTAGCGTTGTCACTCAGCAATTTCGTAGAACATTCTCCTTTGTCAGCACTTAATGATTGGATCTTGTCTAGAGACGCAATATCTTTCCGCGGTGGAATTCATTATTTACCTAATAAGTGGTTTACAGTTATAGGAAGCGACGACAAACGCTTTGATCCGACAACTTGCAGTATTTTCTTTTTAAATAAACTTTGATTCTCACTGAAAAATTGGGATTATTCATTTGTACGCCTAATATTTTAATAATGCATCTATATATAACATTCTGTAATAATATATTTATTTCTTAACATACGAAGCAATAATAAAATATATCTCGAATCTCTCGTCATAATATGATGAACAATTTTAGAATAAAATTTTGTAGCAATTTATTCCCCTAAAAATGATACTTTTGTAGAATGTATCTATACAGATTTTTGTGACAATGACTATATACGTCTGTCGATAAACTTTGTCCAAAAAGTATCACACAATCCTTTTTAATTATATTCATTAAAGCTCTGCTTTTCTGAAATTCCCTTTATTTATCGGCTCATTGGCACATGATTGTATATCGCCAGCTGTCTGTTGCACGGCTCAAAACGAATCGGTGTTCAGCAACTAACAACGTTTATAAAGGGTCGACGAGTAAATCCATGGGACCGGGAGGCGGGATTCACTCGCGCCGAGTTTCTGTCATTGACAAACTCTCCCCGGGACTCGGGCGTTTTCTTTGTGATACACGAAATTTCGATTACGTCCCGCGCCTGTGCTTCGTTTGGCGAGGCAGTGCGACGCGACGCGCGTTTATTACGAGTTTCGCGATAACGCGATACAATTATTCGCGACCCATTTCGCGGAATTTCGACGGGCCGGCGCGTACAGTGGCCCGTGTGCAGCTGCGTTTAATGGAAAACCAGCTGCTGTTGAGTTTCCACGTTGTACGAGAACGAGAACAAACTCGGTATAACGTTAACTTCAAAGGCGCGACTAAAGTTTCTGTCATTGACTCTTTTCGTCTACGTTTCTCCATTCTCGTTAAACAGCCACGCCGATTCTCCGGAATTCATGGTTGCAAGTGGCCTCCTTTGTTTCCGGTATAAAGCGAACCATGCAGCCATCTCACGCGAAAGGCGTTTGGCAAGAAATTTTCGAGCTTATGTTACTCGAGTTTAAACTTCTTTTGGGTTAAACGGTAGTGAAAAAGCGCACATGAGCTGGGAAGAAGTAAGTCGTCTTACGGAAATATTGCAGAAATTGGAATTTCCAAAGTCTAGCTGCGATTCTATTGTTATTAATATTTTATAAACATAATTTGCGAAATGGAACCGAGAATAAGAATTTGTTTTATGTAACAGTGTTATGATAAACATTGTACTTTGCATATTTTATATATTCTTGAATATTACGTGCATTCTAAACATTTACTTCTATGCTATTTTAATAAATATGAGGGTTCAGATGCTAAACGTATATGCTGTTCATATAGATTTTCTGACTTTTACATCTATTTCACACAGTATTTTCTCAACAAAATTTAGGTGAGGAGATTATACGATTCTTCCATCCAATACGTATGATTCTTCGTACATTATGTTTCTCTCGTAACTTACAGAAATAGCGCTTGTATATTCTTACATCGTTATCTTGTATAAATGTAAATCTATGATTGATTAATCGCTTCATTGGTAATTTGAACATAAACCAGGTATCTTAATACCCATGAATAGCAATGTATACACTCGATTCACCGAAAATCGAAATCCAGATAATCGTATCTGGGATAATCAGCTAATTCAAGAAGCTCAATAATTTTAGTACCTCGGCCAATACCGGTACTAGTGTCTGACAGCTCATTAACGTTTCAATAATCCTAACATCCCGGTTCTAGCCGACTTACATCCACGATCCACCCACTAACCCACCCTCCTAATCTTCCAATCTCAATCCCAAAACGACAAACTGGCCGACAATCTCGTTGATCTATATAGTGATCTATTGAAACGTCAATAGAACGACTGTACTATAAAGCACCGAGATGAAACCCGCAAGCTATACCGCCGTCGATTTTTCCAATCCTGTCGGAACGTCGCTTCGAAAATTTCCTTCTATCTGTCGATAGTTGACGTTCGTTTGTTTACCACGGGACGAAAGCAAGAAATACGACAGATACTAGTAGCAAATAATTTACCAGTTTCTTCGGTGGTACAGGAAACCGGACTGCTGGTAACACCTTCGCCAGCCCTGGTGTACGCGAGCACCTGTACGGTGTAATTGGTGTAGGGGCTGAGACCATGCAGCACCGTGCTCAGTGCATGGCTGATCTTCGTCTCCCTGCCTGCCTGCTGCTCCAAAACCGCGCTGGCCGCCTCGTACAGCAACTTATAACCCTGCACGACCCCGTGAACTTTGTCGGAAGGCGGTGGTTTCCAGGTCACCTGGATGTTCTGGCCGGTTAGAGCGGCGCATGCCACCGTCTGCGGCGGGGCGCTTGGAACTGCGTCAAATTGTAACCATGAATTCGTTGCAAACCTTCGTATACCATTGTATTACTAGACATGCTCGTTCTATAAATACGCTACACGCGGCGGTTTCTCGTGACCAGTGAAAATTAACCTTCACGCTTGGAAATGTAGATGCGGCGGAGGGAAAACACGAGGGTGGTCGTCGATCGCATCCTCGTTGTCTGTGGAAATTCGAGCAAAGAGGCAGGATGACGGAGTCGCGGGTTTGGTTACTGCCGCGGCAAATGGCGTGACTAGAAGTTTTCAGTTTCGAGAGGAAATTCGAGGACAAAGAGAAGAGGTAAACTGGGTGTCGAGTGGATTGTTTTTGCGTTGCTGATTGCAAGGGTAGAATTCTTCGAGTGCTAACTTCTTGAAGAGAAAGCGAGCAGGAGAAACCGATCGATTTCTTCGAGACAGGGTCGCCGGGCTCGTTATTCGAATGTCGTTGTGTGTATACGATGTGACCGACTGCAGAGGGATTCCTCTGTCTCGTTAAAAGGGTGGGCCACAAGCCGCGATCTTTCTCCACTGGGTCAAATGTCAAAAGCGGAAAAACGACGTGGCATGCGCGTGTACACGACACAAAGCGATATCCACTCTATCCGTGGTTTTCACGGAACGCAGAAGAGTGTTTCTTTTCCGAGGTAGATCGTTCGATGGCTAGCTGCATCACGGGTTCTATGCAACCGAGAAAAACGGGTGGGAATATGGAACACGACCGCTCCACGTTTCCGGTTGCTCTCGAGGGAACTTACGACGGAGAGAAATTTGTCCTTCGAAATCCAACTGTCAAAACGCTGTTGTTCGTCTTTTTTCACGGAGATATGTAGTTTCAGGCGGCTGAATTTCGGCTTATTTTCGACTATCGTTGGATGACGGGTTTGTTGGAAAATGTGGTACGACCGTTTCCTCGAGTGTTGGCAAAGGAAACCGCGCAATTAAGCGGAGCTATTGTTTCGAGCGGAACGAACCACGGAAGTCACACGAGTGATGGACAGATTTCATGCATCGTTGCAACTAGTCGTTGAACTTTAACTCGCGATGAAGGTCGGTTAAACGTTTGGTCGAATGTTTCAAAAACTGAAATAGAAAATCCACGAGGTCCCGATATTTCTATGTTTGATGCTGTTCACAGTATTATTTAAACTATGTTATTTTGGAAATATTTTGCAAGTAGATGTGGTCACTGGTTACATAAGGTAAAATATCAAATTAACAGGATTCTACTGGAAAAAATTTCTTAAATATTTAAATAATTAGCGAATCTATAAATTATAAGTTATAGGATAATGGATGATTTGTAATTTATTTTGAAAATGAGTTGTTTAGGTGTTATATGAATCAGATCCTCGTAAATTAAATAGAAGGATGAGAATTACAAACATTATTCCTAAAAATTATCATTGAAATTTACGGTTATCTATGCAATCTCCCTCTGACAAACGAGGTTTCTTTTTTGAGATGTTGAATATTAATTATGTACTTGGATAATGTGAAATTTACAACTTTGCAAAGTGCAGTAGATTTTATTAAGAAAAATATGATTTACCTGTAATATAATTTATATAAAATTGAGCATTAATTGATGCTTTTTTGTTTTGCCCATGTTTCGTTTAAGATAGTGTTGCAAGAATTTCAGCATTCTCTTGGCAATAGCACAATAAATATACAGGAAACTCGCGTTATCTTTCGTTAGGAATTTAAACTACCAATGAACGTATCATTCGTCATTGTCTTCTAGAAGCTTTGAAAACGAAAAACGACGCAGGCAAAAATCTTATAAATTCCAAAAGGATGATATTTTTAAAAAATAATATTAAGAACATCCTATCTCGATTCTAAGAGTGTATCGATTGCAACAATACAGTATTACGATTAGCAAACTTATTCTAATAGGAAGTAAACGGCAAAGTTTTGCTCTTACTACCAAACTTATTCTCATTACCTCAGGGAATTTATTAAACGTAGTAACGTATAACTTACAACTCGTGACTACTAAAATTTCACTAATAATATTAGTTCAATTATGCGAGAAATAACGTAGTATCGTAGCAGGAACCCGAGGAAAATAAAAAGGGGAGAAAGCTAACAGGATAACAAAGATAAAGGATTCTGTGGATGCTAATAGAATGTGGAGCGACAAGTTTGCTGAAAATATTTCCGTGGCATCGCGAAACACCAGCAAATGGTCCCGCGGAAGTTTCTTAGCGCCAGGGGAGTATCGTGCGACGAGGGTAGCTTCCGCGACTGTCGCGATCTTAATCGTTTTAAACGACAACGGTTTCCGTTTTTACTTTGTACACGGTATACGATACTTAGAGGGTTGAAACTCAACAAGTTAGAACAACAGGTCAGTGGGGTAAAAAATAAGGGCGTACGTTAATGAGTACTGGCTTGCTAGATGTATCGTATATGTACACTTTTTACATCCAATCCCTGTGATATTGCGGCTTTACGGGTGTAAACCGCTGCCGCGAAAATTAATTTCATTGTTTTGCGGCAAAGCACGAGTCTTTGGCCTCATCAGCGCTGGGAAACGCGCTGTATTCTGTTGTATATTTACCCGGAAATTGCTGAAGTCCCCGATTATCCTTTATCACGATTCGTTGAGGCAAGGGAAATGCGTCCGTTCTAACTTGGAAATACCGTAAGTTATTTCTTATTCGGAGGAGGACGTTCGAGGATCCGTTTAATTTGCAGGCAACAAAGCTATTTCTCCACCTTGCGTATTTTGTTATACGAAAACCACAGGGAAGAAACATGCTAAGTTATATCTTTCCTACTTCACAGAACAGCACATTTTCAATTTATAAATTTCATACCATGCCGAGCAAGTCTGTATTAGTAAAACTGCCTCCCTATTTTGTTGTGCGATTAAATAAACAGGTACTATATTTTTAATTTTTTTTTAATCTATCTGAGAGATATTAATAATTCTATTGTCGGTTTATCACAAGCACGATGAAACTAGGAAAAGTATATTTTTCTAGAAATTAGTTTAAATAGAAAGTAATTTATTACTCAAGTATTAATGAAAGATACTTGTTCCTTTACGAATTAGTTAATAGTCTCTAGATTTTGAAGGTCTGTAAGAAAATATTATTTATATATGCATTGCATGCTATTATAGAAAGGACTGAAACTCTATTTTGAATTGTGATATTGTTTTTAAGGACTAATATAGTGTTATTAAATATAACAATCTAAGAATTGTAATACCGTTGTTGACCATGAAAATTCCTATCCCACTTAAATATCTCACTTTTACAGTTCAATTTCGCAAACATCTCAAGATTAACAACGTTTTTCTCATAAACTAACATTTAAATATTACATATTTATATTGTAAGAGAATAAAACGGTAGACAATGAAACAATGGTGGTTAATAAAACAGACGATATAAAACATACGATAATCCAAGCTTATTAAATAAAACTCTAACTTGAACATTGCTGAGAAAGGAAATATTCACAAAACTGAAACGATAGCGTTACGAGAAGGGGAAGAATAAATAGCAAATAATACAGCAATAGCAGGGGGAAGTGAACAGAAAACAAAAGGGAAATAACCTTGATATCGTTTGCTCACCGTCTTCGAGGGTCTGCACCGACACCGGATCAGATCCTGGACCGTCGCCTTTATTATTGAACGCCTTCACCACCACGCTGTACTGTGTGTACTTTCGGAGGCCGGTTAACCTATAATCGTAGGTGCCATCCCCGTTTCCCGTGATTCCCACTCTGGTGATGTTCACCGATTGATCATTCCCTCTGAAATAATGCCACGATCGGTGTTCCTCGAGGCAGAAAGATAAAGCGCGAAAAGGAACGCTACGATACTTAAAGCCATTTCGTGAAAACTAGAGCGAGAAATAGTCTGCTGATTTTTCCAACTTCCCCTATCCCCCTCCTCTTCTTGATGTCCGTATATATCTTCCTAGTCAATATGAAATATCTCGTAGACGAAAGAACAGGGCACGCGTTTCCGTCATCGCTTAACGAACCGACGCGATTCTTCGCGAATTACAATCGAGAGTCCATGGAATTCCGACAACGAAGAAATTCCATCGTTTAGTAATGGTTAACGATGAACTTCGTTCAAATCCATTCTGCTGTCGTGTTCCAGCGACGTTATTACATTTTCTCGAGAATTTCTCGTGGAAAGTCTGGAGAAAGTATCCCAGTTCAGGATGTCAATTTTTAAGTCTCCTTGGGATTCTCTTACAAAGAAGCCACAGGAATTTTGTTGATGTATATTCGACCTTTCGTACGTAGATTTACGTGTGTTTGAAAAATATTCGCCACTATCTTTAGGCGGAAATAATCAAGATCATAATATCCAGTTAGGCAATTGAATTTGTCTTATTTTAAATTGGTGCCCGCGATACGTAACCCGGTTTAATAATCGCCAGTACGAACATCGTAATGAACATCGAAATAAATTGAACGTTTCATAAAGGCGGAAAAGTAACGAACGTCCGCGAAACATCTGTTACGAGAACAAAGCACGGCTATTATCCGCGGCGGCGGAAACGCGAACCGATCGTCCTTCCATTGTCGACGGAATCGCCGTGATAATCGACGAAGATTCGAGCCCCTCATCGGGACCACATCCCTTCTCTTCTAAATTCTACGGTCCCGAAGTGTGCTAGAAACTATTCTAAATAGCCGTAAGCGGATAACGATACCCGAGATTGGTGTAGCTGATGGTGTATCCGAGAAGTTCACCATTCCAGAGGGATCGATCCGGTGGTTGCCAGGTGACCTTCACTTGCTGCGGTCCTAAAGGCTCAGCGATAACGTGTCTAGGTGGTCCGCCAGGAATTTCGCCGTCCGTTTGGGCCTGTTGTGTCGTTGGTTTCCGTTGTCGTGGTCGTTTTTTATTCGATCGAACGGAGACGCGTGGACCGAGTGAAAAGGGAAACGATGAGAAAGTTAAACGAAATGAGGGTCGTGTTCGAACTGAACGAATAGATGGACATAATATGAATACAATGATAAAATTTGCTTTCTTTTCTTTTTTTTTCTTTTTCTTTTTTTTTTGAGACATGCTGAAATGTTTGATACTGACATGAAGGATGTCGCTTGGCGCTGATGTTCCAAGGTGATTTTCCGCAAGCACCCGAAAGTGGTAGGAGGTCGCCGGTTTTAGAGGCGACACCAGCGCGACCGTGTTGTCCCCTGCCACCATCTTCTGCGTGTTGTGCTCATGCCACACGTCTTTCCAGCAAAAGGCAACGACAACGCTTAGAGGGCTTGTGCATCGTTGATCGCTAGGATAGTCGACGGACTTACGACGCACAGCTTTCACGCGCCGCACGAAACATATGTACGCGAACTTTCGTCCCGCCCCGAGGCGCGCTACCATAGTCACACCTTTTTTTATTCTATCAGTTCACGGTGAAACTACGCGTCGTTTTCAGTTTCGTCCTTTTCCATCGAGTTAAAGGAAAAAGAAACATAATCGACGTCAGTTGAAGGATTCTTCGTTGCTTTCAATGGCGCAAAGGAAACAAATTTGCGAAGAAAAAGCAACGATCGCGTTTCCTCGTTGCAAAGTTCGCTGACTTATCGAAACTTCGAAGATGGAAGTATATCGAATTCAATTTAAACTCGATGTGTCTATGTTGAACGTCTGTTGCGACGTGTATCCTAATAATATCGATAAACTTCCTTTCGACATTTTCTATGCTTTTTCAGTCCAAGGAAACTTCAGTTAAAAATAGTAACCTTGTACGGAACACCAAGAACGTAACTGTTGCGTTTTCTTTTCGCAGATCTTATTAACTAACTTCGTTTTTAGTTTTATCATCGTTGGCTCAGAAGCTTCGAAAATTGAAAGATTCGTCAAGCGGCCATGTTAGACGTCATTGAAAACGAAGTTATCTCAAACAGAAAAAGAGAATTAACTGGCTGATATCGCGGACGGGCAGAGTAGCGGTAATCCGCCTCGAAGCAGTCGAAAAATCGAACGTGCGAACGAACAGGCGATCCATGGTCGACGAAAAAACTGAAGAAAAAGGAGGACCAAAACTTCAATAAAGTAATATCACGTGGTACGTATTTCCGAAATTTTGAAGCAAGTTAATCAAATGCGTTCCGCTGTGATTGAACAAAAATGCAATATTTTCGGTTCTATGAACTTCTTTTATCGCGTGCCCTCGATACCCGTTTATATGAATAAAAATTCCATTACTATCACGCTTTGCTCTGACAATAAAAACGGACAAAAAAAGGAAAGAAAGGAAAATCAAAATTAAAATCGTGTATATTTAATTTCAATTCCGACGTTCGGATAAAGAAACGGGTGAAATATTCGTCGTCGACTATGAATAGTAGAATGATCGAGTTCGTACGATCGATATGGTCAGGGGTGGCAGCAAGAAGAAATCCCGGGGGCGGCAGTGATAGCGAATACCCGACTCGGTGCTTGCCCTGAAAACGTGTTTCACGCGCGTTCACACCACGACAGGCCGCTGTCCTTCCATGTGTTAAGTTCGATAATTTAGCAGCGGCCAGGCGATTCGAGTCGATTAGGCGTAAATGAGGACATCCGAAGTTAACGAGGGACTGGATCCTGAGGGCGGGTAGGCGAGGCCTGAACAGAGAAGGAGAGCGAGTGAGAGGAAAAGGGGAAAGAGATAGATAGAGTTTGTGTGCGGGGTGTTCGACGCTTTGAAAGAGAACTTTCCACCGGCGGAGAAAATAAAGGCAGAAGACAGAGAGAAGAAGCACAGCGTCAACTTTGCGGCAAACTTCGACTTCCTTCTCGTGGCACGCTTTTATGAAAACCGTGACCCACCCTTCGCTTCGCTCGATATAACACCCTTCGCCTGGCTCTCTGTTCGTGTTGCTCGAAAAAACGGGTCATTCCACGCGGCGTAATTAAATATCGTCGAATAACCGTTGGATACGAGCGAACTGCAGGCCCTTTCTGCGAACCAGCCTTTCGTTGACCGGTTCTCCATCGACAATACGCGTTTGATTCGATGGCTAACAAAACTTGCGAAGGTAGGGCGGCTTTGGCTTTCACGAAAATTGAAAAACTTTCGCCCTGTGTACGCGCCGTGGTTCACAGCCGGAAGTCCTGCTACAGCTAAGGGAGAGTCGACTGCGGCGCTTCGAAATTAATTTTTCCATTAAAATGTAAAAACCAACCGGGGCTGCGAATTGGCTCGTTTCGCGGCCGTTCTGCGGGATCATCGTTTATTATTTTGTTGGCCGACAGCTATTCCAGCTAGGGGAATCGAGAGAAGTCGATAAAAAGGTAGGAAAGCTTTGGAAACTGTAGAGAAAGCCGTACGTCAAAGGTTTGTGGTTCCAATCAGCGACGAATCACACGAAAGAAACCACGGATTCTGGCATACGATCGTTGGCCCGGATTGATTATATATTGTTTGCCATATTGCGCTATAATTTCATTCCCTCCGATTGCCCCCGCAGCTAGCCAGCCAGGCTATTGATTAAATTCGAGATCCAGCTTGACAGTCCAATAATGGAGTCTTAATGTGGCACCGCCGAGATATTACGAATCAAACTCCTTCCGACGGCCGGCCTGTAATGAAACGACGATCGTGCTTGTGGATGGAAAGCAATTAAAATATAGAGACCAGACGGAGGAAGTTCGTGTAAACAAAAGATAGCCCAAATGAAAACTGTCGTGATCGTAATGAAATTTTCCTTCTCTCTCGTGCGTGTCGAATTCAATGAAAAAAAGTCGATCAAGAAACTTTGTAGGACGTATAGGTTGTTTCAAAAAGTTGTGGACAGGTGCATGTAGCGATAAAAACAGGTAAAAAAGGATACAACTATCCTTTGATTTCGGAGTCAGATATTTTCATCAGTGAGATATTATCTATCTCAATATATTGTTTGTTGAGTTCACCAGCATACACTAGTTCGAAAATTTAAAGCCAATCTGAAAATATATATGGAATCTAGAAATATAGATATTTTATTTTTTTAACGAAAACATACTCTTCGTACAACACATTAGTGTTTTGATGAATACTAGACGCTTTGACGGCCTGTCTCCAATTTTTTTTTTTTTAAAACACCGTATATGAAAGATTTTTGAGCGACTGAACGCGTCGATACCAGATCGTCGACGATGATTTTGCATTGAAACATGGAATACGGCTGGAAGTAAGTTGAATGGAATCGGAACGAGTCCTTCAGTTTGGTATCTCTGGAACGACGGTACTCTTCGATCCCTTGAAGCGATATTGCCCTAAATATTCAAAAATCTGTAAGGACCTTTTCCTGGCTGCGAATATCTCGCGTCGAGGAATCGATCGGGAAACAGACAGAAGACCCTGCACAGCGTTTCTCAAATTTCACACGGATTCGTCGGGAGCCTGGTGCTCGAGTTTCGCGATCGATTAAGGAATGCTCGACGAAAACCAGGAGAAATCAAGTCAGAGATAGAAAAGATAGAAAGAGTTACGAGAAGAAAATGGGTATCCAGTGAAAAATAACGAAGACGTTCTGATGGTTGTGAGGTATGAATAATGTCTGACACGTTCCCCACGGAAATCGTTATGAACGAGTCAAACGACATCGGCAAAGTCGAGGAACACCAAGATGGATCTTAGTAACGCGATGGATAACACCGTCACAAGCGAGAAGAGGTCGCTATTTGAATTCCAAAGAAGCTTTCAGGGAGTCTTTTTCCTGGCGTACATGTCAAAGCAATAAATCACCTGGCTCTATAAAGATTCAGTTATCTGTATCTGGTCGAAGAAATAGGTTAGAATCCTCCGGATCGATCTTCGGCCTTTTTTTCGATATCTGAAATTAATACACTTCCAGATAGGTTTTCTCTTGGCCTCTATCTAATCTGTCATATTTTTCCGAGGACATACAGTTTCTGGAACATTGACCGCGAGTGGCTGGAAAATGATCTCAAGTTTGAGATACGTTGTACTACACGAAAGAGATCCGATGTAGCGTTGCCAAACTTAGACAACCCAACTGTAATCCAACAAACAACATTGGTATATCTATTTCCTTTAGCGTATCGGCTTTCATCATAGTGCAGGGCACGTAGCCGCTTAGGAACTGCGTGATGCGATCGAACATTACTACCTGAAGAAAACATCCAGCAACCCTTTTACTTTCTTTCACCTCAGAATAAAGGGATAGTATCAAGTTGATGCGCAACGAATTACGTTATTGCCAATATTTGTTATCAAGTTATTTTTCGCCATAATCGATAATGTAAGACTTCTCCATTTCTGTCTACTTGGTGAGTGCAATAGAGCCGTCTGCAGCATCGATCTTCTAATTGTTTCGAGCAGAGTAGTTCTGTACTATTTTTCAAGACGAAGAAAGCTATTGGAAAACTTCAACTTCAAAACGGAATTAGCGCAAAACGCAATATTCGACTAGAAATCGCCTGCAAAACATCTACCGTTTCTTATTCCCGAAGTAATAGGTAAAGAATCTCACGGAAGTGGTGTGAACACGTTTCGGAACGTCAACGAGTGCACTATGAGTATGCGAATCTAATGATAGGAATGAGTCTAACGTCCTTGTCCGCAGTGTGAATTCGATCCCATTGCCAATTCCGAGTCGGCACGAAGCTCACGGGTCCGAACGCCTATCCATATGTCATCGATACGCGTATTTGACCACGATCAATCGAAGTCACGGCGCAGTACACGCTCCCGAGACACGCCTCTCTGTCTCGAGGCAAGCTGTAACGTCGCAGGAAGCTCAGTCCAGTGACCTCCTCATTTCCATCCCATCAAACGGAACCAACATACCACATCGAATCTCATCACCAAACCACCGATCAAGTTCAAATTAATTTTAATTAACCCTTTCAGCGTTATGGATCGAAGCTCGTGGTATTACGATTGTTTACGATTGTCGAATGTTTAAGAGTTTCGAAAAATTGCTCATTATGCGGCACGTTTACGTCAATGAACGAAAACGTTTAAAATCATTTCATGGCCACTGTGAACTAATTTGTACGACCAATATGGTTTTTGTCGATGTACATTTATGTTAATTAACTATTTATCGATCGACTCAATTAAAAGATGTATACCAAAGCTTCGTTGTGTGAAATTTTAACGTTCAACACGGCTATTAATATTATATTTAGTCTAGTTTAATTTAGATATTTCTGCAATTGTTAATCCATTGTCGACTGATCAGTGATTACACGATCAACTTAATTAATATTGCATACACCACTGGAACTGGACTGCAACTAGGTTGGAAATCGATTGAGCTAATCTGTTGTAAACGCGGATATAAAAAAGACGCAGTAGCAACAAACTACTTTTGTATCTCTCTCCTCTGTTTAAAAAACGTTCAACTTATTTTTCTTCTATGAATCTAGGACGAGATGCGATTCAGCACGCATTCAAGAAATTTATTAATTTTTAAATATGAAAAATATAATTTGTTCTATTTCGACGTCTCTAATGAATGATATAAATTGCGAATCAGAAAATTCTGAAGCCTGTGCATTTTGCGTTTCAAATAATTTCAAGTGTAATTTAATATAGTTTGTACCAGAAATGAAAAATTTGCACAGCATTTGCTCCACCGCAAAAAGTGGATGGCAAATGTTTATGCAATTTCATACTTTTATGAACGCAATTAACCTAAATAGAGATCTGTCTCATTCACTAAATATTATAACGAACGTTTTACTCTGAATATTTCATGTATTCTTGTAAATTATACGCGCTTTGCACACAGTGTGCCTTTTGAACTTTTCATTATCTCAAGAAACATTTCAAATAAAGCTACACTATTTACTTTAAATTATCCATGAAGGCATCGACATCTACGATCTAGTAAGAAGAAAATAATGTTCGATAAACCTGCCTCATTAGATATCTTAACACTGAAAGGATTTAATCAAATTCCTCAGCGAAAGGCTTTCAAATTCATTCAATGTACATATATAAAAAGATTTGCAAAGATTTTGGAAGATCCGGTGATAAGCTTCCCGCGACGTGACGTCCCAGGTGATGTCCATTGGACAGCCGCCGTTCCTCGATCGATAATCACGCGCGTTACCCGATACACCGTGGCGGCCGTGTACTGTACGGCGAACAAAGCGAATCAGCCAACCTACCCTGCGCCTCCTTGTACTGCACGATGTAGTTGGTTATAGGCGAGCTGGCGTGCGCTGGATCCTGCTCGCTGGACGGCGACGACCAGGCCAACAGCAACGATCTGCTCCCTTGCTCGGCTACGTGTAAATTCCGGGGAAAATTCGGTGGCTCCTGAACCAGCAGCTTGATGCTCGCTCTGGCATGCCCGTAAGCATTCGTCGCTACGCACATGTAGTCCCCACGGTCTATGTGGTTCGCCTGAGTGATACGTAATTCGGAGATCACCCTTCCTGACACCTTCTGGTTGTCTATCGTATATCTACAAATGAAAAAGTAGAGTAAGTTTCATTAACTGGCCGCTACTTTGACACAGTTGTTTAAAATTTCTCTTCGGATGGCGACGGTAAATGTGCATTTACCTAGTTCGTACTTGCTCCAACTAGTTAGTAGTACCACCAGAAAATTACCTTGACCGCAAAAATTTAAAACGAAAATAAAACGAACGGTGAAGAATAAAGATTAGAGAATAAAAAATAAATTTTTTGATAGCTAAATAAGTACTGTTTGGCGGAATTGTTTAAACATTTATATAACTTCGCATCTCTGAAATTCTAGATTAATCGCCGATCCTAGTTAACATTTTAGTCTATGATCTCGTTATATCGTTTCCACCAAGTACACGCGACTTCGAGCCACTAGCCATCGTTGGCTATCTACACATCCTCGCGAGTAAATAGAATGAATAGAACGAATACATCAGAGCAATCAAATTATACATAGACTTTTATGAAAGTAGATGCATTATTCTTCAGTTCTATTCTTACGTTATCTTTCAAGTATTTCATTCATCAGAGCGAATACGTCAGAACAATCAAAATGAGAATAGTTACATCATTCTACAGATGTCTTATTCATTAGAACGACAATTCTCACAGGCGACTATCGATTGTGTTCATCCGTTTTCCTATTTCGCCGTAATGGATGCACGACCACGCGTATCCGTGGATCTAATAGATATGCTAGAAGACTATATCGCTAGAAATTTATTGATAAACGTTGCTATGTCGCGGTGCTCGAGTAATTTTGCGTGAGCGAAAGTTAGCGAGCGACGCAACAAGGGATGCGCCGAATAATTTTGTAATGAAGGAGCACGATGCAGAGCGAGCTGTTGGGAAAATGTTCTGCGGAAACTCTCCAACTATGGCGCTCAGTCACATGCTTCGTGGAGTGGAACCGACGGAGTGTTGTACCAGCAGAATCCCTTGAGGAAACTCTACTTGAACTGCGTCTAACTAATTCTCTTCGATGCTTTTGTTTGATTTAAAATATATAGAAATTTCGGAAGCAGATTCTTTTGATCGATCTCCATTGAGAATGGTATTCTTCGACGATGGACACGCAACATGTTAATCAATTGGCCTGTCTCGACTGACTAGCATTGTAATTAACCTGTGTCTCTCTGTCAATCGAGATCGATGGGAGATCGAAGTGTCATTCTCATCGATCGTTCATAATGTAAGCTGCAGTGTGTATGGGAGGGAATGGGCTTGATTAATTTCGATACAAACCTAACATCGTAGTTGGGGTCCACTCTGCTGTCACGTGCACGCCAACTGAGATCAAGAGGTTCGTCTCCTTCGGCTTCGCAGCGCAATGTCACGCTCTCTCCTCGTCGGACTGATTCCTGCCGCGTTTTCACTGATACTTGAGGGCCCGCTGTTTCGAGCATTACAAATTGTTAGTGTTCTCATTTCTATCTATCGTTTCTTGCCAAGAGGAACGCCAAACGTGTAGAACGATGTACGAAATTATATTACTTAAACGAAAATTTTACGATATTTCTAGTAACCGATTAACAAGATTGTCTCTTCAATAGAAAATAAAGAAATTACCGTAAATTATACATGTTAGATTTTAAGAAGATTTGTGAATAAACATATCAAAAGCCAATTATTGGTCGAATAATCAGAATGTTAATGTGATTTCTTTAATACGAGTTTAAATCTGGAAAAAGCGTTATGAAAATTATTGGAAACATAGATTTACCACTTATTGAAGATTAAGGACGTCCTCTATTTCATGCAGAAAGATAAATCAATATCAGCTAGGTTAATTTCTATCTTTTAATCCATTGTTTAATTCATTCTTACCAGAAATAGAAGCAGATATAGATAGATCTAAATAAAGAAATTAAGTCAGGAAATTTTTAATTCGAATGGCGAGTTCAGGGCAGAAGTTTATATTTCAACGTGAATCAAAAGTGATTGATTACTAGAAATATTAGTTTGAACAAAAATAGTAATATCGTAGATAAAGAAATGAAACATTTCCACGTATATTTATGTTCAATTCACCGAAAAATGTATGGTTAGACGGGACGATAAATTACAAAATCCATTTTCCTTGAATTGCATAAATTGAGTCCCTATTTGCGTGACTACGAGCAACATGCGGCCTGTGTTTCTCATTGTGTCATCGCATTTCTTTAGTTACTGACTGAAATGAAATAGAATTCAAACTTTAATCAATTTATATATCATAATTTAATATATATGTATATTATATATTTAATATGTTTAATATATATATCCCAGTTTGTCCAAATTTTGTAAAATTGTAAAATTTACTTAAGCAGGAAAAGAATATTTATGCATATTCATCTTTTATAAACACTGTTAAAGAAATGGAATCTATATAAAAGTCTCTTTCTGCTAGTAAATATTATAGTGACTACTCTGAATATTTTCTTGTATTTAATATTTTATATTTCCCGTGCATTTTTAAATTCCCCCTATACAAATCCGTAGCCTAAATATTAATCATATCTCCCAAATTTCTTTCTATAATCACGATGTTAAAAAATAAAGAAGGATTAATTAGCCTGTATAAATTGACTAAGGAAAATTGGAAATGAAATATGTATGGTGTTAACACGGCATTAATTCCTAATGGATTAATTCACTATATCAACGAATCTAGACGAATGTATGAAGCAATATTAACTACATCGGCCTCGCCAGGCGTTCCCCTCTGTATGGATCGAGAATGGTGATATTGGGCTGAAGCTTGAGAAATTCGGCCACGAAACGAAGAATTTCGGAGCAGCTGGTCGTGGCCGGAATCCCAAGTTCGCAAACTGACACAGATCCAGCCAGCAGTAACTTGTTGTTGCGTGAATATTTTACCGTGAACTGTTAGTCGAATGAGCTTGCTGAGGCCGGGCCCGATACCGTTGCTCGCCTGGCATAGATAGAAACCGGCATGATCTCTGGATACCCGTGAGATCACCAAGGACCCGTTTCCGGCAACCCCTGCTCCCTCGGTGCCAGTGTATCCCAGCTCTCTGTAGTCGCCTGGTGTATCGCCTGAATGTTTCGAGGGAGCAGCCATTACTCGTCTAAACTAACTCGTTATCATAATTTTCTGTCTGTGTTGTGGTTAGGGGTCGCAATATAGGGTCGTAATATTCTCGTATCGGGAATCGTAATAAACAGAGACTTTCATTGGGATCAAGAGAAAACAAGGAAAATAGGTATTTCTATCTGTGAATTTTGATATTGGAATTTTTCCTCTTCTTCGCTTAAATTGAATTAAGATTTACATTCAATTAATATATTATATATAGAGTGTGGTAAAACGAATGGTATAATGGTTATAATGTATGCAAGAGTAAGTCGAAAATTTAAAACGAAATTTGTTCGTTCGCAGTCTCGTTCCGTAGAAAGTCAAGCTTATGACGTTCCTTTAATGTAAGTTTGAATAAAGAAGAATTACTTGCGATTATTTAAATTAATATTAATAAATGGTAAGGAACGTCGCCGCATTCAAAAGCTCGTTTTTGATCTTTGCTTTAGTTACAGAAACGTACGATTTGTTATCTTCTATTAATTCTCAGGATCTTTCTTTAGGGTTGTAGGATTATTCCGATGACTTGTTATATCACGATAAGCTTGGTTAGGTTAGATCAAGTTAAAATATACGTGAAAATATGGACATAGACAAAATATTATTTACATAGAAAACGTGGAATAATTGTTTGATCGGTGCTATTTCGGCTTTTCTATGAATAGCAAATGTTCATCCGGGTGATTAGTATTGTCTGCACTATAGTTATCTGTAATGGTAATCCCCTGCAGTAACAGACCATTCACCTGCCTCGTTGTAATTTGTAGCTCATGTCAAGTATATCCTGAGTCTTTTAATATACTAGCCGGATTAATTTGCACCAACCCGTTTAATTATCTTCGATCTTTCAATTTTCTATATTATTCCTATCTACATATTTCTCTCTTAAATAAACTCTAACTATGGATATTTTAAATCGAAATATATATAGTGACGTAAAATGAATTTACGTCATCTTATTGAGAGGTACGTTATTTCGAAACAATTTTGTGTAATAATCTCCGAAATAATTTCTGTTTCTATTATATCAAAGTTATCAACTCCGTCAGAAATACCAATTTCTACAAGTTCGGATACATGTTATACAAGAGTAATATTGTTATATCCAAATGCTATTATGCTTTAAAATAATTTGGCTACATTGTTTATGATTTAAATATATGCAAATCAATATATCTAAAATTTAAATTAATATTAAAATCAAAATTAGTTGTGTAAAATAGAAAATTATTTGAAGACGAATTATATTTAAAATTTTCAATATAAAATTAAGTTACTCTGCCTATATTATTCCTGAACTAAAAATTATTTCAAATGGTTATTTCTTATGCGTATTTCAAACAATATTTGACCAAGTCCCTTCAGGAAAATATGCAAAATTAAAATGTTTATAGCTTGAAAAATACTTATCTGATATTTGTACATATACATATACATTTTTTTCATTACTTTGATATCTCTCTAAATATTCACATATTTATACTTTACAACTTTCAACACGCTGATGATTTATCCAAAAAATGTTTAAAAGACAGAAATTCGTTTCGACATTCGCCGATTCGGCGAATCGGGCGTAATTCAGGAGGAATCCCAGCTACCTCATGCGATACGCGTTTATGACGTTACAGAATTTTCAGCCGGGCATCAGAATATCCGTCGGAATTCACAGTGTCGTCGCGTATGCCCTACCATCGACAGAGAGGAACGCTACCATTGTGGCGGATCAACGTCATTCGACATTCTTTCCGATACAATAAACATCGGGAAACGGGTAAATGTCCAAAGGAAGTTCGGCGTTGCGTGAAAAGATACAACGTACGTGAAAATGCGATCGAAAGTACTTCCCGAGCTTTGACTTTTGATATCAAGTAGAGACATCTTGTGTAAGTATCGAAGTAGCAAAAAATCACGATCTTGAATACGCATTTGTTGGATTTTTATCATTTATAAACGGACAATTCTGTCTCTCAATGGTAAAAACGTGTTATTAAACAGAGAGAGGTAAAACATAACGCTAAAGCACAGATTGCAAACTTAAAGTTAACTTGACTTTATGATGCGGATATACGCATCTACTAAAAAATTTAAAACATGTTAGAATTTAAAAAAAAATAACTTCCTTAAGCAAATAAATACCTTTTTTACGAAATATTATCTTCTTATACTATTGAAACAGCAACTAATTAATGAACCGCGGGTTTTTATGAATTTATGAGAAATTTGAAAAAAGAAAAATTACCAAAACGCACATAATATGTCATATATTATATAAAATTATATAAAATATCCCAGAAAGAGAGATTTTTTTAGTTCTGCCCATGAATCTGCTCAAATATCCGCAGTTTAATAATTATGAATAAAAATGAATTACTCAGAAAAATGTACCATAAAGCTTGCATCTTCCGAAAACCAAAGACAGTTCCAAATTTAAGAAGTTCGTATTGCAACGCAACGAGTTGAAAAAGATCAATCCTTTTTTGCACTTTCTTCTAGCCTATCTACGTCCAGAACTCGACTATATACTGGCGTATTCCAACAATATTAAATCGTTTAATTAATATTCTCCCTCATTGGCTCAGTTTTGAAACGTATTCCTCCCATAATGAGTGATTTAACTTTCAGTAAAAGAGGAATGGTAACAGTACGAAGTAGATGGGCTATGATCGAGGAAAAAGAGGAGAAATTTCATTCCCAAGCGGTGCAATATAATGTTCACGAGCAACGAACTGGTGAAACTAATTGTACCACCGCTTCATCGGACGGAGGGCTTATTTCAGATTGAATGAGACCTCTGGAAACGGCCGATCAGCGAAATTTCTGATGGATATCTTCGTCAACCTCAGCCAGCCTCGGGTTAAATACACTCAGCAGCTGTAACCTGATGAAAACGATCGATGGGATTCACGTAAAAGTCAGCCAATAATTAAATTGTTTCGGAGGAAGAGGGAAATCGCGCAGAAAGAAATATCTGGAATATGTATTTTCTGTTCTGTTTTGCTGTACTCTAAGGTCAATGAGTAGCGATTAGTTAATAAGCCTCTCGAGGCAAATAGACGTTTTTAATGGCATCAGATAAGTGAATCTATAAATCAATAGCAATAAATCGAAGTTGCATCGGCCCTCGAATCGATTCCGCCTGATAGAATTTTAAATTTTCCTCCACCTTCGTAAGGACGCCATCTTCTCGTATCTACATTTTCTTCGTCGTCTACAAAGTCCTACGTTTACATTTTCCTGGAATATTCTACATCATAATGTGCTACGAAATTGTATTACTAATTTTCTTTTGTTAAACTATTTTTTCGGAATGTGCTGGGTCACTGATTCTCAACTTTTTCATACAGTCGTATTAACAAAATTAAAATTCAGAAGGTGTAATACTATCAAGGAAGCTATATGCAAATTCGAATTCAAGATTAGAATTGGAAAGTATATTGTACAAATTATCCGTGTACGTACCATAAGCCCTTATTAGTGTACTACTGACAAAAGATTACTATATTCTTAGAATTATTCTTATACTATCTTAAAATTCCCACTATTTTTCTTTTCGTCCAATCATTGCTATGGTATAAAAGCTTACTTTGTTTTCGACGCGACTACCTGTCTGTCCGTTCGTTGCTGTCAATAAAAAATTTATAACGTGACAGAGAAGTCGATTATCCTGTCAATTAAGTGAAATCATTTAGGAAAAACTATTATATTGGGAATAAATAAGGCCATTTTCCTCTATGAAGGAAATCTCCCGGAATAAAAATCGTCAACATCAACATCTCATAGGCACGTATATACGTATTAAGTTCGACGAAGCCGAGATTCTCGTAGAAGGAAACGAGCCGTCAAAAGGCAAGCATCAAATTCCACGTATTAAGTGCCATCAAGGTGTTACAGCAGCTTGTCCGCATGCTCAAAGGCATCTTCCACAGTAGAATACGCCGCTATAAGACAGCCAGCGAGAGTAACAAGAAACGTGAGAGGAAAATGTGAGGATGTACAAGCTCTAATCAGAAAATGACACTTTGCGAATTAAGAATCTCTCTTTTACTCTTTGAAATAAATATCCATCTTCCCTCGTTACGCTGTTTCCATATATAGACAATGACAAATATTTAGACAATGATTATCTTTTGATACTAAAGACTGTTTTGCGTTTTTACATTTTTATTATGAGCTACAGATAATACGCAATTTCAACTTTTCATAGGAAATAAGGATTAATAACTGTGTTATATGTATATGACGATGTTCAAAATACGAAATTTATCGTATTATATTTGAGAAAGATAATGTTGTTAACATAATATCTACCTCGAACACATCCAAACATATTATTGTACAGTTTGGATGATTGCCATTAAGAAGGAAAGATTAGGAGAAATCCTAGGCGATTTTTTACAGCGAGTAATTGAGTTTTAAGTGATAAGGGTATACGGATGGCCCGACTGCTTGAGATTAAAGTGTGAAAAAAAAGTGCCCAGCCACCCAAGGTTTGGAGCTGACGTGACTAAATGTGTTCTAAGAATATCGCTATGGTTCTTCTGAAGAGAGCGAAAGAAGTTGTAAAATAAAAAGAAGAAAATGCTTTGATGTTAGAATATATGTATGTATTACGCAAGAGAGACGGTTTTTAAATGGGTAGCCTTTCAGTTGCACCTCGTTGTGTCACGTTGCATTGCATCCTATTTTTATTTTCCCCGGTATAATTAACTGTTTTATTTTAGTATCGAAATCTTTTACTTCTCCACATTCTCAGCAAAAAGAATTTCTGTAAAAATAATTCTTACAAGAATATAAAAAAAATTACAAGAACAATATTAGCACGAAACTGTAACTACATACGAAATACCATCTCTCAGAAATAACTAAACTAAGAATAAACGAAAGACAGAGTACCCGTCTCAAACGTACTATCTGAGAGTTAAAAATAGTTCCTAATACATTATAAAAGAAGGATAGGGTAAATTCGAAAGAAAAAGCAGAGGAAGGAGCAAAGACAGATAAAGGTACGAAAACAACTCGGTAAGGTGACTGATCGCATCATCGTTCGAGATCGAAGCCGAACGTATGTCACGCTCGGTGGTTTTCAGTAAGACAGAGGACAGTTTTTTGGAACGTGAGCTCCCTCCGGCCACAGTGGGTTGGTAAGTTTCAAGTCTGAGTTGTGACTTACCGATCGATTGCTTCCAAGTCACCGTCGGAATGGGGAATCCTTCAGCCTGACAGGCAATGGAGACGCCGTGACCTACAACGGCGTTCTGGTCGATAGGTTCCACCGTCCATCGCGGCGGCACTAAAAATACGATCCAATTGGCTTAAAATCTTCCGGATCGCCGGTTCCTGGCGGACCAGCGTTTCGTCGTCGCCCGATCTCTCGGCAGATCCTCGTCGATCGACGCTTCGTCCTGTTCATTTCAAATCACCGTGTCAATTACACTGTCGCGTGACCTTTGTCCACGTACCCTTTATCCCCTTATCTCAATTCGTGACAACTCTTCGTCGACAATGCTTTCTATCGACGAACCAAATAGCTGTTGGACTTTACCTGGCACATGGCTGATATACACAATTTGTTTGGAAGACTTAGGAACCGGGACAGAACCATTTAGACAAGAAGTTTTCGCATCGTTTCGTCTTTCGCTGTTTTTCTTTTATCTTATCATTCGAAGCTATAAGAACAAAAGTTGAAATGTTTTTTATGGTTTTACGCGTATGCTTTAATCTTATTATAAATTATCTGTAATTCAATGATATCTATCGAGGATTAATATCGAATTGCACATAAAAACGACTGCTATTCTATCACGCTCGATATGTCTATATAGTTCTGCCTCTTGCACAATTCCATTTTTCCCTTTTCAAATTGAGAAATCGGATTACTCGGTATAAAATACGTGCCATAGAGATTAATCAGCGCATCCTCTGTTAGCTAAACGCGAAGAATAATACTTTGTTTGACTAATTAACCATTGTTCTTTGGGAACACTGGTTACTTCTATAGAATGATCGAACGATGTTTTTTTCGTCGACGAGGATCACCGGTCCTAGGCGTTTCTCTCTATCTACTACATTTGTCTTTGCTGTCGCGTGTTGTTGTTTTGTACTCGCGTATATACTCGTGTGTCGTGAAACGCATGCATTTCCAACGGGTTTCGATGTTACTGCATACTTACGGATCGCTAAAAGTGTGAACAACAACGTGTAGCAACAAAACCGGTGGTGTCCGTGTTTAGACTACTTGAATTGACGATGTCGTATTTAGAGGGGTAAAATGTTTACTCATTCGTTGTCTCAATCAGAGGAAACTAATTTACCAGGAAGAATTTCGAGCAGTGATTAAAAAACAGAAGAGATAAAACAAGAATGAGAGAACAGAATTACGGGACGAAATTGAAAATGAAAAGAAAAATGTTCGTGCATTTGTTGTTAACCTGTGTTAATAAATTGTAACTGAAAACGTGCTCGTTTCGGAGAAACTTATCTGTAAAAGAAAAATTGAAAAATGTGTTCGAATAAAGGGAGAGTGAAATAAAAAGAACTATAAAGTGTTTTAAAGAATGAAACAGAGAACTCATTGTTCCATGGTACGTACTACACGGGAAAAGAGCATTCGCTGGAATAATTATATAAGAAAAAGTATACCGTAATTGGAAGGGTAAGTGTTCCATGCAAGAATCATTTTATTCGAAAAATATAAAAACACGGCAAGCATCATTCCAAGTAAAAAAGATGTGAATATATAATGTAATAATAAAAGGTTGTTAAAAAACAACGTACGAACAACGCAAACGGTACCTATTTCAAAAAAACGTTACTTGTAATCAGTATATACGAAGAAAAAGACACGCAGAAAACTTTCGAGGCACACATTAAATAATGTAAACGTTACTCTCAACATTCTTTCCATCGTCATTCCAAGTTGCTCGTATGTATATAGAGATAAAATATAAAGGTAGGCGAAAAATATCGTACGAGAAAACGCACTGAACCAGTAAACGTTAACTACGCGAACGCATGCTTTTACATCTGTCACAGACATTTTGTTGCATTACACGAGCACAATATAAGTAATATCTCTCGGTACACGAAACCGCTACAAAAAACAAAAAAAAAGAAGAAAAGAAAAAGAAAGTAAAACAAAATACAAAGGAACAACAACAATAAAGAAAATAAAATGATACTCTAACTAATGAAAACGCGTGTAACGAGGACAAAAAGGTATGACAGTAAAACAACGAAGAAAAAGAAAAAGAACTAATGATTCGTTCACAATTAAAAAACGGTCGAACAACGAAAAGTATACTAATTCTAATTAGAAATCAGCACGCTCAACTTTCGAAATCTACAAATCGAACTCTTTACAAATGCTGATGATTCGTGAGGATGTACAAATAGTAACGATGAAACAACGAGAAAAGAAAGTAATAACAACAATCAAGGAACCTTCGTTCTCATTTACTTTTTCAGCATCTTTCGTTCTTCTTTTTTCTCGTATTTTTTCACTTCGTCCTCTTTCTTTTTTTTTTCATCTCGTTTTCATTTTTTCCTTACCGACTCGTCGTCGACGGATTAACTTGGCGTTGCTTTAATCGTCGCTCGGATGGAACGTGCTCTTCCGGAAAAATTACACGAACGAAAGAAATTCGTGTCGTCGAATACGTTCCCGTTACGGTTAACCGGCTCGTCAATTAGCATGCATTAAAAACGAAGGAGAGATAGAGAGATAGAAAAATAAAGAAGGCAAATCGCACGACGTAAACCTGCATCCCTAGAAATATATTCGTTCTCTTTTCTTTTTTTTTTTTTTTTATATTCTGTGCTGCGTGAGGAAAAACTCTTGGACTTTCTGCCTTGTGTGCTATTGCCTATCGTGTCGTATATATTATATATATATTTTTTTCTGTCTTCTTCTAAAAAACACTTTCTTTACGCGCAAGTGCTGTCGCTTCGAAGAGGATTGGAGTACCGGTGTTGCGTCAGCATTACGTGGCCTCGAAACTTTATATAAAACGGAGCTGTTTTTGCGGACGAAGGGAAATGCCTCGATAAGGACACGCTTCCGGCCGGACACTTCGGCTCCGACCTCAACTCCATATGAAATCACTATGTAGCCAACAGCTATGCGGCCCTCCTGGTATTTCGAGGAAATAGTCTTCCACAAACCCAGTAACCCCGATTTCAGATACCTGGTATCGAGACTTCTGGAGATACGGATAACTAGAATAACTGAAATCACTCGATTCACCAGAAGCATATCTTATACCATTGGATTGCTTCAACCCCTTGGCAATGGTCTTGCACGAGCATTTTATTACGTTTCAAGCATAACAGTGCTATGATAATTATTCCAAGTTGAAACTTTGTTTCGTTAAGTGATCATACCTATTCTTACCAGTTCTTGAAATTGAGTTTGTGGAATGCATGACGCGCATGACGCTAGATAAGATAATGAATAAAAATATTAACACAGATCAAATTTTTGTATAATATGTCGCGAAAAGCTACGGTATTGAGTTTATTCACCGTTTCTATGACACGTAGTTTTATGCAGTTGTACAACTTGAATAACTGCTCGGAAGTTTCAATTCATTGTGAAAGTTATTAAAAAGAAAATTTCTATATAGATATCTTAAGAAAGGAAATCGATGCAATAACTGTTTTTAGTTTCTGCCAGATTCTTATATTTTACAAGCAAGATTACGTAAAGCGCCACTGTAACATCTGAAGAAACCATCAAAGAGTATTTCTAAACCAGTGAAATAGCACTTTCGCGAGCGTCGGAGATATCGTCGAGCAAGCAATTTGCTTCCCACATTTCCAATAGAAAAATTGGAAATACGCCAACGACAAAAGACGAAGATTGCTCGTTGAGTAAACAGAAAATTCTCGACAACAGCCGTGTCGCGTACGATCGTAAACCTGTTGCAGAAAACTGAATGCAAGAGGAAGAGGATGTTGCAGCCTGATGAACGCCTAGCGGACCTAGAAGCGCATTTACTTCAGTTCCGCGGCGCGGCGAGGTAAACGTTACCAGAATCTCGACCGTGCTATTTTCCGGGGACGCGAATCCGCGTATAACCCCGGGGAAATTCGTTTCGTATTCCGGTCGCGTATTGTTAGGCGAAACGCGAAACTTTGAATCGAAATCGCTCGACGAGACTACGGGGAAAGCTCGACACTTAATTACTTGTGGATGCGTGTGTGGCGAGATTCTATAGCGTAGCACGGATAGATTGAGCAAATTTCACCGAATGACTAAGATTATCAGGTTATTATATCGTCGCTAAATGCCACAAGATATACAGTTTTTAGTCGTTGTCCACTGACAAGTACGTATGGGAATAAACAAACGGAACAATGAATAAATAAATTGAAAAAGTAAATAATCATAATTATTGTAAAACACGTATTTTTAAAGCACATAACGGTGTGATAATTGTGATGTCAATTAAGGTTGATTGATTGAAATGAATTTTATTTAATAATTCGTTATTTCTTGTTGGATTAGACGAAATCTAATATGGAAATCTTTGATACGACTTGCCCGATCTTCTTCTTAATGTAAGTCTATTAATTTACTAGTTTCATTAAGCTTATAAAATGGATAACTTAACAGCATGAAAATCGTAAGTAGGTTGAGAAACGTAATTAAAGGCGTAAAATGTTAAAATAATCGCAGTGATTATAAATCGCGTGTTTATAGAGTATGCAATAAATTGAGAGTACAGTGCCAATTAATTAATTTTTTTTGCTTGAAATGAATTTGAACGAAATAAAATTTATCATGAAATGATTAGCGTGGAAATGTTTTTTTTCGCTTTTCAATCGGATTTATTAACTGATCCTATTTATTAAACTTATAAGGGAAATAACAACATAAAAATCTAGAGAGTTATAATTCTCTGGTTGGAACATATTTCTAGCAATATAAAAATGTAGGAAAATAACATAAGACGAAACCAACTGAAATAAATAGAATAAGAGAAGTTACGATAAATCCACTAATATGTACTATCAGTAAAATACACGTTTTCTCCACAAAACAGAGAAGATGTCGATGAAGTACAGAGCTCGAAGAACGTAGAACTCGTACAACATGGAACTCTCAACGTTTTGTTAAGACATTCTACCTCGAAAGAGTAAGACCAAAATTGATTAACTGTCAAAGAACCTTGAAATTGGCGGTCGACAATCACGGAAATAGGCGGAATGGAATTTACCAGGGAATATAATTTATCGTGCGTTTTAGTATAATTCAGTTGAAGCAACTTACCGAAGACCTGGAAGTCGGGCAACAAGGTTCGCAACTTTAAATTACTCGCGGATCCTTGGCTTCTCGCGTCCCCCTCAGGGATGAGGGAAGGATCGTTTATACATCCTGCAGGATACGCTCTCAGCTGGAATCGCTTTCGAATGACGAGCGAGTGCACGTCGTTTTATACGCATTAGGACACGTGTATCCGATAACAGGACTAACGCGAGTGTTTATCTATACACGTCGTCGTTTCCATTTCAGTCGTTTCTCCATCGACTGACCAGATGTTAATCGCATTTGGATTGTATAGTCCAATGGTTTCAAAATACCATGAAGCCAGATGCGCTACCATTCGTGAATATTTCGACACTTCTAAATCACAGAATCTCGTTTATATGAATTTTCTTTTAGGACCAAATCGTTAATATAACTAAACTCACATAACTGTAGTAGATAGAAGTTTGTAAATTTTGTGTTCAATATATGACAAATCAGTGAGTTCATGTTTAAGTGAGTTAATAAAATATCGTTTCAATGAATCCATTATTTGCAAATATACACTAGACGACGAAAGTATTATAACACCTATAGAAACATTATATGAACATACTCCACTGTAATGAAATACGATTATTATGGCTATATTGGCAAAATTTGAAACGAATTTGAGAATGTAGAAAATCAGTATCCAGCATGAATAATGGTTTTAAACGTACATAAAATCTATTGTCTTAAGCATCGACTAAAATTTCTTATAGTTTTGTAAGTCAAAATATATAGAATATATTTTAATCTAATTTCAATTTCTGATTTTATTTCACGCAAATATATGTAGTTAGTATATAGAATTAGAAAAGAGGATATATCTTATCACGAATTTCTGCTAAATATTTATATGTTAAGTTAAACCGATAGTAATAGTAGAGAAACGTTCTTCGATCATACTTGTGGATTAAATTGCATCTGGTGTGTTCAGGTACTTACGGACGATAGTATTTGCTGTATACGATAACCATACGTTGCACAAAAGGTAGCGCTATAATATCCCAGGGAACAAACGCGGAAGGTCAGGTGTTTCTTATCGTCCTTGGTCGAAATCCTCCTCAGCAGATTGTTCGTCGTGGCGACCATTGTTGCTCTTATCATTTCCAAGGTTTCGCTGATCGGCGAAAATCAAGCACTCTATCTTCCGTACTACTGCCTTTTGTTTCCAGTAACCGGAACTTTCTATGAATCCCTTAAATTCACCTGATGTGAAAATTCCCATTGGTGAACCAGTTTCGCGAGTTTCATCGACTCGTTATTGCATCTTGGTCGATTTCACCTAAGTCACGAATCCTTTCACTGTGAAATCCCTGTTCTTATGACTCCTAAATCGACGATAGATCGATTCTACGCGGATCGTTCTCGAGGGTACTCGTATGTGATGCGCAAGTACATTCTAGTGTTTGGGTGTCTTAATCGATTATACGTATGTGAACTAACTCGGAGTACTGGAGAGACTTTATCATCCATCGACTTCGTTATTAAATTTCATAATAAATTTCAAAATTTGAGATGATTTCTAGTTTATGAAAGAAAACGAAACGGAACGTAATGTTACAAAACTGATTTCACTATCTGACGTTTGTATTTTATTTTTTCAAACAAGAAATTGTTAATGCTCTTTTATTTAAGTCGTATACTTCAAGGTTCCAAAGATTTTCGAATTTTTCAATTGAAAATTATTTTAATACTTCGTAAGAATCACAATATTTCCTCTCCTTGTTAGATATTTAATCTTCCGTTGTATTAATTTAGTTCTGATTACATAGGGATTAATAGTACTGTGTCAAGAATAAAATCGTCCAAATATTTTAAATAAATATACACTAGTAATTAAAATCTATTATTTAAATCTGAAATACATTACTAGTAACTGAAATCTATTCTTTAAATCAGAAATACGTCCCAACACCCATTCATCCTTTTAAAAAATTCAAATTTTCAGCAATAATGTGCTATTAAATTTCCTGTACTGCACCGTGTAATTTACGACTCCTTGTTTCATAAAACAGTCAGTCACAATGACAGCAGTTCTTAGTGCCACCACAATGAATCCGCCAATAACATAGCGCACTAAGAATTTTTAAAGACTTTTCCAATTTAACGTAGAGCAATTTCCATTTCCAGATAAGTGAAATCAGTATAAATTCTAAAAAACGAATAAGATTTTTCAGAAAATCATTGTGAATCAGAACACTGCGCCATAGTTCCAGTTGTCCAAAAATTTATTTCACAACCAATGAGATACGTGTCAAAGGCATTGTCCCTGCGATATGTTGCTTTCTGTAGGGTACGCACGAACGACAGAGTCCGTGAAAATAGTTCGTTAACGGGACAAAACAGTGAGGATGTTATTCCGAGGCGAGAAAGAGAGGCGTGTGTACGCTGTGCGTTGAAAAACGATATCGAAATCACGAGGGACTCGCGTACGTATCACGGTCGCATCGATTTGCTGGCTATAACACGGCTAACTCGAATTTACGAGCAGTTTTTACGTGCGTTTCGCCCGCCAACACCGGCCAGCTCTTAGTGAATATGAATGACGCGGAAGAACATTACACAGCGCGACAACGCGTGTCACTCTTTTAATACTCTTGGCATCTCGCGTGTCCCTTGAAATATCAAAATCATGATATGTAAACCACCTTTGTTCTTTCCAACTTATTAGCTTCCCTTTTTTCATCTCCTCGTACACTTGCAATTCGTTTTAAAAGTAGAGGAAACGCAATGAAAGCGTAACTAGTAGACTGTAAACTTTTATGCATTCATGAGAAAGACCCATTAATGATCAAGCAGTGAAATAACGCGTAGTAGTTTCAGTTGTAATACAAATGTATTAATTAAACAAATCAAATGATCAAGCGAGTTTCTATATATGATTTCAAAAAATAGTTTAGTATAATGACATAAAATATTTCAAATTTTCTTCAACTTGGTAAAATTGTAGAATTTAGATGGAAGAAGAAATAACGACGAAAACAATATCAAATAAATTCTTCAAATCCATTTTCATAATTACAATGTAAATTCAATGGGATTCAATAATGCGAGTATGCGAGACAAATCTCTACTTAGGTCCCGTTCTTTAATTTTATTCTATAAAAGTACAAATTTGCATGAATGTCTGCAGTCTACTAACGAGTTTTATCGTCTCTGGAAGAATTCATTTTAACTAACGAAGATTAAGATCGCATCGTCCTTCCGCTTTCTCCTTCGCTGCATATTGTTGTACCATTATTTACCGGAAAGTTCCCTTCGTGTAACGATACCGCGCGTACAGGTCCTGTAATTTAATCGACTCCGCGTGCGAGGAAGTTCACAGCTGTCGTAAACGGAAGAACGGCGCAGCTTTGTTGTCGTAGCTTGGAAACAAGCCGAGAACCGGTTCCATTCATACAAAGGTAGAAAGTGATTTAGATCTCGATCGCGGCGAAGCAATGGATGTCGGCGACTTTCGAAATCGTCGAACGGCTGCCGAGAACTTCTTGAAAAGTCGCATTACCGCGCCACCCCTCTGAAACTCGAAACTAATTTGCCTGGGTCGTATCCTCGCGAGAGCGCCTGGTTCGACTGCCAGTAAACTTTCGCCCCAGGAAGACTAGGCTTGTAATGTCGTTCAGAGGTGGAATAGCGGGGAGAGGATGGCTCGAAGATGGAAACGAGGAAACATCGTTGGGGAAAACGACGACGGAAGAAACGTGCTCGCGTTAAAAAAAAAAAAACGCGCCCGGAACGAGCCAAACGACTACTTGGTACACGCACCGAGTACAACTCTGCGAAGAACGGCTATGGAAAAGGCGGTTGTACCGGGACAAATGTAATTGCGAGGCAACCATCGGTGTCCTTGAAGGAACAGAAGCCATCTGCCTGGCGGATCTCTCTCGCTATTTTCTTTTAAGGCAATATTCCAGCAGTTAGGAGCGGAATGTTATCCGCCTTAAATAGACCTCCCGTCGTCTTCTTACTGGGGTTATAGGCGCTGCAAAAAAGAATCCTCGACAACGTAATACCATATCCAGCCTTGATATTCTACTTTCGTGCGAATTTAAGAAAATAAGAGTACTAACGCTATAGTCAGTGTACAAATATCTGGTATAGAATGGCCATCTCTCGATATTGCATAGATAATTCAAATAGATCGAACTTCGAAATGTATCCTCTGACGAAGACAGATGCGCCTTTTCTCACGTTGGAACGTTCGTCCCTATAACAATATATCTTCTCGACTGTGATACACCGGACAGTTTTCCATAAATTTTCAGTGCCGAAATTTTTTGAAGAAGTAGAAATCTCCGATTTAATCTATACACGCAGAACATCCTATCTGTGATAGAATGGAAGGATCATGAAAAACCCAAGAAGATAGGAGCTCGAGGAAGCGTGATCGAGGGTAACGAAAACACGACGTTCGAATCGTCGAATGTCGAAACAAACCGTACTCCAATCCTTCGATATGGCTGTTCGATTTTCTGTGCCGTAATATGTATATACACGCGTGTATATATACAATATATATTTGTAGAAAGACAGTCAGAGACAAGTATATCTGGCTGGCACACGGTTTATGTACACAGGTTCTTACAGCTACCATATGTCGATTTTTGTTCTTGCTCGTTTGAGACACCAACCAGCAACGGAGAGGCTGGTCGAGTATTCGGCCAGGCCAGCGACGTTGCTGATCTGGCACGTGTAGTTCCCGCTGTGCTTAGCGCTGACGTTATTTATCGTCAGGATGCTGGAAAACGGCGGATAGTCGCTTATCTGTATGTTGTTGCCCGTCTCGACGACGGCCGCGTTGGATCCGCCCGACGACGACGACGCCGAGGACGACACCGACGCACCGTCACCCGGCCTGACCTGTATCGGTTTGTCGTCCATCAACCACGTGATGTTGAACGGCTGGTCACCCTGGCTCGTGGTACACATTAGCTGTGTCCTCATCCCCTCCGTCACACCGTTCTCGAAATAAAACGGCGAGATCCGCGGTGGAACTATAAACGTGACGTGTGATAATAGTATGTACCTGCATGCGGGTACAAACCGTCCTCCTATACGCGTATCTCGACCAGAGATTACGCTTTCGTCTTCGTTTCCTATTTTTTCTTTTTTTTTTTTTTTTTTCTTTTCTTTTGCGGAAAGGTTAGTTAAGGGAACTGGAAGATGAGAGGAAGTTTCAGATAATAAAACGAGCGCGCCAGAGGAACAACATACGAGTACCATCAAGATCCATTTACACACAAACGTGCCATGTCCGTTTCGTGTCTAAATATTGGCCCAGTGTTTATGCGTCGATATTTATGTACTACCCAGGATCATCCAAGATGTATCCGGGATAAATATTCGAGTATGCAAAATACAATTTTCGTATCAACTAATCTCCATTTTTGTATAACATCATATACGAACGGAATACGTTCAGGCACAATTTTACAAGTTCGTGCTATGGCCGTTGCTTGACGTGGTCAGACCGAGACACAAGGAAAATATCCGAGATTACCAAGTGTAACTGGAGGCCATTCGAACTACTGATAATAACGAACACAGAATGAATGACGTATAAATAGATACACATGAAACGTGTATATGGCACGGTTTTGTATAAACGGACCTTTAGACGACGAGACTTCTATATATTTGAGTTTCGATAGCGAATACAGCGAAATGAAACGAAGTAAAGCGAGTCTAGTAAGGCTTGGCTATAGGTATGTTGAAAGAGTGTCGAATTACCTAGGAGAGAATGAAATGGCGAGCCGGATAATTACATCGAAAATCGTGAAACTCCGCGGGACTTCAGAGGCGGCCCGTTGAAACAGAATTAATAGCGCCGGCGCTACGCGTCCAAAACAACGGAGAGTTAATAAATCTTCTTCCCGAACGTCTGAAATTAACATTAAAATACAACTGGCGGATACAAACTGCTCGGAGTTTAATCCGTTCCCGGTGAGCGGACGGACCGTAATTAATGTTCCTCTCGGTGGCAACGACAATCCAAAAACGATTGGTAAAAAGAACCGGTGTCTGCGCAACTCTCTGTAATATCACCGCTATATTCTGCTGGCTCCGTTCCGTATAATACTCTATTCGCCCGCAATTTCCAGTATCTCGCTTCGTTTTCCTTTTCCCTTTTTTTTTTTCCTATTCCGGTGATCGAAGTCTCATCGTGAAATTGGCGCAGGAGGTCACGAAGTACGAAATTTCGCGATCACATTATTTGATCAAATCCGCACTGATCCTCCGGTAGAAGCGGTTGATACCGTGCGGCTACTCTATTTCGTTGTCTGACCAAACACGAACCTATACTACTTCGCCACAGACGAATTTCAAGTAGGTCGAGTTTGTACAAGAACTGGGCGTTTGATAACCGCGATAACTTGGAGTTTCTGCTACGTGTTTCCTACTACGTGACCTCCGAAACGTGGACGCTGGACAGGTGCAACGGTAACCCCGGCCGGGTCCGTGAAAAATGGTGGCTCGGTCATAAATATTCGGCCAGAACCACACACACGTACCTCGTGGCTCGGAAAATGAACATTTATGAGCCGGAGTAACTGCTAATGTCGGCCAATATGTCTTTATGAGATTTTCGGCGAAACTAAGTTGAAACCAGAGGTGACTGCACGACCCTTATACCGGTGGTCTGTTTTAATGAACATTTTCATCGGGGTTTCGTTGAACCTTTGGTCTCCTCGTTGTTCGCTTTACTGGCGCGTCTTTCGCATAGATTTCATAAGTTGATTCAAGAGGCGTTAAGTCGAAATAATTCGTCGTGATCGTTTGGCTTTCTTTTCTCATTCGAGTTGATTAACGATGAGTTTACTTACCAGGACCTATAGAACGTCGAGCAGTCAATTATCGAAACGAGCGTGAAAACTAAGTAGGATGAAAGGGCACGAGAGATCTTGTATATACAGTTGCCTGTAAAAGTCTCCGTATATTTTAGAGAAAGGCCATTTTTATCAAAATAGAATAGTACAAAATTTGTCCAGTCTATGATTTAATTAATTAATGTTCTGTCATTAATTTATTTTAAATTTAATATAACGATTTATATATCACACTTATTTTATAATATTCATATTTTATCTATTTAAAAATATTCTTCTTATAAGATGTACAAAGACTTTTGCCAGTGACTGTATCTTAATGAAGAATTTTAACTACTTCAATTTCACCGAATTAACAGTATATCGAATGCGTAATAATATGCCGGGTCAGTCTCATGCAAGATAACGTTTCCCGAATTTCTAACTTACAGATCTCTCGTATCGATTTCGCCCAAATACGATTTACCACTACGGTCTCAATATAACTTGAATGATAATAATGATGATAATGATGATAGTACACAAATCATAGAGAATATCTCGAGCGAAAACATAGCATAGTCTTCATAAAAAGATACTGTTCTACTGGATAGTGATAGTGAATATAATATAATGTAACTCGGTCAGAATCGGTCAAATACGTGACTGATACACGATAATACAACACAAATATCGAGAGAGCAACAAAGGTGGGCGGTTCATTCGAAAACGGGACAAAAGAGCACGACTCCTACTATATGCGAATCGTGTTTTCGAAGTGTCGTTATACAACGATCCAACGTAAAAGAATACCATAGAAATTATGTATTATATAATGTATATACAATAATGTTCGTTTAAATTTCAATAGATCGAGAACCACGTTATAATTTTCGTGGGGTTAACCATTTTCTAAAAATCCATTAATAAGGAAAAGGGAACAATTTAGTAAAAAACAAACGAGGAGGACACGATCAACTATAAATCAAAATTCGTGATATAATTGAAGTTAAAGAGATTCTACAGTTCAATATAGGAAGAAAATTAGGAATAACAAAATTCCGTTAGACGTTACATTTTCGAGAAAATTGACTTTACCGAAACTTGCCAAGTATATCCGAATTTGCTTAATTCTCAAATAAATAGGAGTATAAGTTGCAAGCGTAGAATAGAACTTTCTGATATAATACTTCGTTTTGCACAAATAGAGTTTAAATATATTTAACGAAGAGCCAATCTGGTATATCAATCCTCTATCTGGTTCATTCGATTCGTTCGACTTTCCAAGAAACGACATTCTTTCGATGAAGCAATTTTATTCTATACTTTCACTATATATTCAAACTTATCTCTATACGTAGAATAATTACGTCATAATTTCCCAATTACGTCTAATCGGAAATAATTAACTTCTAAAAAATGTCTGCTCCAATGTAGGTTTGTTATTCCTGACTTTCGTCTTATCTCGAACCCGAATCTGCTTCGATCGTGCATCTGCCTGATTCCTGAATCTTCCTGACATCATCTGTATCGGAACTTAATTGTATTTCTGGCTTCTTCTCGGTATATCTATAGGCTACTTCTAAATTTAAATCACACTGAATTCGACCAAGTTGGAACTCGAATTACGCTAATAATGAAAAGCGATAAGGCTGAGTCGTTTGAATTTAGGAGGAATCAATTGTAATCGAAACGAGCATTACTGTATATATGAAACGCAATATACTCGATCAATACTGAATCAAAATTGTCTCCTGAATATGTTAATTCTGAACGATGTATAATATAAATACGCATATATTGCGCGCAAAGATTAAAACTCAGCACGGTATGGTAACTTTTACGTAGAAGCGGTCTCACGCTGTGACATCGAGCCCGATCCCGTGGCCGCCGAGCGCAAAATTAAACGAAAAATCCTAATCTGACGCCGGATTCTCGTTTAATTTCGCGGCAGCGAATTCGAAACCGGTCTGAACACGAGTTTCTGCGCGAGCATATCCCGCAGTGAAGACAGGAGAAACAGACAGACAGAGAGTTACAGAAACGGAGAAATAGTAGGGGGACAAAGTGTGTGTGTGTGTGTGTGTGTGTGTGTGTGTGTGTGTGTGTGTGTGTGTATAGTGGTGTATGCGTATACGTATGTATCCATGTATGCGTGCGTATAGTCGTGTACATAAGAGTTTGGAGGAACGAGTGGAAACTCGCCTCCGAAGCAGATTTTCAACGAGCGCTTCGATGTCACAGATCACAATTGTACGATCTACGAGGCATACACCTTCAAATCGACTGATTCAGCCCGATTATTACACACTATAGAGGACAGAAAACAAAACGTTCGTAAACGAACATTACGTGAAACACTGGCAAGATTTGTTAACTGTACATATACAATATAGATATACATACGTATAAATATACATATATATATATGTACGTATTAAGAGTATCCGAGGGAAAAATATATATTTACATATATACATCCGAAAAAAGCGTGCAATTGGGCGTGCAAAAGAGAAACAGCGTGCAAAGAGAGTCAGTAGTCACAGAGAGTGTAAAAAGACAGAGATAGATATTATACAAGAAGGATTCAAAATCGTGGGAAGTATATGAGATTGAAAATTCGCGGCACGTTCTACCAGGGACACGGGCGGTTCCACTCCGTAGACCGGCAACGACGGCCAACGAATCATCTCACCGTCTCGATTTTCACCCAGCGTCGCTACTTCTAATCTAAATTGAAATCTAATAATCCGCGACGAGACGGAGCGCGGCACGTTTCGCCACGCTCCATATCCTGCTCGCGATATTCCTTCCTAGGAATCTTTTCTCGAGCTAACCGTCACGAAAAGAGTAATAGAAAAGGGGAAGAAAAAAAGCGAGAAGAAAAAAGAAAGGAAAGGAGAGAAACGGAAGAGAAATAGAACCGTCACGGACCGGTAGGCGAAAGATCATGGCAAAGCAGAAATGGAGAACGCGAATGTTCGCCAGTTGTCACAGGTCGAACGTGCCGTTGAGCGTGCACTTTGGACTAGCATCATAGCAGAAACAGGTCGCGTCGAATGACATCGGACAGCCTCTCTGTTGTAATTTTCCGGCTCCGAGATCATCCTCGACGATCGTCAGTGTACGTGGTGCTTAAGAAACTGGACTCGCGAACGACGACAGAGGTGAATCTTAAAGAAAACCAACCAAAGATGGCGATTATGATGTTCTTTTTAAAATCAAAATATAAGCGGATATGTGTAAAGTCGATATACAAATTGATCGACGTCGATCGATTACTAAAAAGTATTTATTCTAGGGATCGATCGATTTTTCCAAGAGGCTCGAACTCCAAGAGACGCGACAACCGATCGAAAATTCTTTTTTCCCAGGACGCGACAGAAAATTGATCACATCGCGATGCCGTAGTCTCGAGAACTCGCTGATTGATCGATCATACCCGACCCACTAGAACGACCGCGTTGCGCTGTTTCCTTACCAACCGATCAATCAGTTACTTTTCCAGCGCCAGCACATAATCCGCAGACCTGGAAAATTGCCAGTCTGTCTTTATTATGTTCCGTGAATCGCGTGCCGCGATCCCACAACGGCTCTGTTGCTCTGAATCGATCTACGAAATCCGTATCGTTGCACGTCACTTTCGGGATATTCCTCTTTCACGAAAACGATCAGCATATCGGCTAGTCACTATGAATAGTCGCTAGAACTATGCATATCCAAATTGAAGCTTAGGCTTTCTCCGAGCTTTAGATTATTGCTATAATTTTATTGTAAGAAATTTATTAAAGCGATCGTTTCCCAAATAAGATTATGGTTATAGTAGATACGTGTTCTAAGGAATTGCCATTTTAACGGATGTGCCGGTACAATCAGATACAGTAAAATTCCGTTTATAGAAACTCGTCAAATTATAAACACGATTTGAGTTCACATAATATGAGTTTGCTGAGTCTTCCCTCTACCTATGTTCTCTCTTTCATATAATAGGAATTCACATCTAAATAATTGGATTCGATCAACAGAAGTTCAGTTAATCGAACTCTGACTAAGAGCTGATTCAAACGAATGAGTTCACATAATCAGAATTCTATTGTATGTAGATTCTTGTAAAAGCATGCATTTCAATCTCCTGATGATACATTCGTCCGAACGACAACTCGTCAGAACACAAATCCACTATAACCCACAGGCTTGTTTGGTACGATCGTTTTTGGAATATATTTGAAATATTTCATCGATCCGCTGGAACGTTTTATAGTAACATAGTAAGCATTATTGCTCGCGTAGTAGATCTAACGATCTCGCGACGTATCGATGCATGCAGACACGTCGAGATCGATGCGATGCAATTGCAAATTGCCAAATTGTTGAACCGCCCAAAAGATATGGAAACGCGAAGAAAAGCAAAGAAAGTAACGAAGGAAGGAAGCGTGACACCTCTGTCGTAGTGGGAGCGTGAACGAAGAAGTACACCAACGGTGTGCGTTTACCGTTGACGTGAAGGAGTGCAGAATGAGCGACGGTGGCAGCGCCATTGGCCACGCGACAGGTGTACGTGCCATTGTGCGCGGGTGCGATCGTGCTAATGCTCAGGGCGCTGGTAAAAGCGTCATATTGCCGGACGGTAATGGCCTTTCTCGGGGACTGTTCGGCCTGCCCGTCGGCCTTGGGGCCCCGCTTGGGCCCCTTAATCGCGTCTCCAGGACTGGCCGGGGCCTGAACGCGGCTATGGCTGGACGACGGAGTATCCTGCGACGTCCTGATCGTCTCTATTGGGACGTTATCTTTCAGCCACGTGAACGTCAGTGGCAGATCGCCAGTCACGACTACGCACTGTACGCTAGTACGGTGCCCTACGTTTAAATCGCGAGCAAAACTGAAAGGCGTGATTTTAGGTGGCACTGAAAGAACAATACAAAGACAAAGGTGGCATTCCAGTCAAAAGCGGTTCGAGGAAACGCTATAGAGAAAACCGCGTATTCTTTTATGGAATTTGTGTGTGAGTAAATAGGACAGAAGAGAGATTTTCATGGGATAGAAGATATATGAGCACACACGTCGAAAGGATGGGTTTTTAATTCTGCCCTCCTTAAGTTAACATTTCCTAGTTAACAGTTTTTTCATTGCCCGAGGCTCGTTGAAATATTTGAAGTTCTCCGTGTTTCGTTAACTTTTAAGTACATTTATATTATACAGAATGTTATGAAATAATGGTTAAATGTTCGAAACTGAACAAAGATAGAGAAAGAGAAAGAGAAAGACAAAGACGGCATAAGAAACAAAACGAAACTTTCAAAATGGTACACAGGACATTTTAATTAAGGAAGACAAAATTGTCCACCGATGCTGTCGAGTTAGTAAGATAAAAATAATATAAAAATGAATTAAGAGGTCCACAATATCGGTTGAAATAGAAAGCTTGACACTTTAGAACACTTTGTGCGACGATCGAAAATACAATTCAGTGGCGATACATCGAAAGGACGTATGTCTGGTTCATGATGAAAGCACGGCGTGGTCAAAAGCCGCTCGAGCTATGTCTGCTCTGTAATTACACCGGCGTTAATTAAATTTCCATCTGCTGGCCGGTGCACATCGCTAAATTAAGATCTTAAAATAACAGTTTTGAGGTAGCGTCAAGAAATATATTCTTTGACCATAAGACTGGACTTTATTAAAAATTCAGTCGTCTCAAAGTGTCCTAATGCGCGACATATAAAGGAATATCGTTTAACGTTGCGATCGTCTATATAGAAACAGACAGCTTCAAAGAGATGGGTGAATACACTCACGTTGCGAACTTCACTTACAAGCACTGTTTGTCTTTTCCGGAGATAAAAGATAAAATTTACCGGCAATTTTTATCGTTAGACCTTCGACTTTCAACCTTTGACTCGTTGCCAACTTTTTAATCCTAGTCCAACAAATTAATCCAATATCTGTACAATAGCTTGCTTAATTGGATAAAGCGAGCGATGCAGTTATTTTTTATATCGGAATCCAATGGATAGACCGTTCTATAACTTACGCAACACTCGTTTAATCCCCTCAATTAAGAATTAACTGCTAATCACAGCGCCGATATAACTCTGCAAGCCTCCATCCATATAAAAAGAAACTGGCTCACAAAAGTATTTCAATATTTATTACTCTAAACTTTTATGTTCGCGTTTTATGCATTATACGAAATATTTTGAAATCTTATTAGTATCGTAGGTACTAGAGACATGACTGTTATGATTATATTTAGTAAACGATTATTATACAACATGAACAGCATTCTTATGCATGTGATAAATGGTCCCCATTGAATATTGGTCGATAATTGGCTGTTTAAATATTCTTATGGTCTCTGCGAAATATGTACTTTTCTTAAATATCTAGTAATTGCTATATATGTATATTTCCAAATCTGACAGTGCTAATAAAATTTTCAAACGTTTCACACAACCACGCGTAATGTATATTCATAAAAGATGTCTGCAACGTTTAAATACTTTCATGAGCCTGTGTATGTGTCACAAGTTATCGTTGCTCCCTATAAAAAACAAAACGCGCCGCGCAGAAATATAATCTGCTCGCTCGTTGGTATCGTTAAATCGTTTGGGTTAATCCACGAAAATCGCGATGTTCAAATGCCCCATACACGCACAGGTAGGTATATCTCTTGCCTGTGTATATACGCGCCATTTTTTACGCACCTCTTTTCCCCCTTTATAACCGGCTAGCCACGGTTCCTTTTAATATCGCGGAACACTCTGACTGGGATTGGATTCGCGATAATTGTAACCCACGTAACGCACTTCTTCCCCTCGAACGGTTCAACGAATAAACCGGCGTTAGCGAGAACAAACGCGGTAATTGATATTTAACCGTAGCTGGCGCGCCGTAAAATTTTTCACCGATCGGTTTTTACTTTTCCATCGCCACTCTAACGCTCGCTCGTTCATGGCCTACCCTCATGGTTACGAACGGTGCGGGAAATCTGCGAAAAATTCACCCTCACCGCGGCATGGATCGTGTTAATGAACTCGTTCTCCTCATCGATCGAACGATCCCCGTTTTTTCGTTTCAAAGATTCCCCCCACCACGGGATTCACATCGAATACCTCCGTCGACAAGCTTTCGCAATTAATTCGTGGCCCGCGAGCACCATTCCAACGCCATCGCGCCGATAAATGGGACTTTTGCTAACGCTTAAACGCGCGAAATTTTCACAAAACGCAATACAATCGATCGGTTACAAGCACTCTGGTTGATTGCTTTCGAGTCGAGGCGTAACTAGTTCCGCGTTTATAAGCTGCCAAGTTTAACACTCTTACGCGTTGCTCGAGCGTTCCTCGTTGGTGCATTTACCTCTTCGATCTCGATTATGAGAATTGCCGGTAAAATTGAATTCGTTAATGTATACACGTATAAGACAACAATGTAACACTTTGTACATGGATTTTTGTTTCGTTTTTGAAGTGCTTGGATGGTGAAGGGCACATCGCGCGAGAGAAACGGCGACTGAGTCACGTTAATAGAATATCGATGCTTCGACAACAGCATATTTATGTACAAGTAGTACGTGCACACGTTCTCAAATACACGGAGCGCTCGTGGTTGAAATCGTGACGTTCGATTGTGTATTCGCCATGCTTTTATATCGCGATGGTTGGCGCTTTGTTTCTTCGCGAAATGTCAGGTATGCAAATCACGGGGCGGACAATTTCATCGATTACAGGATTTGTTAATCCAAATATTATTTGAAAATAATGTAAGGAAACAATATTTACAGCCATTACCATATAGAATACGGAATTTAAAAAAGCTGTTATATGAATAACTGAAAAATTTATTTAAAAATTTATTTAAAATTTATTTATTATTTAAAAAATTTATTTATTTAAAAATTTAAAATTTAAATTTAAATTTATTTAAATATTTAAAAATTGTAATTAATAAATAATTCCAAATTGTTTAACATTAGTATCAGAGGAACATGTTAAAAGAGCGACATTTCAACTAATATATCCGCAAACGTCTGAACCTTGTGACCGAGCAAGTATATGAAGTTTATTGGAAACATACGGTTTTATATATTTGGATATCGATAGATAAGGATAAATGTTTCATAAGTCACGAGATACTATAATATGGAGCGTAAAATGCGAATATCAAGGATATCTGGAACGATGCGACGCGAGTCGATATTAAACCGGTCAGCGATATTTTTCGCCTGCCAGCGTTATCTTGGCCCCAATGATAACGGAAGCGTACATAAGGGGGTTCCTTAGAGCTGGCACGCTGTTTTCCCGAGGTTGATGCACGACACGATTAAACAATAGCGAAGCAGAGAATCTTTTCTCGTAGAAGCGCCCCGTGTATCGCTAGAGCGCGCATGTACACGCACGTAGACCCGGCCCCGTACCCTCCGGTTAGTACGTGGCATCGTCGCGCTATGAATTTTTATGTACAAAAGTACACGTATGTAATATAATATACAGAGCAGTTAGGCGAGCGCGTGCAAGGACAGATGCTTGAGCGATGCAGTGAAGTGCTGTGCTCTTGGTGCGTGGGTTCGTTCGCGGAGTGTTGTCAAACGCACGGATATCCGTTGACGCACATAGAGAAGATAGACGAAGAAATGGAGATACAGTGACTCACAAAAGTATTTAAATATATTATGTGTTTAAGTTATGTTTGTTATAAATATGAAGCTTTTCGAAAATTCGATAGCAACAGTAACGAGACACGAGTATCATCGTTACTTTGATCAAACTTGAAACGAATCTAAAAATGCACGCGATGATACTATTTTTGTTAGTTTTCTAGATTTTGGTATTGGTTAATTAATTGGTAGAAAAACGTATTTTAATACGAGCATAGTGAAAATGGGGATAACGAAGTTCAAATTTATAAACTTTCTGAAAAGCCAATAATGTAACTGGTATGATATCGTATAATAATGTAATCTAATGTAATCTAATGTAATCTAATAAAATCTTGAAACGATCAAGAGACTGACAAAAACACGTGCTTCATCCTAAGATCAAATAAGCTTATAACTTCTGTCTACATTTTAGATATCTCTTTATACATTTTCAGATTCCTCTCCAATTTTGCTCGTTTAATTCAGATAGTCGTATCTCATTACAATACTAATGAAGCCCCAAAATGTCTCGTATACTGCGCATAATATATCTACGAAAAGTTCGTACATATGTTGAAACACTTTCGTAAGCCACTGTAAATAGAGTTAGAGATAGAAATAGAGATAGAAACAGGTAGATGGACGCATACACGCACACGTACACACCCTAGCACACATGTATATATATATATATACACACGGTTGTACCGCAATCCCTGTCGTATGATAAGGAGCTATCTTAAGAAATTTTCCGGTCGAGAAACTTTTTCGACCGTCCGTTCCAGAGAGTTCGCTGTATGTGCACCACCGACTGTTCCTGCAGTCGGACGATTGTGTTTCACAGAAGCATCCTATGCACACACACGATCAGTGTGTCGTATCGTGTGCAGAGAGTTCCCTTTGATTGTCTCCTTTGCTGTAGCTAGCGTGATCATATAGCTCTGGTGGCGGTTCGGTGGAACGTAAGACGGATGAATTGACCGGCTCTGCTGTTTGTTAATCGGTTCAAACGCGATCGCATTCTGTTCGAGTAAATACGAGAACAACCAACTGGTAGATAAATAATCGCGTTCTCAATGACTAGAAAATCGTCCGAGTGGCAAGTTAATTAACTTTGACGCCACGAGAAACTATCGATCGATTTCGTTCATATCAATTTCGTCAAATCACTTTGGTGTTTATTCGAATTCGATACTCACTCTGCCGTTCGATTTCTTCGTTTTTTCCTTGGTTACGCGAAGCTTCACGGATAGGGTTCGCGGAAATGGGAAAGCGATTACCGATTCGGAGGATCGCTTTCAAGTACTTTCTCAAAGTATACAAAATGGTGGGTGAGTTCGAAGGGGCGCGATACGATTTCCGAGCCAGCTGCGCGATTAGGAGTCGCGCGAACGATATCCCTTTCCGCTTCACCGGAACGCCAGCCAGAGCCTCAAGATCCTTTGAGGCAACTTACGGCAAGTTTCTCGAATTTTTCGAACTTCCGTCGCACTTTGCCAGCATTGGAATCATACGTGCAGAGCGTTTCCTCCCCCTTCTGCGTCTCCTCGCAAGAGGCAACGTCTATTAAATTGCGCGAACCGCTTCGAGTGTTTGCTCGGAATTGAATTTATCTCCTCGCGCGATCTGCTCTCGTTAAACGTTTCTGGCGCTTTCAATGAGATTGACGACGAAGAAGATGAAGAAAACACAGCGTAGACGGCGAGAAACGCGAGAAAATCCGAAATATCGCGAATTGTGTGTATTCAATTGGGGCGTAAACGTTTGCCGGTTTATCGGCGACGCGATACAACAATTAAAAGACGATAACGTTTCGAGAGATAAACCTGGTTTGCCCGCGGCTCACGGTTGTTACTGTCTTTTCGGAAATTCACGCACGGCTACGCGATAAACCCGGTGAAACCCGAAGCAATACTGGCTCGCGTTAACTAATCCCAGCCAGCGATGAACAATGGAGTACACGGAATTTCCTCCGTAAACCTAATACAGAAACATTTTGTGTGAAGGTAAATTTGGCGGCACGCATCAAACACGCCGGGATGTTATGCATACACGAATTGTAATTAATATGCGATTGCCGCCGGGGCAGAAAATTACGGAGGGGATGCCTGGGGGGAGGATGTTATGGGAGGACAGAATATATCAAACAAAGAGATGACATAACTTTTGGTATGTCACTGCTGCGATTATTCGTTGATAATCGTTCTTTGACATCTCTAATGGTCACATATGGTACCCGGTCACGCAGAAATTGTTTATTCCCCTTCCTTTGTATTATAAATTGTTTCGTACAATTGACGATTTACTTTTGCAAATTTTTGATATCTAAGATTTGATATTCATGTCGCACTGTCCATAAGTATTTGGACGTTTTCAAATTATTGGAAATGACACAAACTATATTTCAAACGAAACTCCATTACAGAATTTGGGCCACGAATTTTGTCTCGGTTAGTCGTATACAATTAGTACATATTGATGAAAATGATAATTAATATTAATTATTACAAGTAAAAGAGAAATAATTTGAGACCAATGCAAATTGATATTGCGGATACATTTGAATTAAACGGCTGTGTCTGTTCGATATTGGAATTTTAGAGCGACTGAAATGTGCATCCCTAACGACATTCTAAAAAATTTGTATGTAGAACGACCCAGGTATATTCGTAATTTCGGTCTGTATCTGACAGTATGTTTGATCCCAGTTATGGCTAGGGATGAAGAATTAACAGTAGAAGAAAGTTCTCCTACCGTAATATCGAAGATGTGATTAAAACATCGATATTTCGCTCCAAGTGCAACAGGAGTCCAAATATTTATGGATAGCAGTGTAATTATAAGAGAAAATAAAAAAGAAGGAGAATTTAAGGGAAGATACACATGGAAGATAATATAAAAGTGTTAACGTTAAAAGTCTCCACGACTACGTCTACATGTACTCCATCAAAACTTCGCAAACACGAAGCATAGACGTAGGAATGAAAATGAATGGGTGTACCGCACGTGACCAGTAGAGTTCAGATACTGAGGCAAATTAAATCGTCCTGTCTTGTGAAGCCTGCAAAAGAGACCGGTATCGGAAAATATTTGCTTTCAGTTCACTCACCTAGAACGCGCACTTCGACTGAACGTTGAGAGGTGAAGTTATGCTTGTTCCTGGCGGTACACGTGTACGTGCCTTGATCGGCGGCTCGTTGCACCGTATCGATGAACAAGCTACCGTTCGCAACCCTCTGTCTCATGTTCGTAGGCAGCCTTACTCCGTCTGGTAACAACGTGATCGATCAATTTGCCTCGTAATCGCAATTGGAATTCCAAATGAATTCAAGCCAGTCCGTCGAGAATTTACTGACTCCACTTCGATTGCTCGATGTATAACGGATATATGGATGCATTTTTCAAATGAAAGATTGCATATGTGGAAGATAGGAGGACATATTAATACTCACCTTTCTCCCAAACGATCGATTCGATGGGATAACCAGCGACCGGGCATTTGATGTGAAACTGTTTCCCAGCAACCGCCGAAACCGTCGACATGGGCCTGACATATGGCAAACCTGCGATTGACAAGCAACGAAACATATATTTCGCTTCGAGCGATTCTCCCTCTGACGCGACATCGATGCTTCTCCACGTTCCCATCGAGTGTCATGAAGTATATATAAGACTTGCAATTTAAAACGTGTACCATAATACAGGGTATCTACGAAGTACAGGCACAAATCAAAATATAAAGCGTAATATAAAAACGTACAGTTATTAGATTTATCTAAGTTTCGACAGACTGAAAACACAGTTTTGCACTTTGGACGAAATTAGTCAAACTTGTCATAAGATTTATTTATCATTAATATGATAAAGAATGAGAAAATATCGTGTATATTCTATTCGGCGAGAGAAGTTAGAAAGAGAACCTTTTTGGTGGACCTACGAACGCGCAGTGCTTCGTGGTTGCTACTGAAAAACCAACAAGCGTTGCACTCTGCTCAGACCAACTACTCATCAGCATGTTGCATCGCGTCAGTTTTTTCCAGTTGCGATTTCTTTTACTTCTATTTTTTGATTCGCCCTCGTATCTACGAACAAGTTCATAAAACTTGTTTGAATGGGGAAATCTTGTGAGTTTCACAGGGTGTACAAGGTTTTCATCTTCGTCCGACAAGCGGAACGATTCGCAACCAGCGTAAATCCGCTGATAAAACAAAAGCTACAAGGCAGTTTTTAATTAACAGAAACCACCGCTCCAAGGGTGGTGGTTAATGACAAAGGATCCCATCGAGCCGATATTCCTGGTGATCGATTCGAGCTACGCGAGTGCGAAAGATAGACGAAGAAGGAAAGAACCTAGAGAGAGAGAGAGAGTGAGTAAAGAGTAAAGGGAGAAAGGAACAGTGAGAGAAAAAGAGAAAACATAATATTCCCTGGGGTTTCCAGTCAATTTCAATCGACACCGGCCGGCGATTCTTCTCCTTAACAGTCTTTACCCTCTCACTCTCTTCCTCTGAGCTCTTACTCCTACGGAGTACTCACCGTAAATATTGAGTTTCGCCGAGTGACTCGCCTCGCCAGCGCGGCTGCTCGCGATGCACTCGTACTCTCCCCCATCTTCGGACTTCACCGACGAGATGTTCACGTGGGATATTACGTCCCCGTACACGGTCACGTACTGGCCAATCAGGAGTCTGTCGTTTTGCGGAAGCGGAAATCCATCCAGCAGCCAGGAAATTTGCGGCGTGGGATTACCCGCGGCGCTGCATTTCAGAGAAACCGATGGACCGGTCTGCATTGTCTGTTCGATAAACCTGTAGACCAGCTGCGGCGCGATCTCTGTTAACAGACGTTATGCTCGGATTACACATACCTCGAAGCATCGAAATACCAGCACACCGACTCACGGCTTTCCCTCTCAGCCATCCTTTCCTCGTCTTTTCACCCCCGATTTCTATCTTCTTCTCTCCAACCGTAATCTGTCCGAACGATCGTCCTACCTCGTCCCACCCTGGCTTCCGATCGAACCTGGATTCTCCTTCGCTAATTACCACCTGCTTCTGCCCCCCGCAGCTACTACCACTTCGCTAATATCCGGCTATTTATTTACCTGGTAGACTGGCTGCTCGATCTTCGCTCTACCCTCGTCGCCGGGGCCTAACTTCCGATCCTATTCGGATTAAATTTGTATTATATAGAAAAGCGAAACGTGGATTAGAATTGTAGAATGATACTAGGATTATTTCCGATCATTTTTATCTAGTACGCAAGTGACGGATAAAGTAGGTGCGTATTAATGATTCGTAGAAACTTTGGGAGAACGGCGAGATTAGATAGTCTAGGCAAAGTCAGTGCGGATTAATTACGGAACGTCTGCGCGGGAGCAAAAATAAATCCTCGAAGGTAAAAAGTAAGAGGAAAAAATAAAATAGTAAAAGCTGGCAGAGGGATTTATACAATATCTTCCTAGGCTATAATATTACTTTATTAAAAAGATTCTCCATTTACCTGTTCTACGCCAAGATAATAAATTATCTTAATTTAACGTAATTTGTGTCCAAAAATATTTCTTTCCCGTTCATCGATTCAAATAACATTGTTTAGGATCGTGCAAAATCGTAAGGAAAATAGCGCAAGAATAGGAGGAACAGGTAGAAAGATTCGGTAGAAAATTAACAGAGTGCGTAATGACAATGATATAGTTTGTCATAGTATACGGATGAAGACGACTAAAAATCGAGAAATTTTTGAAAGATATAACATAAATTCCAAGTTCCGGCTATGCACCGGCTCAAATGGATTTTTGACTCGGCCACTCACCGAAATTGGGTCACTGTTATAGCTACTATGACGCGTCGTTGTGCCGCGAGAAGAACCGCCGTTCTAACTATGACGGAAAAATCCAATATCGAAACTGTCCGAATCGGTTAACCTCCAGACTGTTCGATGTCTGCGTCGTAGATCGACAAAACATCGCGTCTGGACACACGTGGAATAATCTCGATGCCCTTCTAACCTGACGCTCGGTCATCCTATCCCTTTTCATTATGTGGATTTTAATAAGCAACAAGATTTTGTGTTAAATAATTGGCCTGAAGATAAATGGGACTCGGAGATTAAGAGCAGCGCAACTTAACGAAGAAACATTGAAAATAACCGCGACGCGTTCGCAAGCATGCGTTCCAGTTCCAGAAGGGCTCTAAATGAACGTGCCGCCGCTCGTAACGAGCCTTGCTGGTAATGAATTCATGAACTTCATAAGCGCGAGCACGTCGACTACGAAATAACAGCCGACTTTCCTCCAACTTTTCGTATGCATACCTTGATTCTTGCACGCCCCTGCTACACGTAGCAACTTCGACGTCTCCTCCGAAGTCGACATCGTCCACGATTCTCAGTGTTACTAAGTGTCAAAACTCTCGCAAGAAAAACATCAGCTTAGAAACTTTGCGTCCGTTTCTTGTCAATCTCCCCATCCTTCTCTTTTTTCTTTTTTTTCAAGCAAGTCTGTGTCATTCGTCGTCTATCTGATGCTAAGATGTCCTTAACTTTTTTCCGAGATGTTTCGCTAACTTTTCAAGCACATATACGTATATATGTGGCGAAGATCAAAGTAAATTATACGGCTTGATAATTTGCAACGATGTTTTATCAACGAAATTTCAAGCACAACGACGTTTGACGCGAAGCGTTTGCAGAAAACGATGGTCGTGTTTCACCGAGGTGGCAGAGGGGAATTTGGTAATGAAAATTCGAAATCACGGCGACACGGGAACACGGCGTATAATTAAAAGACTGCCTACCCAAGGAAGCTATTAGTAAATTAACAATTACGCCTGTCCAATTAGTCCGCCTCATTATTTCGCCTTCGAAACTGGCTGCACGTACAACTTTGCGTTCCAGGTTTCCTTGAGCCTGGAATAATCTTTAAAAGCGTCCTGCTTCGGGGTTGCCTGTTTACTCAGACTCGAAAGAAACGTTCCAGCAAGCCCATCCTTTCATTATACTTTCCCCGAGTTTCGTATTTATTATAAAATTATACGAATTAAACAAGTCAACAACTTTAATCATTTCTTGGCGATCTTTTCCACAAAAAAATTTCTTTCTGCGGAAAATTTATCAAGTATTTCCGAAATCTCGTTGGTAAGCTTAATCCCAACGATCAACACGTTTCTCGCCCGTAATACAAGACACTTTCGTGCGGTGAAAGCGCTGGTTCAGCGAACGAGGTTGATGTTAATGAAACGTTAACAGGGTAGACCGCTTGTTTATCGTTCGCCTGGAAAGAAAACGAGAATCGCCGTGTAAATAATAGCCGAGGCTGTCGCCAAATATAACCAGTACTCTAGCGAGCGTACCTCCTAGCCGCTGGTTGCAATTTAAATTAAAAATCTGCGGAGGGCGGCTCGACTCGTAGAGAAACTTCATTTCCCGCCCTCTCCGTTTAGGGGAGAACAAATTTCTCCGGTTTCCGGGCTTGATTTAAAGTCCAGCCTTTTCTCTCCGAACTTTCGTATCGTGAGTTGTTCTTATTATATTCGTAATGGCCATCCAATCTGGTCGAACGAAATATATCTCTCGCGAGTCATTAGCCAAATTTCGTTTCGACCGTTTAATTTCCAATAAAATTACGGTCTAGTTGCCTGTGGCAGATTGCGGTATATTCGTAATACTACCACCAAATGATCTCAATAAAACAAAAAGATATTTGTAAAGAAAAGTAGCTATAAGTGAATGGAAAAAGTATTTTTGTTTGCTAGGATAAACTTACATACAACTACTAGTTCCTAACATAGTTTCTTGGCAAACGCGAGCATTCGTTGAGAAACATCTTTTACGTGGTTGAACAATTTCCAACCTTATACATATATCTCCATACAAACATATGAAAATCTCATGGTAATAGGTCTGGACGATAAGACAGATGTTCCCACCGAAAGTTACGCAACAGGATTTGAATAAGAATTGTGTAACGATTGACACAACGATTGAACGAATAACACGTAGCTGAAACTTGAGTTCGTTTGTTATACGACGTGTCACATACTACAATATACGATTGACCGATGCAATTGAGTTGACGTTTAATATAAACAGAAATAATAATACTCTGTCTATAAATATCGCTCAGAAATTCTGTGACTATGCATATCCTATATAATATAAAATTGTCTAATATATTGAATATAAGCTTAACTCGATAAGGTTCGAAATAAGGACATTTCCTTATTATATATGCCGATAAGCATTTTCTCGGAAACTTGACTTCGATATACATCGGAAGCGAAACAATTGTAGGAAACGTGGTTTCTGATACGTGAATTTTCCAACAAAGTAGTACGGCATGCTTAATAGAACGAACGAAGCGCGGCATTCGCTTCTTGAGAACGCGACTACTTGCGGTAACTGCCAACACGATGCTGGGTGTCTCTCTCCTGTGTACTCTATTCTGATCTCTATCTCGTTTCCTCGCATGGCTGACGTGCCCTCTTCCTCCTAACGTATCTATGACGCATAATAAATAGACGCAGCCAGAGCTGCAGGCTGGAGCGAGATCGTGCTTGGCTGGCATGCAAAGCATTGGCAAAACCGCAGGAATCTCGTTAGCGTATGCAAATCCAGGGTGGCGGTACTAACTATCCCATCGTGCTGCGGGCAATCCCCACCTAATGTACACTATGTGCCCTGCAGCTTAGAAATCATGCGACCGGCAAGAATTCCAACAGCAGCTAATGGGATACATCAAATTTTTCCACACATCGAAAATCGACACGCGTCACGCTGTTGGTCGGTCAATCGGAAAAACGGTCCGGACGATCTCGGCACGTTCATTTTCGAGCAGATTCGTTCGCAGTGGACGAAGGTTAAAATTGGTATGCTCGAGTTCTATTAGAGCGGAAGAAATTTTTTTTGGTGAATTTCTCTTGCCTCTTTGACAGCGAATTTCTTTTCCTTGTTTAATCGTCGAGTGAATGTGATCTACGAGACCCTAAAAATTATCAACTTTCTATATGTATGTAATTAAGTATGTCATATTATGTAGGATTAATGAGATTAATTGAACTGATATAACAAAGGGATGAAAATTATGTGTAATTTTTTAATGTTCTTGATCGTGGATTTCTTTCAATTTTCGTGTCATTACTACTGGAATCATCGACTTAATATATAACATATTTTTGCCTGATTACAAGTCAACTTTACTATCGCGAAAATTATATGTATATCCTTTTAGTAATTGTAAGAAGATTGATTTAACACTATCAATGAACTTTTACGTGTTGCAAGTTACAGGTTATTAATATTACTTCTTTCAACTTTTATATCCATCCTGTCATGACATCGATTTTCTTCACAGGTGCTACTATATTGAACGTGACTAGCGGTTTTTCAAGATATCAATCTATACAAACATTGAAAAAAAAGGAATAAAACGTACAAAAGAATTAATAAATTCTCTTGCATAACAACATTAAGTTTGGTGACAAACCAAATAAAATTCTACAAATAAATTCTATAAATTACAAGTCACTTAATTATCCTATATTATATACATATAGGCAAATAAATTGTAAATTGTAAAAGAGAAACTTCCACAACTTCTCAATTTGCTAATATTATTGGTTAATAAATTACTATGCAAGAAGACTCTGAAACTAGAAGATTTTGACAGGTTTAATAATTCCAACGTAAACGAAATCGATTACGGTTTGTTCTATAAGAAAAATAACCAAACTTAGCGTCTTTTGAACCTTACGAGCGGTGGCGAACGTCGAAGAAATAACGCGCAATCGTAGCGTCGTTAAAGCTAATGAAAAGTCGCTTAGCGCGGCTACCTGACGGCCACGGCAAGTTATTGTAGCCCGATGCAATTGCGGGTGAAGCGTTCAAAGGTTGAATCCATTACCGTTGTTTGCTCCTGTTCTTGTTTCTGTGGCGCCCCGCCATCGGCTACCTACTCTACTTCGTCTCTTCAATTACCCCCACCGTAATGGGGCAGCGGCTACGTGGTGAGAAAGGAAATAGTTTCACTTCTCTCTGATACTCGACCAGGATGGATTATTGAATCGTGAAAGAAAGAAAACGGACCGTGGTTCGAGAGCCCAGCCATTGTATCGTTCGACCACCGTCAGTCAAACTGAAACTAACGTTCTTTCGTCCGAGAGAAAGAAAATTTCATGTTTCAACAGCCATCGAAGTTAGCCCGTGTGGTTAATGACGAAGAAAGTACGCGGTAACTTTTCAACGTCGTACAGATTGTTTCAACAACCTTTAGAATAAAACGTCAGAAGAATAGAGAATAATTAGCTTCTGCTGTACCGTAGAAAATATCTGAATTGACTTTCATTGTTCGAAGCGATGCTATTATAAAATTAAATTTTACCTACACAAAATTGCGCCGGCAAGTTTACCGAATAAGCGACGTTTTACGTTTTTAATGTTTTAGTTAATCCGCATCTTGTGAGAATCTTCGAGTCCGTGTTCGAGATTTTCTGCGAATCTGCTTGAAGGTCCGAATCTTGTAAGGATATGATATATAAGAATACGAGATCGAGTTTGAATTTGTTTCGGTGTTGTTTGAGATCTTGAGTGAATCCAAATGTGTACTGGTGATGATCTGTGATTCGTTAGATGAAGCAGAAAGTTTGTTGGTGCAGCAGAGTCTTCTACAATTGAAGTAATTTTGTTAAATAAAGAAATTTTACGAGTCACACGTTAGAGCTAGTAGTAATAAATACCGCTGCAGAATACATGTTAAGTAGTGCCGTAACGAAATAAATGCGGTCATACAAATAAATTTTAGAAATCGATCCGATTATTCTATTTGACGAAAAATTATAAAATTGTAAAAGATACATTTATAATTTAAGCCTATTGATCAACTTAATTCTAACCTAGTTGTACAGTAAGTCGATTTACCAATACACATTATTAGTTGGTAAATTATCATGTGCAGGAATGACTTGGGATCTAAAATCGTTCAAAGTTAATTATCGATTAATATTTGAGAAAAATAGGAGTGAGACGGTATCCAAAAGTGTCTAAATAATGGAGAAATGAACCGATCCAATCTATTACAGAAAGTAAGGAAAGATAGAAATCGTAGCCCCTGAATCGTCTATTTTGAAAGATCTGAACCGAAATGAAGCTTGTTCTCGCGTTTGTTTGAACGAAATCGCGGATAAATGAAAAAAAAGGAGAGAGAAAGAAGAGGAAATCGAGGTATGGAGAATTGGCTTGATTGTATTTCCTGGAAAATTCGAGTATTGCGTGGTTCTCGATAGGGCATTAATGTAGCACGCTGGGATGAACCGTTGAACGGGCGGACAGCAAACGAGGCCATTTTCGCGCAAAAATAGCGCGTGATGCCCGCGGCGTAGCAACGCTCACGACGGAAAATACGTTACGAGAGGCAGCGGGCTTCGAAACGTGGAACGATAGCCGCGAAACGATATGGAACAGGATGAAGCGATGCCTCCTACCACGGGCACAGGAAGCTCACCAGGCGCGAAATAGCGCGGCGGACACTTTATTCCTGTAACCGAGCCCGGGGCAGGCCAAAGGCAATCTGCCTTGGTAAAAGTGTTTTAATTGAAATCTTCGGGGCTGTAACTCTCTCCGCTTGCCATCGTCCAGAGAACAACGTTCGATGTTCGGGATAATGGAAAAAGCATCGCGAGCGTTGGTCGAAATATGACGAGAACCGATACGCGGAAGTGAATGTAAAGCGAGAAAAAACAAAGCAGCACCCACTGGGTTCGTTCCCCGGCTGTTTTACATCGAAATAACGCGCTATCGCGCTTCGCCGCACCAAAGCGTTGTCGAGTAGATGGTGCATCTCGAGACCAAGAGGGAGAGACAGTCACGGCACAAACGGTCGATTGTAATCGTTTGACACACTTTACTGTCGGCTGTGGATATGGATGCAAGAAGAAGAAAGCGTTTTGTAGGTCACGAAGTCAAAGGTCTGTTCTATCGTCGCATCAACCGAAACTCTGAATTGGATGTATAAAATGTCGCGTTCATTTAACTTGTTCGACACTCCATAAAAGTAGAATCTTGCTTACCTGAACGAACACTGTAAATATTAATTATTAATAAGGTCTCTAGGAGATTCATACGGCACACATAGTATATTTATTCATTTTTTCTATTGCATGTGTTCAAATACTTTCACCAGCTACTATATATTAATACATGTATTCGTTATAGAAATACGATTTTTTTATATGAACTGAATATTCTAATAAAAATTACTGAAATTAATCCATAGTTCGAGTAGTGGGTATTCGATACTAATTATCTGCTACAGTACAAACAAAGTGTAAATAAACCAGATTTTATTATACTTCATCTGTAATTTCATTGATATATCGACTTATCGTATTAAAAATTATTCAAAGACTGAAGTGAAAATGAGCTGAAAAATGTACGTGACGATGGAAATTTAATAATTAAAAGCGATGAGGATCGATATGCTGAGAACGCGATTAACGGGGTGGTAAACAGCGATTTCCGTGGCGAGGCACGATCGGGAAACCGATGTGGCCATTTTCGCGCAAAAATGGCACGTACTTCCCCAGAGGAAAGCCGTGCGGCTCCGTGATGGAAAACGCGTTACGATGGAGTGGCACGCAAACCTGGAATGGATCGTATGGGAAAGAGTTCCACTGCATTAACCACCAGCAACCTATCACCGCGGCACCATTCGCTCGACAAACAGGTCCATCCCTTCTCCGCCACCCTTTATGCTGTAGCAGCCCACACCATTTCGTCGTTCCTCCATCTACGAGCCTGTCTTTCAAACATCGTAGCTGGGCCGCTCCATCGTCAACCAAGGAATAGTGAACTCGAATCGAACGAAGGAAAAAGACGAGGAAATGGCAAGGGTAGAAGGGGAAACCTTCCCGGGACCAAGAGGTTTTTCGATTTCTCGCGGTTGATCAGATTCAAAGTCTGTGATCAGGACGAAACGAAATGCAAATCCATCGTGAAAATTTAACGAGGAAGTAAATTTTACTAGCAAGATGAGGAAGACATCGTGTCGGTGCAATTGAAAGCTACGGCTGTGCTGACGTTGCGATGTCATTAGATGGTACCTCTGAGTGTCTTAAATGTTTCATTTCACGGAACGTTCGTTAAGCTGTTTCTATCCAGCGCAGGAGGAGCAAGCTAAGAGGGATAGATAGAACGAGGGTTGTTTAAAATCGTTTAAACGGTATAATGGATATTACGCGGAGCTAGAACTGTAGCTGGCCCGAGTCGCGAAGAAAAAGACGATTATGTAGCATGCGGGCAGAATTAAACGGGCAATCTTGAATATCCGTTCGAACGCTCGGCGACGATTTAATAAAACGATCCGCGCCGTTTCACGCGGGATTACCAGCGAGGAAACGACGTTCCATCGGTCAGGCCATCCTTTCTCATCTTCCATTTCCGCTCTCGTTGCACACGATAACCAGCAAGCAAAAACGTGTTTGTGTGTGTATATGATACGATAAGGTACGTAAACGCTAAACAAACAAAGACTCACCGCCCAGCCGCAATTCCGCGATTCCTTGAGCCATTTCATACTCGCTCCTCACAAAGCACTGGTACATGCCACGGTCCTCTCTTGCAACCGCCATCACGGAAATACGTTCCCTGGAAACCGCCCTTATGCGACCGCCCGTCCTCAATGGCTGACCGTCCTTCAGCCAGTACAGCGCCGTCTGCGGAAATCCACTTGCGCTGCACGTCTGAAAAGCAGTTTAGAGAAAAGAGGCTGATGAGAAACGTTGCCTGTGTCCGATGCCGCCGTATGGATCGACCTCGAATCTGCCGCGCTTCTTTTCTCTCCTTTCTTCCGAAAACAAGATTGCCATCTATGGCGAGAGAAAGCCACGGAAAGAAGGAGGCAAAACGCGAACGCCGTCGTAGCTTGAAATCAGACCTTTCGCCTTTTCGCCGTGCCCCTCGTAAAAATCGGATTACTCCGGAACGTGGATCGCGGCAAATGGCTTGGATGCGAGGGAAGAATTTACCGACAGATGAACTTTGCGAACGGAGATTGCGATCTACTTGCCTTACGTACGCCGCTTTTGTCTTCCAGGGTTAGGACAGGCACAGTTACCGGTAATGGTTATTATTAGGATTGTGTATGTGAAATTTTGCTTCTTCGAAGTTTGAATTTAGCGGGTCAATGTTATATATCGAATTCTATTCTATTTTATTCAATGTCTCTTGTTGTTCTGCATACAACGTAACATCGCTGTTAAACAAAAATTTGCTTCAATAAAACTATTAAAACAGCAACAGAAGTCAGTATATGAATATGTCTTAGAAGACAATTGATCAATCGCGTTGCTTTCGTTCTATTATTTACGTGCATGAATATGTTAAATTTCTCAAAGATAAACATCTTATTTTTGTAAGTAAACTCATCGCAAGAAAATGACAGAAATGTCATAAATCCAAATTCAAAAAACGAAGTTTGAACATTTTTCTTGTCTTTTATCTCTTTTATCTCGAGAGATCTCATCATACCTTACTCTCTCAAATCACCAAGTTTATCAGTTTGACTTCTGATCGACTGATATAGGAATAATGTACACGTAAATCGCAGTCGACCATGAAAATCATCAATTACCAAATGAGCGGCTTTCCCAAGATCGACGGTCTGGATCGATGGTTGAACGTGCACGCTCAATGGTGCAGACACCGTTAACCTCACTTCCATAGATTCGCTGCCCTCCGAATTACTAGCGCTGCACATGTACGAGCCGGCGTCGCTCTCCTGGACGCCTTGTATGATCAACGAACCGTCTCGAACAACGTAATGCCCGGTCGAGTCCTCCACCGGCTCCTCCCTCTGGTTCCTGTTATAGTACCACCTGTGACAAAAAGAGAACAAGAAAAGAAGCGTATCCGTACATTTGCACGAGCATCGATGTTGTTTCTCGCCTAAGAATCTCGAGACAAAGAAAAGAGGAAAAGCGGTGCACGATTTTTGCCGCGGATCATAAAACGACAGCGTTACGACGCACAGATACGATCGAAATTCTATTTTAGATCCTATCGATATCCGATCGTTGGACTAACGTAAATTTCCTCGAGAACGTTACCTTGGACGCCTCTTCGAGTCTTATTGAAGAAAAATATAGACCTGCGATACCGCTTTAGATATACACATGGTTAGCACGTAAAATTTTGTCATATAGCGAAATGTTATGCCCTGTCTGTCTCGCGATACGAAAATTTTTAGGTATAGAGAAATGTTATACGGAGGAAAATTTAGCTCAGTTTCGTGGTAACATTCTTGAAATATATACGCGGTTGGCGCGTTAAATTTTATCATATAAGAGTGAAGTATCGTGTCCTGCCAGTCTGTTTAAACTAGAGCTTGATAAGACACTATTTGACGTTATATCGAAGAAAAGTATAGCTCGGTCTCCTGACATTATTTTTAAAGTATGTGATTACTCGGCTAAATTCTGTCATATTATAACAGGAAAATATCGTGTCTAGTCTATCTCTTAAAATAAAGCGCCTTTGGCTACCACTTTATATTAATTTCGCGAACGAGGACTGTGTAATATTAGGGAAAATTATAGCCTAAAAATTATCGCGATACTATTCTTAAAACGCACATGTGGTTATAACGCTAAATTTTACCATTTATAAGGGCGAAACATCGTGTTCTGTCTGTGCTATGAAACGGTGGTTCGACAGACTTTGAAAGAAGAGAAACAACGACATACCACGTCGCAAGATTCTCCTTCGTGTCTGACAGCAAATGGGATATACTACTGTCAACTCGAGCGTACGCTCGCTTCACTGACTAGTCGGACTCGATGAATCGTAACATTGCATCGTTGCAGTCAGCCATTCAGCCAGTCAGCCATCTCGCTACGATACAGCGTTACATTACGTTCGATCGCTGCTCAAGATTCAGCTCGGTGGCGAAGCAAAAATAGCAGCGCATACCAGAGTGCACTGGCACCGGACAGAGGGCGATATTACTGCTTTGCTATCCGACCAAGCCTTTCCATTCCAACGGTGTATCTCTCTAGTGCACTCGCCAACCACAAAATAACAACTGTTTCATTGGGAAGACTGAATACACACAGCACGGCCGTGAATTGTGCTACACGGCTACAGCCATACGTTCACTCCCTCGTTTTGCTTGTCTCTTCCTCTCTCTCTCTCTCTCTCTCTCTCTCTCTCTCTCCCTTTCTCTCTCTCATTTTTTTTGTATTCGACAGAAACCCTCGCACAAGCCGAGAGCGTATGCAATGCGCTCCGATGTACTGGCACGTTTTCAAAACACTCCCGCTTGAACAAGCAGCTGGATAAACTGCGCCTCTGCTGCACCGGATACGGACGAAAATCGTTAATACCAGCGTATCTTTAAATAAAGGAGACGAACGGCTCGCGTATACGTATGTTCGTTCGTTTTCGCAAGCGAAGCGTATGCAAATTCCTGAAAACGCAGAGGAAACGCGGGAACGTTTCGAGCTGCGAGAATTTAAAGCGTCTCCACAGATATGGGATAATCGAATCGATCTTTCGCGAGCACGAGCGACCTTTGATCTCATCGAAGTACAGAGTAATATCGGGAAAATTTCAACATCCAAAAACCAAGACTAATCATCGTTCAGCCTATGAGCCTTGAGATCGTTGATACATGTCGAAAAGTTTTGAAATAGTCGCGCAGCGATTTTAGGCACCTGACGATTGCTCCGCGCAGCAGTGTGCAAACGAAGGAAAACATTTGCGTTACATCGAAACGCGCGCGAGCGAAGCGTCAATATTTACCGAGCGAAGCTTGGAAAATAAAGTTTTCGTCGCGGTCGATATTGATTTTGCTCCCTTAAATGGCCGCGATTCGACCATTTACCTTTGCGTTCTGCGATAAATATTATTCTTAGAAACTTACTTTTTCACCTGTGAATCTAAAAACTGTATCGAACCCAGCCACGTTCCCGATTTCGGTGGCAATTTTCGAAAAAAAACAAAAAACAAAAACACGGGAATCCGACAAGGTACAAAGAAACAGGCTAGTCGACGTAGTTCCTTCCAATTTTCGTTCAACTGAAACGAAATCCTACGTGACCTCGCAAGATCATCATCCAGGTCTGTCCAAGGGAGAAAACGTCGAACGACTAGTTGCTGGGAAGAATCACTGAGGATCTAAGCTACGAAAAACCTGAATTTTCCTTTAAAAGGTGCGGATCTCCAACGTCAAATATTTTCTGGTCTACAATCTCGGAGCTAAGGTAGCGTCCCTTGGGATCGTAGTCCCCTAACATTGTCCAAAAATGATCTTGCATCCTCTCGTTCTCATCTTCGTGGTCCATCTTCTCCGACCGGTGATTGACCTCTATCTTTCTCCGTCTCCTGTATGTGCGCTGAGGTAGTAGTTTCGAAAAGCGGCGTTACAGACTGTCGGAGGTTGGTGGGCTCGCGAGAGGAATCAGGATAAGGTAGGAGGTGCAGAAGGACGCCGATGAGGTTGAAGAGTCGTTGGGTATTCGGCGGAGGAGTGGCGAAAGAGGGAAAAGCGGGACAGAGGAGACACGACCGACGACGAGAAGTATACCTATAGATAATCGAATTTACGGAGGGAAATTGGCGAGGGAAGGAGATAGGATAGGTAGGTGGAAGCGCGAGAGAGGGCCAGGGATGGAAGCCGTACCTTGCTGGCAAACCCTCAGACTCTACCTCTCCCTTTTCTATTCTGCCCTCTCATCTTCTGCGTCGCTTTTCCTATCTCGCTCCGATCCTTTTGCTTATCCTTTGCCGCCCGATTACTCTTTCTCTCTCTTGCGCCCCTATAGCTGCGTACTCTCCTCCGTCAACTCAGTCAAGCCACGGGGAAGCGGCAGCGGATGAGGCGGTGGAGAGAGTCGCTGTACGCAAGCGGGTCCGACAGAGGACGAAGATGGGATAGAGAGAAGGAGACGATGAACACAGCCACGGAATACTCAGTGACGTCGACGTACACGTAAATGCGGAATATTTGATGGGCTGTCAGAAGCAGTCTCTGTAATCAGCGGTCGGTTTGTTTGCGCTATCCATACACTCCTCGCGTCTATATACCTTCGAGCAGCCTCACCTTGCTGCATTCCCGGCATCCACGATGCACGCGTGTGCACCTGGGCGTATGGCCGCGTATCCTATGCGAGTACACGCGCCTCTATCCCCTGATTTTTAACGTAATCGATTAATCACGGATCGAGAGATTCCTCGAAAGGAAGCGTCGCGTCATTTCCAAAGTCGTTGCCGCGATTATCGATCGAGATGCTCGTAATACCGTGGACCAACGGAATTAATTACGCACGTCAAACATTCGTGACAGGAAATTACTAACGGTAAAGGGTATCGAATTATTTGTATTGCTCATTGTGTGAATTTTCATCCTTGACCGGTATGTAACAATCGATGTATATCGATACGATATCAACAACATTGGTTTCGTCTTAAAAATTTCAAGATAAGCTCTCTCGAGGAATAAACTTTTGGTAATCTTTTGCGAGATCGGTCAGATGATACGAAAGACGAATGAGAATCAACTGTTACGTATAAAATATTCAACAAATCTGGTTAGAACATCTCTTTTTCTTCTTGTTGTAGCATCTCTGTGTAGAAGAGGGACGAGCCAGGTCGTTTAGCGTTTAATAACCTCAACGTCGATCCAACGCGAGTAAGCAACAGCTAGAGAAGAAGGGAGAAGAAGTCGTTCCGCCCTTCTCAGTCCCGACCCTTTCGTTCGTTATCATTCCAAGCAAAGCGGCACAATCGAATAATAAATACATTAACATCCTAATACGCAATCCCTTTTCTCTTTGTCCCTGCGCCAGTATTTCCGTCAATCCGCTTTACCACCTCATCACCCCATTCCCTCTATTTTCATAAACACTTAACGATCCGTACGCGGAAATAAAACGTAGAACGAAACTCATTGGAACTATGTTTCGCCTGCTTTATTTACGAGGCCCTGTCGTGTTTTCTTTTTGCCTTCTTGATTCCGCAACGCGAATTCTCCGGCTCGATTACCGGGTTGTTTCGTTTCTTACTGGGGTTTATTGGATTCACTGGAGGCTGGAGTGATAAGACCAAGTTTCGAGATAGAGTTCATAACTCGTGAGATGTCTACAAAAGTAGCTTCACCAATATCGACCGAACAACCGAATAAACGAACCATTCTCATACAGTCGACTCGACGCTTCTGTTTCTTTTCAGTTTCAGTGTATTTGACTATGCTAAATAGTCGCGAAAGGGTCTCCGTCTGATCTATGTGAGAGATAATTCTACTTGTCAAAGAGAATCGCTTTTCTCCATCTCGTAACCTCTCTTCTTCCCATTTTCTCGCGTAATAATATGGCAGCAGAAGCCAACGAACAACGTGTGTTTCACCTTTTCACTATGGAAATACCTCCGCGTGCGAAATAACGCTGCTATGTTTGAAATTAGCATTAATATAAGAAAAATACGAGGGTTTTGAACCTCAGGGGGCGAATTATTCGCTCGTCCTGCGCCACTTCCTTCCGTCATTATTATTGTTCCCTTTGACCCTACGATTCTGCCCAAAAGAAATCATGAAATCGCTGAAATGCAAGGTCCCTACGTTCGCGAATGGAATCACTGTACCGTGACGAAACAGCGTGTTCGGCTTATCTACCGTTGAATTACCGAAAGACCGACCTTATACAGAGGAGGGGGGAGGCGAGATTGCTCGCGGAATAAACGTCCCTTATCGAGGTCTGGCCCATATTCTAAAATAAGACGAGGAGAGAGGGAGAAAGAGAGAGAGACAGAGAATATGGAAACGGGCGTCACGCGAAATTGAAATTTTTACATTTCAATAACGTATTCGTTATAATCCTCTGGTCCCTGTTCGTAGCGGAACCACGTTTGTTGCCAAGAATTATCGTCAACGATTTAACGAAATTTAACGGAAATTTCACCGAGTAGCCGAGGAAGTAGAGATTGGAGGATAATTTAGCGACACGACCGGATGTCTTATTAATCCGAAGAGCTATCTTCAATTTACCCAAGCAGCTACAACGTAGTAACAGTCGTCCTGTACTTCAACCTGGTAGATTACTTTGCGCCAAGGCTCAACCACGATGAAAAGTAAATGGTAGTTTGCCGGTTAATTTCGTAGCGGAACATCCGTTTACACTGGTACTCGAGAAGGGAACGAATGGAAACCAATTTGAAGGGTACAGAAGCTGGAGCGAGTGTCGGAAGTCGTAACGCAGGGCGTGTTACAATATTTAAAGCGAGGACACTCTCGCGAGACCCTCGTTGAGGAAGTCGAGCGCAGAAATTTCATCGATCAAAATATTGTTCACCTATACGAAAAAACACTTTTTTTCGCCGTCAAGCCAATTAAACTTACCCCGATACGTATGAACCCCACCTATTTACTGCGTCCCGGTTGTATCGGGAAACTGTTTGCCACGTAACTGAATCGTTCTCGAGGACTGTTTCGTGAAAGTCGGCAATTACGGAACGACCCTCTCTCAACGGGTAACTCTTGTCTCCTAGCTGTTGCTTTATTGAATGGGAAACGGTGTATTCAAGCCTTTTCAAACGACTTCTCTCTTTCTACTTTCGCCGTGTATCTTCGAACGAAGACAGAGAATACATTTGTTGGCAGATTTTGACTTTAATGGTACCAAAATGGCACGCTCGATGTACTTTCTATTTGTCTTCTCCGAAACTACGATACTTCGTTCGTTTTTCATTCTTCTATTTTCTACATGGAACGACATACTTTCTGCGCTAACATCGAGGAAGAGAAGTTAGTTTCTAGTCGAACAAACAAAGAATTAAAACAGATTTTGTGATAACGAAACTGCATTCTGAAATCCGACAAAGGGATGAATAACTCTTTTCTTATAGCAGTTTGTTTCGGTAAAAGCGACCGGGGATGCATTCGAGTAATCAAGATAAGTGAAACAAGGTGCTGGAAAAAGTGCGATAGAACTGAAGCTTCCGCGAAACGACGATAGAATTCATTCTCGACGACCTCGAAAAAAACGACAACAAAGCAAAAAGAAAAAATCGGGCCGTAAACGTTCGATTCGGATCGACGTATGTCACGTCCTGAAATCTCGTGGAATCTGAGGATAAGTCATCGTGTCAGCACGCATCTAAAGGCGGAGACATTTCACCGGTCGATGGTGCTATCGTACCTAAAGTTTACGAGACTACCGGCGCGGCGCATGCTACAAATTCGTACGTATCTGGTGACATTCTTACCTGTTGGTGGGAGTTGGATTGCCATACGCGACGCACGGTATCACAATGGTGTCTTTCAGCCGCGCCGACATATAAACCACCTTCTCGTTTATCATCGGTGGCATGGTGCTGCGTATCTCTGCAAGCAGAAAAACCAAAAAGGATCGCATAAATCCTCTAATGATAGCATACTAGTTGTAGCGTCTCGAACAAACGACAATCTCGAGCAATCTTTGGACGCGTGAAACAACTGTTCTCGCTGTGTAGTAGATCTTGAATGACTTTCAGACTTCAAAGAATACGTGTGCCGATTAATGCTTTCTTCAAGGACCGCTAAAATTTTTATTAATGTCAGAGATATTGCGAGGTCAGAAATTGAAGCGTTAAATAAACACACTGATCGATGTAGCTATATATTATGATGTGTAAATGTGCATAAGAACCTGAGGTAGTTTGAAAGAGTTCTTAACAACAAACATCTTCGATTTCAAGTTATGGGAGTTATTTATGAATCGATATTTAAGAAACTGAATTGAGTAATTCTATTTTCTTCTTTTTTCTTTGTGTATTCCTCAGTTTTATTGCCCAAATACACGATTAATGTTCAACTTTGGAAAGACAAACGACTCACTCTCCTGAGTTAATCTTTTGCAAGAAGATTTTATGTTCCTGACAAAACTTGTATACCTTATCTCTCTCTAAATTTTTAAAACCCATGAACTTCCAAGCTTTACTAATCTTATGGCTACAATGTATCTTCTCTGGTAAGAATACATGGACAACGAGGAAATTACAAAAACAGTGCTTTTTTATTATTCATTGATACTTTGCATCGTGATATTTGGATAAATTCTATTTCAGAATACTGTGACTGACAATGTTGTCAATTCAACATGCCATGCACTATATTCTGTTGAACATTTTATTTAAAAAAACCGTTAGATTCTATGTTTTGGAACTTCGTTTGTTCTTTACGGTTTCAAAGCGTTGTGCCTTGAAAAAAAAATTCTCTATCATGCGGATGGCAATTTGATTAACTTTGTGAAAAATTTTACAGGGTTCAAACTGGACGCAGTAATTGTTAGCATCGTTGCATAACCTTTGAACCTCTGAAATTTATGACAGGTTATTTGCTATTACGGAAAAACTAAAATTGAAAACTTTACTACATAATGTCTAAAATAGACCAACAGTTAGATGATAGAAATTTCTAATCTTTAATTTCCGTCTCTCAAAAATAGCAATCGCCTCTGGCGACCTCATAAGCTTGGAGTAATAGTAAACTTTAACACGAGAAAAACAGTTTTTTGAAATTAAGGCACGAAAAATACAATAGAATCGTAACAACAGATTAACTGCGAGCTGGAGTATATTATTCCCTTTCTTGTTTCCATTTTGGTAATCAGATCAATAACATAGAAATCATCTTGAAATTTGTGATAGAATATTTGCTATTGAAGCATGGAACAGTAAATTATAAAAATTAAAATGCATATTATTCGATACGTAATCTCTAAATCATGTACCACCCAATTATTGACAGAAAAGTCAAACGAGCATCAAAGTAGCAGTTTCTGGCTATGTCATAAATCCTATATTCGACGCTTTAACAATGATCAATAAATTTTTTTTCCTCTCCAATGAACTAGCTTTGTCGCGGTGGAAAAGTTCCCGTGAAATTTTGGGTAACACTAAAGAAACAGGCAGTGGTATTTTCCGGAAATAGCCTACCTTTTTTCCAGCAACTTTTTCTGACTCCGCCATTCTAGATGAGTTCGGGCAAGTTTTTCCCGCGCTACACGCGTAATATATTCATTTAGCCGTGGACGAAATTGAAGGAACGAAGAAGAAGACGGTGACGAACAACGTGCACGAAGATTTAATAAAACAGGCGCTTGGATTAAAAGTCGACTGCTGTATATTACGAAATGAAATTCTCCTTAATGGCGATCGTCGCTTTCCCGTTACGAACCCGGTGTCGTGTTAGATGGCTAGGGCGTGCGAACGATACGTGGAAAATAACGGAAAAACTAGGAGGAACAGTATTGGATTACATTGTTTGGAAAATTGATAGTGACAATATCGCTGGAGATTTAACAAAAGAGAAGGAAGGTCCAAGGAAGGAAGCGAAGGATGAAATACATCCTCCGAGATCATCTTCGTTGGCGAAACAAGTACATACACGCGAACGTATACGTACAGTCAGGGGGTTACTTTGCGACACAGACGTAGCCAGCCCCTGTTGCTGGTGTTCCTTCTCCCGCGGGACGAGTTCATGTAAGTTTGTTCCATGATATACGGGAAATGTTTTCCACGGCGTGTCATAAATAGCCGTCGGCTGAAAAAGGAATGTGGCAACAAAGGTTCTTCGTGGCAAGATAGAAGGGTGGTGGAATAGGTGGGAAAAAGAAGGATAGGTACGAAGAAGGAGAAGATGATGATGAAGAAGAAGAAGGGAAAGAAGAAGAAAAAGGCGTAAAAGACGAAAAGGAACGCGTCAGGCGGACGTTTAATGGGGAATTATGGTCGGAGATAGCGACTCGTCCAGCGTGGCGTACCGTAAAGGGACAGATAACGGTGATGTACATATCTCGTCGTTGTTCACCAAGAATTTCAAATCATCTACCACATAAGCGTATATATATATATATATATATACTGTTAACGTAGATTAACTCGCGTTCAACCTTTTCAAGAGAGCAAAAAGACGACTTTGTATACTCATCTCTGTATCTATTCGGCCTCGTTGTCAATGAAATCGCAATTAGTCCATTGGTTTCATTAAGATTTCATTAACAGATATTCGCGTAATTAGCGATGCTTGAAACGATGCAACAAGAGAATCGGGCGCGTTAGCGGCACCGCGTGTACGCGCCATAGAGCATCGTAATAATGCGGTAATGAATATTACAACAAAACGGGCCGTGTACCTGCAATGAAAACGGCGGTCGGTGTAATTAAAGCGAAACGTTTTTCGCGAATCGACTCTGGGAATCGCGTCATTAGCCCGGTTCCTATTTCCACTGTGCCTCGTCCTCTGCTTTCTATGTTTTCCCTGAAATCCAGCTGAATCCGATACACCCGCATGTTTCGATGTTTCTACGCAACCAACGCTAACGATTCGTCTATCGAGCACAACCGATAACCGCTCGAACGTTTTTAGCGTTGGACGATCAAATGACATGCGATCTCGTTACAATATGAGAATTCAGTGAAACGATTGAACGCTGTGCATTGTATTACCGCGAACGTTACACGATACCTTGGCTGGAAAGAAGATATTAGCGCCAAGTGTAGCTTTTAATTCTCATCGGATGCCATAGAAACGCGACTTGCACGATAAAGGAAATACAAAACGATCGACGCCTGTCGCATGCAGATTCTTATCCATCGATAGTATACCAGCGTGAGACGTGTATCTGTGTGAAGTCGTTTTCGCGAGGATCGGAAGCTGGAGCATCGTGCAACTAACAACACGGTGCAATTATTTCCGCAGGATTTTCGCGATACGAGAGCATCCGAACGCGATTCGAAAATTTTCCGCGAATAACAGATAATTCAGAAAAGTTTGCTCGTTACTGGGGAAAATCGTTGTACCTCGAGTTTTCGGTTAATTCGGTGTATACTAAATGGAAGGGGAGACAGAGAAACTGCGACGATGGACGGCTATTCGAGAATATGCAAACGATCGGACACACCCTAGAACTTCGTTATTAAGTTCGTAAGTATGTAAGCGCGCTTAGCATAAATTTCTATCCAACGTTGGCCAGGTTTTATTATACGACGGAACGAGCGGCCAGAAGAATCGTAGCAAGGACTCGCGACAGCTGTTCGTTTTTCGCCAAAGTTCAAAAGCGGTCTCCTCTGCTTCGTACTACCGTGGCTCTTCCCAGAAGAATTTAATCAAGCGCTTTGTTAACTGAAAAGTTGAATTTGCCTGATTACCAAAGGAATAAAATATGACGATAGAAGAGAAAGTGGAAAGGATGGGATGGAACCTGGGGCAAAAAAGGCAGAAAGAAGAGGAGAATGAGGAAACGCTCGAGGAATTAACGCGTCACGCGTTCCGTCAGATGCGAAGGAACGCCTCGATGATCACAGGCGTTGACCGTTGATATTCTTGCAAAAAATACTCTTGGCCGTGTAATAAAGTTTCGCGTGAGTTACGTCTCGAGTAATTTGAACATCGCAGATTCCGTTTACGTGCGCGGTGACCGCGTAGATGGATCGCAAACTGGTGTAACTAACAACGATAAAATCTCTTTCCATTCTTCCGTTTTATCTCTGGCCGTAGTATATTTCCGCCTTGCCCGATAATCTAACTGATTTTCCCTTCACCCACGACTCGTTTTACAAAGATGGAACAAGCAGAGCATAAATTAGTTTGGCTAGTTGGCTCCTGTTATTATTATTTTCCATAAATTAAACGATCCATCTACGTCTCGTAACTTTTGCGCAAAATTATTCCGCCGCAAATATCCCGTGGCTCGGGAACGGTGTTACACATCGATCTTGTACACACGCGAAACGGGATGCAAATTAAACGAGGAACCAATTGTTGCAAACATATCTTTAGCGGGCGAATATAAAGCTAACAATTACACGTTGCTTGCGTTCGACATATCGTTTCCGGCAGCGCATGCACAGGTTAATAATAATTTGCAATCCGGTTAAAGGTAATCACTGTTTAGATAGTACGAATACGTATAAAGCTATCAGTATACGACCAATGTTTATTTAGAAATTTTAAACAATTCTTGTAACGCGAAATTTCCCATGGCTCTCTCTCGGTTTCTGGTCCCACAATCCAAGCAGGTAAACATTACTTGGTTCCGGAATATCTCGTAGAATGTTCGTCGATGGCGATAAACGACCGCCTGTGAGCGCCTCTCTATTCCATTAAAGCGGAATCTCTGCGCGAGCAGACGCACGGATTGCAAACAAACCTGCTGGCCATCGATTCACTGGTCCGTTCGAATTTTCGCGTATGACGGTGTGTATCGTGGAACATCATACGCGAAATTTCCAGCCTGAATGCGCGCTTCGATACCCAGATTCTCTTTTTATATTATATTCCTTCTGTAGCGTTCCGTTTACTATAGGGTGTTAACTCTATACATTTTAGTAACATTCTACAAAAAAGTCAGGAATGAACAAATAAACGTAGTATACTATTAAACTTTACATTTTACATTTCATCATGTGTAGTGTAAATGAAGAGCTTTCTCAAAAAAAAATATATAGGCTATTGCTCCAGACAATTCCGATACTGATACATCTTTAATAACCGCAATAATAACAACCTACAATAATTTTATTCTTTATAATTACCATAGCTACGTGTAACAGTATATTATAACTTTCTAGCATACTTCTAATCGAATTTTATCGTATTATATTTTGTACTATGTACCTATAAAGGCATTGGAAATTTTAAGATAGTCTTGTTAATATTTATTTCGCCCAAAAAATTGAATATTATATATACAATAAAAATAATCGAAAATTCTTCGTCATTTTACTACACTGTCAAAAGATTAACATTATGAGGACGCGGTTCCTATAAATCATCAAAAGAGAAAAGAAGATTTCGAATTACTCGACCGGCTATTTTGCTTCTAATTAACCCTCGTGCGTGACTATTTGCCGTTACGTTTAAATATTCGGTCGCGTTTTACCATCTACTGTTGTACGCGCGGAATAATCGCCACGCAGCTGTAATAACGTTGATTAAACTTAAATAATAATTTCAGTGCGAGTTGGCGCGCGATTAAAAATGAAACGTTAGTCGATTCGAGATCCCCTAGACGAGAACGAGGCTGTGCAACGAGCGTTATCGCGAACTCAATTTTCACCGTACTTTCGTTTACCTTCGTCGTGATTACGAGAGGCTGCTGACATATCCGTGGCTTCGCGATTAAGCTGCTGGTGTATTAATTATTCCCTGCCAACCTGCGCAGACTTATCGACTGAATGACAGATCGATATACAAGGCGTTCAGCGATCGAGAAACGTGGCAAAAAAAAAGAGGTACCGAGCCGGAATTACCTTCCCGTCCGGAAAAGGACGAAAAGTAGGAAATGAAAATAAAGGGAGATGCGAATAAGGGGAAGTATAGGAAACGGACGATAAATTATGACGCTTCCTACACGGAGGATCGGTCACGTGCTAGAGGAAAAGTGGTAGCGAAGAACGTGCAGAATGTCTTGCCCGTTTTTTTTTCTTCTCCACACGCATCGCGTATAGGCACGTCTAAAGCTTCAACATGAATCTGGAGGGTAGGTGTGGCATGTGAAGAGAAGCATCATTAGTTAGCCCGGCTCGAGTGGAGATTTCTCCCCTTTCCGCTTCTTCTTCTCCTTTGCCTTCCTCACCTCCTTCGCGTCTTTCCGCCTGCATATTTTCCCTTTCTCCCCACCTCGCTTCTCTACCGACGTGGTGTAGCTAACCCCCAAAGCAGACGTTACGCTGGTGAAGCCAGCTTTGCCTGGGTAACAAGAACAAGTGATGCCAGACCTCCGCTGAAACGACCGAGAGAACCTTTTCACACGGCTTCGCGGCCAGAACCCCATTGAGACTGGCAATTACGCGACTAAGAGAATTTTTACTTTGATCGAACGTCGATCATCCGATGGCTCATTAAATCCTCTTCGCGTCGCTGCGACTTCGACGGCGCGACGCGAATCAAATTACGGACTAACGTTGGAAAAATCTGGAGTAGAATGGATAGGCTCTGTATATATGATTTTGCGAATCATGTCGGGGGATATTGAATATTTTTTAGCTTCCTTTTCCCTTAGCTTTCCTTCGATTTTTGTACCATGACTTAACTTGTTCGATATTACTATACAAGCCGCTGAGAGTCCAAACTGAATAGCTTCACTTTTTATAAATTTCCTCAATTTTATTACGTAATTATACATTCCAAAATGACGACACAGATAATGGTAGATTGTAAGGGAAATTTGAAAAACAAGTTCGTAACATCATTTTCTGTTTATTGACTTGAAATCACGTACAAAAACTTCACCTTCCTAACTCTGCGATATATGTAGAGAGTAAATTATCTTCGGCTGTCTAATTTGTTACTAAATATGACTATTACTTTAGCGCTGCACAAATTATTAACGTGTACATGTATAACGTTTCGGTAATTAATCAATTACGCTGCTATATAGATTTCAATTAGAAAAGCGAACGGTATTGAGAATCTTAATCTATCCTGGTTCGTCGGACTGTTAAAATCAATAACTTTACAGAATGTTAATACTAAAACTACCAAAATAATCAAAACAAACAATTCGCAATTTTTCGTCGACATTTTCTACAAATTTACAACAATTTTTACAAACAATACATTTTTGGACATTAGACTGAACTTTCGCCAAGTACGTATATAGATAGAGATTTGTTTCTTTCCCCTGAATTACGTATTCTATTGTGTACCTTATATTTTGATTTCTGTGATGGAAATTTTACTTTTAAGATGTCGATAGATCTAGTGTTGAAGGAACAATCTTTGATACCATTAAATAGCGTTATCGACCAGTGTTCCGATCGCACGAAATAAGGCTTCTAATTGCATCCCGGCCGTTAATGAACCGCCCTGAACTCCGTTCACCGAAGCAAGCTCTTTTTCCTATTCACGGACGCACCACTACTATCGGGCTGTCGATCGATCAGCGCCGCAAAACGCGTAATATCGAATCACGTGCGATCGTGCGTGCACAACCAGGGGAAGAGGGTGAGTTTATCGCGGGTTCGTAACCGTGTGATAGCATCGCGATGTTTGCAGCGTGAGACACGACGTTTGCACTTTTACTCAATCTCGTGGGAGTAAACTGTAAATTCGCTCAAGCAGCAAGAATAGAAAATTCGAACTATTTATCAGGTTAGTTTATTTATCAAATAAAACAGGTTTATTTGGCATACGTGATCAAAGAAAGTTCGAAAATATTAAAAACAAAATTATTCGAGAATTCAACGATAGAACGTATGAAAAGAAGAATGAACGGTTAGGCGATCAGTTTCGACGTGGCTCAATAAAAATTCCGACAGCTATTTCTCCAGGCAATAAAACGCAAACGATCAAGGATTCGTAATCGAGGCGAGGAAAAATTTTTACCGCCGCGGGTTTTCTTTCAGCTGCTGTCCCTTTCACGATGTTTTTCCAACGATAATGATTGACATAGCATATAGCAACTGGTACGTCGGTAGGGCGAAATATTTAAACTGTAGGGAGAAAAATATTCGGCCGATCGGGATGTTGGCCCGGAGATCGACCCCGGATCTTCCGTTTGCCGGTCGATTGCTTCCCAATTAAAGCTACCCAGATCGTCGACGAATATTTTCGTCCTAAGCTCGTAGTTCTCAAATGACTGTGGCTTACAAAATCGAAATCGAACAGATCCAGAGCGTCACCAAAGAGTAACTTGGAACCCGGTTTTCTTCGTGAACGAGCGAAGAGGGTCAGGAGAATATCCTGCAGCGTTTAGTGTCCCAGTTTTTTTCCACATTGCCCCCGTTTTGTTATTGAAAAAAATTTAATAACCGCGGGTACCCTGACGTCTTCGCTCGGCAAGTTGGAACGAAAAATAAAATAGAAAGGGGAAAGAATGGAGAGCAGTGGGTGAATGGAAATGATTACGAAGGGAAGGCACGGTGTTTCGATCCACCGGGTGTTGAGAAAACTCACGAGCGTCTAGTTGCTGTCCAATTATGGATTCACGCACTCGAAGGAGATCAAGTTTGAATCGTGGCTTCTATAATCGATCTAGAAGGTTGGATTGGATCGAAGAATGAAATGCACGGCATCTGACGCTCTCCACGGAGGGTAATCGGTTCATAAATATTCAACGGTGCTTGCAAGAAATTTGTAAATATCGCATCGAGCTGCAATAATAAGTTTCCACTGGCGTGTATCTGCTCGTCGCCTATCCAAAGGCGATAAAAGGGGAAAACTTTTCTGTGCCTCGATGGATCCTTCGATAACACAGCCAAGAGGACGATGCTATTCTTTCGATACTCTTATTAATACCATCCTCGGTTCACGCTAAAACGTCCCTCGGCTCGTGTTAAAACTTTATTAGTCGAGTTAACGGGCAAAGCTTCGAAGGAACGTGCCTCGAGCTTTCAGAAAATGTACGAGGGAAACGTTGAAAGAAAGTGTGTTAACGGACAGGAAATATTGTTCCCTTCCTTCTTTCTCACTTTTTCCGCTGTTTACCCAGCTTTGCTTCAGCTTTGGTAAACGAAGGAAAAATATTCAACGCGCGTGTTATACTCCGTGCCATCTTTGCTCTATCATGCCGTTTGTTAATAAACCATGTCTACAACGTTGTTTATTTTGCAATTACTACGTAATGTAGCCAAAGTAAAGTCAGCTGCCTTTGAAATGCCCTTGCTTTTTTCAAAGTATTTTTAAACAGTCCCAAAAAAGGAGGTTTCTGAAGTTTAATAAGCTTAAAAGAAGAGAAAGTAAAGCCTCAGAATTTTGTCAGATGAAATTTGCCCGTCGACGATACTCCCCTTGTAACCTCATAAATGTAAATGAGAAAAAAGTAGCGATCCTTGGTGGACCTCTATATGTATCGATTAATTTACATGCTATCATATTATCATATGATAAACATATTTTAGCCGGGTTATGAATTTTCGATCAATTCAGAGAGAACTGTGTGAGTCAAGTCGAAACCGTGTTATCTTATCGGAGGCTACGCAAAACGAATTTTAATGCACTCACCAGTCAGCTGAAGCCTGCCGACGTTGCTGCTGACGACCGTTTCCTGCGTCAAACGATGATGCGTCCTGCACCGATATGTCCGCTCTGCGTCCTCCCGCGTGATATTCAGTATCATAAGCTCGCCACTTGAGAGCATATGGTATTTACCGTCTGTGGAAACAAAAATCGCGTTTCAGTCATAATCATAAGAAGAAACGAAAACTTCACCGAGCACGCACCTATTCTGGAATCTTCCAAACTGGAATCTTTGACTTTAAATTTGCTAATTGTGACAATTTTGTGGAATTAGAACGCACGTTTGATTACAATCGCTTGGAGAATGAAGCTTTTCCGAGTTTAAGATGGCCCCAAATTTCTATTTTCGAACGCAAACCCTAATTCCTAGATTCAAATTTAATTTTCCAAGTTCAAGTTCATGAGTCGCGATAATAAATCCATGTGAACAGAAATCACGTTTCGATCATAATTACAAGTAAAATGAAAGTTTCTTCGAGTTCAAATCGACTCTAGATTCCAATTTTTTAACTTAGTTCCAAGTATTTTGATTGAAATTTAAATTTTTGAATTCAAGCGCACGAATCGGGGTAATGAATTTTGATTTGACTCTCTGCTTTTCCGACGGTTGTTCCTCGAGTTCGTTCAACTTCGAACTCATTCCAACCGTGCAACGACGAAAGTTTGGTCGTCTATCGATCGTCTTACTGCAATTGATGAGTGTATTAATAGATCCGCCTGGTTTATTAACGAACACATTCAAAACTGTGAAGCATACCTGATCGAACTGCTTCATAATTAATGAAGTTTGTCTCGTTAACGGAATCGCTACGCTTCAGGCGAAAACTTGGCGTATCGGCAATGTCAACCCTACGTTGTGTCCGAGAACAAGACGTACAGACACTGTTTTTTCCATAAAATAAATTTCAAACGACTGTGATAAACTTAGACTTTGATATTATATATTTTTGATGATTCGCGAGAGTAATTTGATCAAAAAGCAAATTCATACTTTTAGAATGTAAGCAGATAAATTACATTTAAATAAAAATTATGTTTAAGTATATACAGTAGGATTCATTTTCTTCAAACTCCATTTGTTCAAACGAAATTCTAATTGATATTCTACCGATAGAATCCATTTATTTGAACGTGAACCTCAATTATGCGAATGAAAATAATAGATAATGGAGAGAACTCCTGTTATATGAATTCCAGTAATATGAACTATTTGTCCCCAGACGGGTTCAGATAAATGGAATTCTAGTATCGCATACAAGAATAACTGCAAGTTTAATGTTTCTGTAGCAGATTTACATCATCAAATTGATTCGGTCTATCATAACTGCATAAAGTGTCCATCACAATAATACGTAATGGGTGACAACTTTGACAAGATCAAAATTCTATACGGTTTGTTGAGTATTAAATATAGTAATTTATCTTTCGAATTGGAATAATCGAATTTGACTAAATTTCTTACATAATTACACGTGTATCACGTAAACTGTACAATATACGAAAGTTTTCTTCAATTTTGTTAAAAGTAAATACCGCAAAAGATAGACGAGCATCGTGTATTATATCCAATCATCGTCAGTTAACAATTGAAGGCTTGAACAAAGTTCTTGTAATTTATTATACGACACAAACTATAAATATCGAAATAGTTGGAAAATTGTTGTCAAATATCTATGATTAGATATTCTATCGTAGATAATATTCGACTTACATGAAACATAGATAACGCGTGTTTTCGCATATTTTTCATGCACATTTGCATATTTCACGCGCACGAACATCATACATTCCTTGCATATTAAGCCTGTATAAACAACCATAATCTAATCACGTTATAAGTATCGCAAGATAGAGACATAATCTGCATAAGACAACCCGACCTGCCTCCGGATCAGTTCAATTATATTTAAGGATTCTTGAGATGTTTTCGATATTCACGGAATATTCCTTGAAGAAGTCGCTAGTACGTCAAACCCACGATTTTTATCTTCATCCGACTTCATAAAAGGAATAAATACAAATATAAATTCGCAAGAATAACCGGTTGAAAGACGATGATATTCATTCCGAGAGATTTCACCCTACTGCTCGTTCTTATTTATGAACAGACATCATTAGGGGATAACCAGAGATGTTTCTGGTGTTTACTCACCTCCCATCGTGGACGGGTAGATGTTGAAGGACGGTTCCTGAAGCCAAGACGTAATGGTAACATGGTCGCGAACGAAACTGGGCACGTTGCATCGCATAAGTACGTTGTTGCCGAGGAAACCGCCGGGACACTGCACTTCCGGATCGTAACGCTGGTTCACCACTGAAACACACAAACAACCAGCCGCTCGAAAGCGTGTCTTGAAAGCGCAGGGCCGACAGGGGCGGATTTGTCATTCTTGAAAAGCTCTGAGCCACCATCAAACTATGCCGAATATTCTACTAGCTATTTTAAAATACGATACTTATTATTTTTCTAATGATACTTAATACTTAATATTTGGTATTAATAATATATAACATTTTCAAGATTTTAGCGACGCCATTACGCTATCGAGTCACTCCACGAGTAACGTCGTGTTTACGTGTAATTTTCAAATATTTATTACAGCATTTATCGATAAATAGTATATTAATTGTTGTTTTGGAGAACTATTAATTTTTAGTAATTCTTCAGTTCCTTTCTTGAAATATTGTCGCAATTTTGATCACGAATATTAACAGGTTACTATTTTGAGGCGAGATTTTTTATCTTCAATATTTTGTAGTGACTGCAGCGAAATAAACAAAAGTTCGTTTGTACCCTTTCATTCGATCTAGCTTATTGTTCTCACTCGACTGTGCGAATGTGTATTGGCACGATGAAAGAGAATTCTTTTCTTTTTTTTTTTTTCACATTGATGTCATCTGTAATTCTTCCAACTGCTACCTGTAGGTTCCATATTTTATCTGATATATCGCACTGATTTTCTTACAGCCAACGACATAGTTTAGAATTCGCTTCGCTTCAACGTTAATTAACGAATTGTACCCTTTTATCGAGACTAAGCGGATCCTCATTAACCGGACTTCATATGCTTGTACCATTCTGACGTATCCCATAAATTCATGAGGTATCAATTAAACACCGGAAGCTGTGCACGATTTCGTTATTTTATTACAATGGATCCGCGAAAGTGAGTTGGGGGTGGGCGGAGAGGAGGATTTCGATAAATTCGTCTTCCAGCCATTGCGTAGCTCGATGTTAACGCGCCAACTCGAAACTCATTTTTCCTACTCGTTAATTCCAGCGAGAATATCAGATGGTTTCTGCTAGCAACCGTACGAGGTAGCGAATACGCCGCTTTTAGTACGCCGTTTTCGCCGACGAAGACTAAATTATTTCAACGAATCGATATGAAGCTCGTTCCAGAGTAGCAAATATGCATGCGGGAGATACGTACTACTGTCGCTTCATCTAAGAATGTTGACCTCAAATATGGATGTTCCACGGGCAAACAGCACGGAATTTCTCGCGGAATTCTCGAAACGAGCACGCACACTGGCATGTTCTATTACGCAGTCCGCGTGCTGTTTATTTAATATAATTATGATAACGTCATGTTAACCAGGAAGTCACTATATATATATATTATTCGTCAGAAGACGTAATACTCTACGACGATCTCTGCATCACGTGGATATATTAATCCATTAAATGCCAACGTTTCGTTAACGCAAAATTTCATTTGCAATTCACTCCGTTCGATTTGCATTATTGACTTTTGATTTTCAGCATCGGTTATGGAAGAGAATTCGAAATTAATATCTTTTTCCCCGTTACTTCGCTTTATATTGTCCGGAACTCTGCAATTTTATTGCAGGTTCCAAGGAATATTCCAATCTTTATATTTTCTAATTCCATTTATATAATTTTATTCCTATTCTTATTTTTCCTAATGCGCCGCTTAAAAATATTTATTATCATAATATTCTATTATTCGACTACTCAAACGAAACGATATGCAAATTATCTCCGTCGTATCTTTAAATCTAAAAATGTTAAAAACATGAAAGGTCTTCGTCGATCCCTGTTGTAGATTCGAGGCTTTCCAGCAGTACGAATCCGTTCCTGAAGTCTGCGCGCAACATAATTGTCTCTGCGCTAGAAGCTTGCTAAGGACACGGGTGGTAAAGGCGAGAAAAGGGAGAAAGAAAAGCTGTTAAGTGGTGCGGCGAGGGTGTAAGGGGAAATGGAGGGCGCCGCGGCGATACCTCGGAATTAAATCCGGAGAGGCTTTGTGCGACTGCAACTACAAGATGTTGATACCCGTAGCCGCAGAATCAACTTTTACGGTGGATGGTTGAAAGCCGGATAAAAGCGGACAGACTCCAAATGAAGCGGATCTGAACTCTTAATTAAAAAAATCTCGATGACGGCGAGGCCGTCGACGCCAAGCTCTCTATAGGATTGCGGTGCTCTTTCAAAAGGTCATAATGAAAATTGAAGGTAAATAGAAACAAAATAGGTGTAACGCGCCCGCGGACTATTTACTAAGAAAGGGCGTATCACGAGGCCCGTGATAATTACCTAACACAAACGAGACTAGCCCTGGCGCACACGTACACCAACTGTGACGAAAATGTATCCCTAAGAAAAGTCCGTTTCCTGTTTTCCCGTTGGAATTTTCCTAGAGGAGGAAGGGAGCACGAAGAACGAAAGAAAATGAAAATAAAAAGAAACGAGTCACACTTCCATGCTTCCTTTATACGAACGGTAGATCGATCCGCCGGGGAACCACCACCGAATTGTAGCCTCTTTTTCTTAAGATGGAATACCATCGTCCCTTTCCCCAATATCAAACCCGCATGACGCTGTGTCTTTCTTTCCCCCTTTGCTCTCCACGAGGTCGTTAATCGACGCAAGAAAAATCTCCGAACCGATAGAAAGCATAGAAACTCGGTGGAAGATTGAGAAGCAGAATTTGAAACCCTTAAAAGGATAGCGGTATCTTATCCAAAATCTCGAGGCTGTCCCAATCCACCCATGAACTAGCGTTCCGCGTAAGTTGATGGTCTCGGCTGAAAGGTTGGCAAGAGAGCAGAGGCCTGAAAGAGGGTGAAGCAAGGACGCAGAACGAAGAGAAACCGATGCTGGAGAAAAAGAGACACGTTAGAAGGGAATAGCCTGTCGGAGAAAGAGATGGTGGCGAAAGCGGAGGGTGGAGTAGGAATAGTAGTAGTAGGCGGTGGGTAAAGGAAAATGTGGTGGTGTGTAGGACCTGGCTGTGCAACCCGTTTCGAGAGTCAGCGGAGCGAGGCACTCAGACTCCAGAATGGGGTAAAAACTCGGTGAGTTCGCCTCTGCTTTCTCCCTCTTTCTCTGCTTCCAGCGCCGGCTTCCAAGCTTGCTACCACCCCGTATCACACGGCTCTCGGTTACGCGGCAACCAAGCCAAGCATAAACTCGGCAGACGTATCGTGGCAGGTAATATTTACAAACCATGAAACCTACGGGAAGAGAGGAACGACCGACTCCAGCCGGCCCCATCCGTCCTACACTAACTCTGGCTTCTCTGCATCCACAGCGGCACATTTACCTGTCAGAAAGAGAGAGGGTTTGCCTTCTGCCACGAAAACCGCCTTCTTTTTCCACCGACTCGAATTTTCCGCGGAGACGAGCCAAGAGTCTTTTCCTAGACGCACTGCTACGTTGCAATTATATCATCGCTATCGTTCGCGTCGTATGGTTGTAAAGAACAGTATAATCGAACGATGGACCAAATGGGCAATGAAAAACTCGACTCGAGAGAAAATCTTTCACATTCGATTGGAATACCTACACGAAGAGAGGTTGGCTATACGACTTCCAGTAAATAGAAAATTCAGTTCAAAGTTATATAGAGAGCAGGGTGAAAATTTACGATGCATGATTCGTAAGAGGGTGAATTATACAAGAGAAATCCTACACAATCGAATAGCTATGGAAATATCGTGAGAGCTAATGAATAGACGGTATTTGTCGAGATGCAGAAACGAAAGGTGAAACTGGAAAACGTAGGTTCTCTCTGACGAAGTTCAACGCTCGTTTAGCCGGGTCCCCAAAGCGCACCGTTGTCGAATTAGATCTGCGACGTAACTCGAGCTCGGGACGCGTAATTATTTCCGTATAAAATTTCCGCGAATTTCGTCCGCTCGCCGAATAAAAGGACAGCCTGTGGAACTCGAAAGAAATTCCACCTTTTGCGAATGACACAGAGAGTCACGTTAAATTAAAAATAATCGTTCTTTCCTCGCTTCGTCGCAACGGATGGCGACGAAACAGAAACATGAAAAAAGGCAGCGAAAAGAACGAAAGGTCGTGTGTTTTCAGACGAATTTTACGGAGGAAATTTTTTCTTCTCTACTTGGAGGAAGTGAATTCATTTTCCGATGGAAACAAGCAAGTATTCGACGCACGAAAACACGTAGTGCAGCTACGATAATAAGATTACTTTAAGCGTCTTGTTACGAGCATGTCGAATATGGCACAGAGTATCTTATACGATCTCGAAGAGAGTAGCAAAGCAGAAATTCCGTGGACGTTTTCCGTTTATCAGTGAGGAATGTTCGCGAACCATAAAACGCGTGTATTCTGCTCGTTCCCGTTCTCTAGAAATTCACCGAGAGCAAGTATTACTAAACTGAACATTAAGTCTGTTCATATTTCTTTAATCTTAAAATGTATATCTCCTTAATTTTTGCAAACAACAAAACTTCCATTCACTGCGAATAATACGTTTGATCATCGATTATTAAATAAACGAAACGTTAAATTATTTATCAGTAACAAAATTAAATAATATGTTTAGCCACTGATCATTAATTGAATAAAATGTGAAATTATTGATAAATGATAAAATGCAAATATGTATTATGTTTGGTTATTCATTAGTAATTAAATGAAATGTTATATTATTAACCAAAGATAAAATGTAAAGTATTATATGTTTGATCACTGATTATTAATGAAATAAATTATTAAGTTATTAATTAAAGATAAAATGTTTAATACCGTATTATAAAAATACGAACTTGAAGAAATAATCTAGAAAACACAAAAAATTCTTACATTATATAAGAGGAAATTACTTGAACAAATCCATTTACTGATAAAGATGAATAATCTTTCGAACTAAAGCTATTTCACACGCCAAATAATCGAAAACATCATACGTTATTCATTATATCATTATCATTCTATGAAAATACATTGCATTTCAATTAAATTGCAGCGAAAGGCTAAAAGATATACTATATAACTCAATTTCAACCATATAACACAATATAATCGTCTGTTTCGACACGAGAGACTCGTTTGTAACTATTTGATCGAAACGTTGTCGTCTATTCTTGTTCACGCCTTTAAGAAGCACGCAGAAACTTGCTGGAAGTAATTTCAGCGACGTATCCATGTCGATAAACGTGGCGTATCTTAATCAAGCACCGCGTTTAAAGACCGAGCAGAATAAAAGCTCGAACGAGTAAACATTACGCGGGGCGAATGCGTGCGGTATTTACGCTAGAGGCGGTCGTCGAGATTTCTCATTACCACGACGCGGCGGCACCACTGCCGTCGTCGCTGCGCCACGAAATTAAAGTAGAGCAACGAAATTTACAAGAAGAATAACTCCCTGTACACATTGTGCCGAGTAAATGGAAGAAAACAGACGTCTTACTGGAATCGGGCCCCCGTCTCGAATGCGTCGCAGTCGAGTTGAAAAGCGCCACGTCGCGGCGTCGCTACGTTGCCGCGGCAAACAATACGGCCGTGGCCCGTTGTTTTTCTACAAACGTCGTTAAACTCACCCCAAGCTTCCTTCATGGCGATATTCTCGCGGCGCATTCCGTGAAAAGCCGATATTAAACGACGTCTTCTCCGAGACTGCAACAAACTTCCAATCTTCGAAGATCCAGTTTCTTATCATCACCGATATTCATTCGGTTTCGCAATTTTTCTTTCTTTTTCTTCTTTTTTCTTTTTTTTTTTTTTTTGTCTTTTCAGCTTTCGTCTCCTTTAGCCCATCGCAAGAAATTATCTTTGTCTCTTCGTGAAACAGGATGGGTATTTTTCTGGTTGTCGGAGGACGTACAACGCAGTCACTTTGTAGTTCCAAACGGTATAAAAGACACGGAAAGTAATTTTTATATTATTACCGAGGGCCAGGTCGGAGTGTTTCTTACTGGGATGTAATTTCCCCTTTCAAGGACTTTAATTAACTTCTTTGGCTCGTGCCACGGGGATGGCACTTTAAATAGTTCGTTAAAGAAGAATGGAAACAAAAAATACGACAGGTTGAAGCCCGCGCAAAGGAAAGAGCTTGTGTGCATTAAGTCCGCGAGACGTCCGCTACATTGTGACGATATGGCTTAAACGGCTCGTCTTGTAGCCTCGAAATTATTTCTCGAATAATATGACTTCATACAGCGGTCGTTCCTGGTGAAACATTGTACCGATGTTAAAGAAGAAAAAAAGAAAAAAAAAAAGAAAAACATTCGCGTAAAGAATATCGATCGACCGGTGGATAAAAAATACAGAGAGAACAATGAAAATTGCAGCAATATATTTGAAAGGCGACAATATTTGCTCTTCCTGGAAATACAGACTTCGATGTTGGTTAAACAACCAACGATAGTACCATGGTGATCTATTCGAGACAGTCGTTAAGGGGCAATCGTCGAACACGAGCTTCCCTCCTCGATGCCCCTTTATCAACCTAGTTACCCTCATTATTTCACGAAGGATGCGGAAGTGGAGGTCGAACGAGCCCCTATAAAATCATTCTCTCAGCGACACGTTCTACGAATGAACGAAACGTACGTGTTTTCGATCACAGATGGGTATAGTTAGAGCATAGTTAGGAAAAGTGTACTGGAAAAGGAAAACGAAACCTCCATCGTTGTTAGTCGATTCACGATCAAACGGGTATGCGGCGCTGGCTAATCATGTCCGTTTTGCTCCGAGGACACTTATCTATCGTGTTCGAGGAAAGGCTTTTCTCACCGGGGAAGAACAGAGTCAGCGAAGTTGATCGAGTCGGAAAGGAACCAGCGGATTCGGAGAGGAAAGTCGCGGTGACGCGGAGAGCAGAAGCTGACGCGGCAGAGGTATGAATGTGAAAAGGTGTGGGCTACGTTCACGCGGCGATGATTTACGGGCATATTAGGTCGATAAGATATCTTCCGGTTCGTTGACCCGGAGGAAACTCTATTTTTAAGACGGAGACACCTCGTTCTATCTTCCTAACTCCCAACCCTTTCTTCCGCATCGCCCATGGATCTTGTCACGGATTCCGGTTTTTGAGGAACGTCCGATAAAACAGCCGGAGGAAACAACCAGCGACCGTGAATATATTCTCCGTTCGCAAACGAGCTACGGGCTTATCCGTAAAACGGAAACGATGCCACCGCGTCGAGGGCGAGTCCCGATAAGACGGGTTTTTATTTTTATAGCTGCGGTTCGTCGAGGGAAATTCGAACAATTCCATCGATCGACGAATGTCTCTCGTGGAGCCATTACGCGAAAGAAAGAAGTTGGACTTCTTGAACCGAAGGGAAACATCTTTTTTAAATGTCGTCGAATGAAATTCAACCGACAAACTACCCACGATGAATCGTATTCCGCTCATCTCCTAGTGCCAGAGTCACGCCAATTCCGGAATAGAGGGCGCGCAGGTGTATCAAAGCCAGCGACGACACGAAGCAAATCACAAACCCGATGGGAATAAATATTTCATAGCGTCGAAGACGTACCATCTTCCGATCGAAAGGATGAATTATTCCGTCTAAGAACGGAACTGCTGTTGGCCGCGTTCGGTTTGCACGGCCACGAGCCCAGGGATGTTTAATGTGGAACGAGCACCGCAAAGGGTCTCGTTGAACGCATGGTAGATTCCTCCCCTAGTTCCACAGCCATCAAACTTTCCTCCCTAAACGAAGTCTCAAGGATGCGCCCTTACCGGAGAAACCACGGCCGAAAAAAGCGGCATGAAGGAAAACGAATATTTCCATGACGACATACTGATACACGATCGATCAAAATAACGAGCGGTTTCATGGAATGCAAATGATCTTCCTTTTCTTCTCAGGGTGGACGTGATATTACCATCATAGCAGAAAAATATGACAAGTACACGGTAAGTACATTGAAAATGAAAACAACTCGTTAATTGACGAAGTTTCGTGGAAGTCAAAGATATAATAATTGTTATTAAGACACGCAATATGTTAATATAAATGACAAGCAGATATTTTGAAAATTTCGAAAACGAATAAAGAAACAATTTTGGCAACATTGGAGTAATTAACAACGAACTGAATTTTACAAACGTTTCCTTATAGAAAAAAAAAAAAGAAAAAGAAGAAAATAGGAAATGTGACTTATCATGTTTTAACCCCGCGATCTTTATACAGGAATTGAACAAAAGTCGAGGGTCGTTGAACAAGGATAGCAATAGAGCAACGGAATAGGAAGAGAGATAGAGGAGAAAGCAAGCGGTATACCAGGCAGACAACATAATGCAGATAACGAGCAAGAAGTTTCGCGTGCCTGCTCTGACAGTGACGTCTCTGCTAACGATGGCACCGACGCTGTTGACGGCGGAACACTTATAAATAGCCCAGTGGACGTCCTGTCGGAAGACCTCGGCCTCGAAGCCAGGAAAGTGGATCGTCCCGTTGCCAAGGACGTGTCTGATTCCAGGGATACTCGTTATACTGCCACCGTCTGCTGCCAACCAGTCGACGGTAGGTGCCGGATTTCCTCTCACTATGCAGTCCACTCTGCCGCCGTTCACGTTCGTGAATTCCACCCGCGATGGCGGTTCCGACACGAAGCTCGGTCCCTGCATCTCGTACGAGGCGTCGCAACCTGCAACAAACGGGACAGGTATCGTCATAATGAGCCGCGGATTCTCTTTGCCTACCCACCCTTACCCAACCCATCTCCCTCCCTTTCCCTCTACTCCCTGGTTACACCTCCTCCTAGTATGCCTTTCATAGGGACTTTTGCGTGGCTTTTTGTTGCCAGACCGACACTTTCCGTTCGTATGCGAGTTCCTCGCATTCTGCCGTTTTTGAGAGGATTAGCATAATATTCTATGTGAATTGTAATTAAGTCTACGGACATTTTAGTCGTGTTAAATCGTTTCCCAAGGTAGTAGGGTATTTAGGGAAATGAAAAATCCGTAGAGATATGATATAGGATGGAAATAATAAAAATAGGGAATAGAAAGGGTGGAGTGTTAAAGTATAGCTAAAGTAGATAGTATAGTATAACGTGATATTTCGCAGCTGAATAAGGTTACAATTGTATCGTACCTAGAGAAATTGTCTGGAAGAAAACGCTATTTCCTTTTCTCTTTAACGTTTTGTATTCTACCGACGTTTCTGTGGCGACGTTAATAATGTAAAAATTGCTATTCAATTTTATTTTCATCAAAAGAAATAGAATGGATAAAAAGGTTTATCATGTAGATCATAAACAGTAATGTTTTAGCTTGAGATAGTTTCGCTGCGAAAGTGTGCTGTATATTTGTACGTGGATTACATATATAATAAAAATTATGTTGCTTCGATAATTTGTATAAATCAAATATTTGGTTGCCTTCCTAACTATCTATAGTTTCAAAATAGCCCTATGAATAATTCAACGCCCGCTTTAGAAAATCAGAAATTATCTGAAACAAAACCGTATTGAAGTCTCGTTAACGACCTTGCTATATTGCAAATCGAAGAGTTTCGAATGAATTTTATTGAAACGCGATTAGCAATTCGACCATAAATTCGGGACAGTCTGGCAGCGCGATTCATTCAAATACTCTCGCGTGGATCAAAATAAATTTTCCTTACTGTTTCAATCGGCAGTTAGAAGAACATTAATCATGGTCACAGCGCGTGGACACCGGTTGATGAATTTTTTCGCTCGGCTAGCCGAGTTCAAAGTAATTTTCAGAAATGTAGGGAGCGAAACGTAGCAGTGGCGATGAGAGGCAACGCAGGGGCGGCTAAAGGGGAGGGGCTGCACTGTATCGTCGACGGGACATGAACGAAGATAATACGGGTGGCCATAAATCACACATTTAACGCTGAAATTCGGCCGTAATAGCTTCCATAAATGGAGCGCATTGCGTCCCCCGCGAAGCCTGTTAACCATTCATCACCCGAGTTATGTTGATTTAAGTAGGAATGCCGGTCCGCTTGGATGTATTCCGCATTCCGTCCAACATTGCCCATCTGGAAGCTGGCCCAACGAACTACGCTGAATACCCAGAGGAACGTGCATCGAATAGGGTTCGCTTGCTTCGCCATGTGTGGCGTTACATTTTAGTTAATAATGTTCGATGCGCGCGTTTGCTCTCCGATGATTCAAAAAAGATACATCACTCTCTTTGCACATTGTATACGCAGAGAGAAATTAAGTCGATTGACAGAAGTTAACACCTACATGTTATGCATGTGTATTATTGTTGTTTAACAAGTTATTAGTTAATTGAATAATACATTTAGTTCGTAGTGTCCGATTGATGCGACCAAATTTTTGTAGTCATACGAACGTACTAATCAAGTATTACCAAATTTAATACACTTGGACCTAATTAATTAGCACGTGAATGTTTTAACAAACAAATAAAACGATATACTCTTCGTAGCTACTCTATTTTTTTGTGATAAAATTGATCGTAAAAATTAACGCATTGCTTTCGTCGCCTTGATATTGCTAATTTGACAGAAACAACATTTTTCCTACTGAGGAAAGTATAACATATTGTTACTAATATGTGTACTTTCTTATTCCAATTATACGTTAGAATTTCTCTTAATGCGAGTAAAATAAAAATTCAAAGGCCATAGATTAAAATAATATAAAATAATAGAAGGATTCAAATAATTAAGAATTATTTCAACGACATACGAAAAAATCGGCCACGTGAAAGGTTCGCAGCAGATATTCTAATGCATGATCTACGCAAAGATAATGAATATCTCTCCTCTTGAAATTTCTTTCCGTTTAAAATCTCTCCGCGAGAAGTCAGCGTTAATTAACTGCTCCTCGACACGGGAGCTTCAGACGAAGCTTGCGGTCCGCGACACGACAATCCTTATCCGTGAAAGCCACGAGACTTCTCAAACAACGAAGAATTTTCACCGGCCTCGCGAAACTGTTTTCTCTGCTCGGTTTCTTCTCGAGATGCGTTCGCAAGTGTACGAACTGCGCTATGATCGTGAAAATTGTTCGCTCTATCTTTCCTAATAAAGAGAGAATTGTATCATATTTCGCGAGAGCCGTATTATTCGCGTTAAGAATCACCTCTAACCATTGTTCTTTCCCATGATTTCTTTAACCTCCGCCGTTCCACCTTCCTAAGACTTCCCTTTTCCATGTAGACGATAATACCTTATGACCTACATCCCCTTGGAACTCGTGCAACAATTTTTCTCCGAAGAGAAAGAGTAAAGCTCGCCCCGTCATGAGCGTAACTCTATATTTTCCGTCCCGAGAAGTCCATTTCACGTCATAAAGGTAACTTAATTTCCTATAACGTCAGACGCACGTCGACCAAACCCATATTATCCCCCACCCTTCGATGCGTCATCCCTCAGCTTTCCGCCACGCTATCCCGTGTGTTCCTCTTTCGTAATTCGACGTTTGATTAAACGTACGCTGGCTGCAACGTTACAACCCGCCAAGCGGTTCCATACCATATCATGACACCGAATATCAGGAAACGAATTGAAATACCGACGGAATTCCTGCCCTTTCGCTTCTTTACAAGATACCAAAGTAACTGATTCTTTATAAAGAGAGGTAAAACAAGAAGAAATCGGCTAGAACGCGGAAAGTTAAATTAGGTGTACAATGGAAACGAGTAGGAATTGTACGAGTGAAGAACCCGATGGAAATTGAAGTTTACGAGAAATTTCCATATTCGCCTTCCTCCGTTTTTTGTTGTTCCATTCTCAAGCTCCGCCCGCGTGCCGTCCGCCGCGGGACTCATAATCCGGATTAACATCGAGAGAATCTAGTATCACGACTATTCCATTTTCCCTCACCGGCTTGGATAGAAAATAAAAAAAAGAATAATAATAAAGAGAGAAAAATCGGAATAGCCCGCTCTCGTCGAAGTAGTATTTTCAATTTCGAATAATAGCGGATAATCACGCGCTAACAGGTGAAAACAAGCTTTTGATCGAATAAAAAGCGTTTCCTCCGTGCCTATTCACCGTTCCAGCTTTTACCCGAATAAAATAGAAGAACAAAAGGAGTAATAGAGGAGAAAGAGGAGCAGCGGCCGGTCGGAGAGAAAACCAGGGCAAAAAGAGACGGGAATCTTCGTACACACGTTGGCGGTATTATTATGTACATAGAAACTATACATACATGTATATAGAAAGAATTATACAACAACGGAGAACTCACATACCGTCGAATTTTCCATCTTCTTTGTATACAACTCTCATGGTTGGTACTCTCCATCCCAGAAAGGAATCGTTTACAGCGAAGAATCAACGAGGTCCTTCCACCAAGTGAACTGGATGTCATGTGAAAGCAAGGTGGGGCCTTTGAAGCGTGGCACGCACGCTTCCGATTTATCTTCGCGGTTGCGTCCAATTAACGGCGCGCCGTATCAAAATGTCCGGATCGGCGCGACGAGTAACAACAACAAGAACGACGGAGTAAAGACACGAAGAGAGGGGTAGATGGCTCGTGCACGTGGCCGGCTCGCAAAAGGAAGCGATGTGTTCTCCGATATAATGGCTCGCTCGAGTGTATTTGAGATGCACTGGCTCATCAGAATAACTAAACAATAGACGGCGACGGAAAGAGGAGGATAGAATGAACGAGGAGGAGAAGCGAAACCCCATCCCTTCTGTATGTCCCGTACAACCAGGCCTGCCAGCAGGTACTCGAGTACTACCCTCTTCGTGATGTACTCGGTGATACGGCTGCAACAGTAGAGAAAAGGGTTGGGCCCGTTGCAGACGCGTGTCTGTATTACACTCTCAGGCACGTATGTGAATGTTTGTGCGTTCACCACCCTATTGAGTTGTACACGATACGTTGAGTGGCCTAACCTTAGTCAACCCTCAACGTCATCGGGAGGTCTCCTCTGAAGTTGTACACTTCTGTTTCTTCGCTAGCTGTTCGAGAGACGAGAGAGACGAGGGACCTAACCGTCCATCGACCATCTGCGTAATGCTTTGCGTCAACATCTCTCGGAGATCAGTCACATCCCTTCCATATCCCTCTACGTATCCTCATCCATATACTTCTTCATGTGCTTTTCCATCATCCCTCTACGTTTCTTCGCGATTCTTCTTTAAACATGCTCGAATGACCACTCCATTTCCAAGCTCTTAGGCCCAACCCAAGATTTCGCGCTCGCGACATGTTATTAATGGCTCGCGATCAAAAGTTTCTCTGCCACCTTCCCTGCTATGAATTTTTTTACCCGTTTCTTTTTCGCTATCCTTCGCTTCGCTTTCCGTCTGGTGAACGCTGAAGGAGGGGCGGGGCGAACGCTTGTCAAAGCTACAGCAACCGAATTAAAATTAAACGTTATCCCGATCGCGCTAAAAAATGGATCGCGAGGCTGACGGACGACGATAAAATATGAACGATCATCGGCCGGGATGACTTGCAGTATTTTGTTCCTCAAATTGGCACTGCGTAAATGTCAGTAATCGCGACGCACCCAACGACGAGAACCGATTTGTCGAAAAATTCGCGGCTGTGAGTTTTATGGTAGCTCGGTTGGACGATCGTTTTCGACGTAACCAAAAATCGAGTCGAATAAGAACTCATCCGACGAAAATCCCGAAATTGTACCTAATGATAATTGTTTCAAGCATCCGAATAAACGCGGCCGTCTATGACACACTCGTAACTTGTCCCGTGATTTACATGGGCGCAACTTTTTATCTCTGGTGTGCAGCAGCCGACGAGAAATCGCTATAATTTCACGGTTGTCGTCGCGGTGAAATATATCAGCAACAATCAAGTATATGTTCGTGAAAACGCGCGTATCGTATCGTATCGTGAATGGCGCACTTAAAAAACCGCAGCGGCCGAATGTATTCGCTCGTGATACACGCGGTTATTGTATCGGCCGGTATTGTTCCCGAGCGGTTTATTGTCTAAAAGTATCTCCACTCGAATGCTGGCGACAGGAAAACATCTTAAAAATTCTAACCACTCGGCGAACGAGTCCCCATAGTCGAACGAACGAGAACGCGGGCTGGCATGCGGACAACGTCGTTGTTGGGATACCTAAGGGAGAGACGACCCGATTAACTTATTAAAATGCGCTCTGGGAGAGCGAGAGATAACCCCCACGACTAATTGCTGATGCTTGCGTTCCAGTGAGCACGCTGTTCATTCACGGTTTACTCGCGCGCGCGCGCGCGCGCTCTTGCGACACCCGGAGAAAACCGTTGAATAGAGCAGTCCCCATTCCGGAATCCGCGGCTCATCCGGCGGTTTACAATCCTTTCTTTCAGTCGGCCGATGGAAAACGAGACGGGGATGCCGTCTCTTCGCGGAGGGGAAAAAAAGGAGGCGCGGACAACGTAGAGTAGGGGATGGAGGAAGGCGAAAAGGGAGGGAAAAAGAGAGAAGAGAAGAGAGTGGAATCGCGCACACGTACGTAGCCCACAGGCACAAAGGGTAAAAGGTAGAGACGCGAAGGGAGAAACGAACGCGGTAAATAGAGAAAAAGAGTGAGAAGCAGCGAGATGGAGAGAGAAAGGGACGCGGTTAGAAGACAGACAGACGCGAGGCGGTGTCCCCCTTGCACGCCGCGTCCTCTTGTCCGACAATGCAAACCAACTTTCTCATTTCAATGTATTGTTTCCATTGTTTGGGCGTGCAGGCTGCGAGGGTTGATGCCGGTGGTGCTGCCAGTGTAAGGGGAGAGGTTGGGAATGCGAGATCTCCTTTCTAGCACCGATCGTCATCGCAAAACTTTCTCATCTCTCTCTATCTTTCTCGTTTGCTCTCCTTCTGCCACTCTTGTGCCTCCTGAACGCTCAGCCACCGCTCAAACCTGAGCGCCACCCAACTTGCAATCCTCCTAGGAGTCGCCTCTTCAAAGATTACGAATAATTTCGGGGACGGGCCTGTGCTCCGAGTTACGCTCCGGCTATCACGGTACACCGACCAAAGAGCTCGACGTTGAACCCACCGAGTTGTCTGAGTTCTTCTACCTTGGCATTCTTAACGCGAATACTATCGCTGGGAATATTTAAAATTCTTTGCTTCCTGCGAGGATTTCATCTCGGAGGAGAAATCGCTGAGATCCGTCGTGTATAACCTACGAGCGAGCACGCCTGGCCTAGGTAAAGCTTCGCTGTTTTACCTATCCGTATTTCTGTGGAATATATCTTGATGGAATGGGATTCTTTTAAATTACGAGAATGTTGAAGACTCGAGGACCGATCCTTTCCCGTGTAGTTTCTTTTTAACCTCTATGTCTCTTTTGAAATAGAGAGCTTCTATTGTCATCTATGAAATATGTTTTCCGAAGCTAAATCTAAAGGTCTGGTTCCAAAAAATACTTTCGCTGGGTTTAGGTGAAATTTTCCAAGGTTGACCTTAAAGAGATTCCGAGACTTCGAAACTAACCAAGTTAAACTTCCTCCTTTTTATAACTACCATTTTAAATTGCTTCGCCTTCAACTAACTATATACGTATATACCATCCACAAATATCTCCTCTCGTTAACTTATTTTCGTGCGTAGAATAACATTCTGTCGATTATGTACAACTATCTAGCTGAAAATTAAATAAATTCACGTATGCTTGACAAATTTTCAAGCCCGATTTTCTCGGAAATGAAGTCTCTCGGACGTAGAATCTGTCTGACTTCGCTTATGTCACTGTATGACCACGGTGTAAAAAAATATGTGTTTTAATATTCAATCTTCACCAAACCGCATTCACGCCTTATGATAAATTTTCAACGTTAAGGCCGTTTGCATAGTGCGCGTTATGCAATGTTTATGGCACGCGTGTTAAGTGCAAGGATGCATTGGACGTCCGTTCCCATCAGTCTGAGTAACAAATATATTACCCTAATTGCGATGGCAGAACTTCTTGGTTACCTAAGCTGGCGGGGAAATCCCCGGGATTTGTCACGTGACGCAGAGTCACGTGCCATGCAGTACCCCGTTAATTAGCACTAATTCGTTGTACTCCATTAGCAACGGCTTCCATGGGAGGCTGGGGATGAACAAGTCTCGAAGCGCACGCAACTTACAACACGACGCGATGCAACGTTTCGCCATCGCTTCCGCTATTTCGCGTTACTGCATCCGCCAACGCGCGAGCGTATTTAATGGTCTGTACCCTTCGGCCTGCCTATACGATGTTGTACGAATTAATTTCATTGCAATTACTTGTCCGATCGATTCATAGAATCTGAGCCCAGATTAAAGCCACGCCTCTGATATTTCGCGATCGAATGTTTTTCGTAATATTTTTCTTGATAGTATATATAGGGTATCTCGTAATTAGCGGTACAATCGAATGTTATTCCGCACGGAAAAATATAAAAACACATTGAACATTTATTTATTTGGCGCTTCGTTTTTGAGGAATTATTGAATTAAGTTCATAGCGTTTTTAATAGTCGATTTATTTTATCGTGTTCCGTGTATTATATTTCGTACAGTTTGCAGAAAATTATTTGCCATGTAATTTTGCAAACTACTGTTTACATTTCGATGTTAAATGCATCAATTGGAAGGAAAAGAGAACGTTTTATTCATATCCTAATCTTTTTAAGACTTTGCTAAACATTGTTTTCATGGCGAGGAACGCAATACTGCAGAAGCTTGCAAGCTCTGCTTTAAAGAATTCATCGGCGAAAGGCTCAAGTACAAACTTTGCTACGAACTTTACGAACCTAATAAAATTTGAAAATCTGTTGTGTACGCGTGCACCGAGGTAATTCTTGATTAAATATATGCAAATTCAATTTTCTTGAAAACGAGATCTTAAGTCTTTATAGTCCGAACCGCATCTAACACCTCATCGTAACTAATTCATACTTAATAGATTAAATTTAAAAACTATTCATAATTCAGCTGTAATTATAAATTTTACTAAATAATAATAATGATACGTCTACTTATGGTTCTTTGAAATTATGTTTCGACACAAAAAGATCTGCTTTATAAGCTAAAAGTAAAAGATGGAATAAAATACAAATTTAAGTACAGCTCGAATTAAAATCGCAGAAAAGTAGAACGAAGGAATTATATTTAAAAATGATATTAAGCTTTTTACGTATTTTAACATGTGCGTACATATAGTAATCTCTCGAATTAGATATTAACCATATTCAAGCATGCTTCGCGAGTTTTCAAACCCGAAATTGTAAAAACGGAGTATTATATGAAAAAGTATTTGTACGTATTTTATGTATCCCATTTACTATTTCGCACAGAACCACTCTCTAGCTCCATACCTATTTGAGTGTATTAGCAATTACTGGGTATTATCTATGCACACATCTTTTATTCATTTCTCTTCCTCCGTTTTCTTGTTTCTTAATCGATATCATTTGAAATATGTTATTTTAAGTTTTTACATTTTTTCCCAACCAGCTCCCTGGAGGATACGCGCGTGACAATTTTCCGATTATACATATTTCGCCGATATTTCCGCTCTTAAAATCTCCATCAAGAAGCGACATTCAAGTACTTTTTGCGATTATTTATATACGAAGAATTTCAAGAATTTTCCTTCCACGACTTCCTACATCTTTTGATGGATAGAATTCGACGTAGTTCGCACTCTGGAGACCAAATATTCATCCTAATCTAGAACGCAACCCAATTCTAAGACGCCGGATGTTACAACGAGCTCGTACAAGGACGTTTAGATTGAAAACTAATAGGACCGGCTGAAGATACAGGCTGAATATTCCGCTCGTTGATACAACGATAACGTAAACTGCGCCGAGTTTCGTGGCATTAATATTCAGGAAAGCAGCGGTTACGAGGTTACCGTGTTTCACAGCCTCCTCCATCCCTTACTTCCAACTACCATCCCCCTCCGGCATCCTCAATTTCGTTCTAGTCAGGCCGAAAAGTATGGCAAATTTATGTGCGCCAGTTTGATGCTCGTATTACCATCTTAACGAGGTCTGGAATCGTTCCGAACGTCGAAATATTCAAATATAAAATGGCATCGGATCAGCGGCGCAAATCGTTCGCGCACGCAACTCCTGCTCGCGAAGGAATTTCAATTGCTAATGAAATTACAGGAACGTACAGGTCGGGAATCTATCCCGATGGGCCGCGTTTTGGCCTCGTGACATCGCGTCCCCGCTCATTGGACAACCACGCAACACGGAAATGCGTATTGCCAGCCTACGTGTTTGCAGCTGCATTGTTTTGCGGTAGACCGAGCGAATTTCGATCGCCTTTCTGTACAAGAAATGGTTAAATGCGACTATGTCGTTGCTAAAAGAGCCGAGAAAAATTCGTCCATTAAAACACTCATGAGCTTTCGTCGGTGGATTTCACGCAGCTTACTCGTTCGTCTAATTGTAAGTAACGTTACGAATTAGGAACTCGAGATATGTTCTTCGTTGCTAGCATTACGGCTTAATTCGGTCTCAGTTTATTTCCGCGCATTTCCGCTCATTTTATTCGACTCTGAGTAAATTCCTCCCGCAAGTTAAATTTAAATACATGCATAAACATTCCCAGAAACGAAAGTCGGTCAGTTTGTTTTAACTCTAATGCAAATTCCTCATTTTTAGTTCGTTATTATTATTGTTACTTTATTTTAGTTTACGTATTCCGATCATTCAATGATGGACAAATAACCGCAATGTTCTTAAGAGCGAAAACGTAAAGGCAACAGTAGGACCTACCTTAAGAACGACTATATCGCGATCCATCTTAATCGTGGTCAGGAGAATCAGGGGAACGTTCCAAGCCAGTGACCGCACATCGAACCAATACTTAAGGATCGATCACCGGTGTTCCTTGGCCGGGAGACCTTACAAAGGCGGCTTTCTATACGGGCAAGTTCCTTCAAGAAGATAAACAGTGGCAAACCGACGGAGGAGTCAGTTCAATATATATGTGCATATTCCGTACATCTTGCCCGAATTTCGCAAATATTTAATTCAGCAACGCGTTATCGTCGTGTGATTATCGTGCAGAACGGTACACGATAGTTAGCTATATCGAAGGCTCTGACTGTCCACCGATAAGGATTATAGTTTGCCCTTTGCGAACCGCTAACACGAATTTAATCTCTTTCCTAACAATCGCCAAATCTGATCTTGCTTTCGATGCTGAATTATTAACCGAACCTGGTCCAAAGTTGTCGGATTGGCCCTCGGTTATCGATCCTACATCGCCTCATCCGCGGGAATGCTGAAACTTGCGATCCACCCTGACTAGCACTCTACTTTTGACGATGTTTCCTTAACGCGCTACTCGTCGAACAAGCCACGTCCAAGCATCAAAACAGCCGGGTTCTCTCAAACCGTTGCACCGTTAAAAGCAGCTACTCCATGACGACTGGGCCGCAAAAGCTCCCTTTTGCCTTTGTCCGGAATTGAATTAAAACCGCGCAACGATCCCGGCGGGACGCATTATTTATCCTTCAATGAAACAATGCGGGGCCAGAATGAGCAGAAAGTAGAAAGACGAGGAAAAAACGGTTCATTGTCTTCATTCGGCCGCGACGAGGAATACTGTGTATATGGTATATCAGACTGGTTACGCGATAGGCAGCACGATGAAGAACGATTCTGTGGAATTTGAAAAAAAAGAAATCTCTCCACAACTGTTTCTCTCTCTCTCCCTTCACCCGAGTGTCTTCGTCCCCCGCCTTCTTCTACAGCTTTAAATCCGTTTAGTTGAACGGTAATTCAACGAGTATTTGAATCGCACGGGCAAACTCCCTTCCGCGTCCATTGGAAGGGAATTTAAATGGGATTTGAAACGAAGCGGATCGTCCTACCAGAGCCCCGAGTACAATCGGCTCGATTTTTATCGCTTTTTATCGACGATAGTTATGAAAAATCATCGGGAAACACGTCGAAGGAACCGTTCAATGACGAAAGTCCTTTAATCGTCTGTGTTGTCACGTGTCCGTGATCTGTGAATTTTAAACGCTTAACCGTGAACAGGTGCTTGTGAAAAATTCCGATCAAAAGATACGAATTTACCTTTTGATAGACTATCTGGTTCCAATTCATAAAGGGGAATTTTTCCAATTCAGAGTGAGAGAGCCGTTTACAGCGATATCACGGAGAAAGGAGAAGGGTAATTGAAAGGCGGAATCATCGATTTCGGTTAACGGTGTTTCGTATCCGTGCTCGATGTTCGATTCACTGCCTTTGTGAACGCGTGGAAAATTCAAGCCGCGTAATAAATTGAATCGAACACGCGCTACGGAATTAACTCGAATCGCCGACTCTGCCCGTCTGAATCAAAATAAATTCTATTCGAGAGTAATCGATTCGCAAAACGAACCCTTGTAAATGTGATTTAATTCCTTACAAAGCAGTTTCATCTTATTTTTGTCCATAAACGTCAGCGTGTAATGGACGTTAATTGATCGATCAGGTTCCGGAATCCGAACGATGATCGGCATTAGAGGATGTCGCAAACATTTCGGCTCAACCGTGCAAGCAGTGATTGTTCGTGCAAAAATTAGTTAGAAAAGTAAATTACAATTTTTAAACGTGAAAGCTCGATTTCGAGAAAAACAAATTTTGTAAATCTGATATATACATATGTGTATATTAATTACTCGATTGGTTTATGTTTCTGCTCGTGTTTCTACTTATAAATCTGAACAAGATCACTATCTATTTCCTAGATATTTTATAAGAGTTAATTACAAGTTATCAGTACCGATAAATCTTCTTGTATAACACAATCACAAGTTTGGCAATAAAATAAATAAACTTCTACACACATATCGATATATTATAGATTATAATTGCGCTATTGGATGTAACATTATTCAACAGAAGTTTCGAACCTACAACATGTTACTGATTATTAATTGTTACTAATACTGCTTATTATAGAGTTAGTAAATTACCGATATTTCAAACATCTGCCATTAATATACTTAGTTGTAGGAAGTATGTAATAATTGTATATTTATTTATATAATCGTTTTAATCAAATATTAAATAAAAATAATACAGACCTACGGTAATTAATAAATACGAGATCAACCTTCTGCTTTTACGAAGGCGTAATTTCGTGAATGTAATCGTGTCTCATTAATTTTTAATTCGCAATTTAACTTGCTAAATCATAATCTGCGCTTTGGATTACAAGTTAGAATACAGTTAAGTGTAAATATTTCATCACCGCGACACTCACAATCAGCTTAGAGCTAAAAGTGCCGGCAGCAAACGTAAGTTTCCGTGTGAAACGTACAGCAGATTAAGCATTAACACGCGTGTACCAGACAGATTTTCAGAATCGTTTCTCTCGAGATTGATACCTTAAATACAAAAATTAAGCAAGATGGTCCAATAATTACGGTGTTATATAATTTCAATCAACGGGACGTCGATCTACGTTATCATGTTAAAGATAAGTTGAAAATGTAGAGTAAAATTCTGTTATTTGAAGCCCGATCTACAGGAACATCGAATTTGAAAATTTGTCAAGTGCCAGATTAATTCTTGATTATATTCATTATATTTTAATGGGCATGTTACAATTATAATTTCATAATTATTATATATTTCATAAATTATATCAAATATGTATTTCAGTCAATAAATTTTCACACTCGATTTTGTCCAAACACAAAACATCCCACGATATAACAAATTTTATCCTATATCTTCGATTCATTTTTTCACGTAGAATCACTCCAATCCCAATAATACAACTCTGAACAAAGTTGTACAATGACAAGAACATCTTGTACCTCTCCTTATCTATTTATTTTTTATTTCCTTCTTTATTTATTTTTGCGCATGGTATTACCATCTATCTGGTAATATACTATAATATTAAGTAATAATAATATATCATATTTTTGTCGATTTCCACGAATAATAGACATTAATTAACTCACCGATTTCCGGAATCCGGACAATGATAGGCATTATGTTCGTAGAAGGTGTATATTTGCTCGACACGATATAACTTGCGTCAGCAATACGCATCGATTTAACTGGGCCCGAAGTACCGCGATCCCTCACTAATTATTTCGTATCATGGAGTGGCTGTACATATTAGCCGTTCATTATCTTGTCTCCGCGATCAGCATGATTTCTAGCTGAGCGGCTTATCATGCTGCTCTCGCGTGATCGCTGCCAAATCTGTTTACGATATTAGGTCGATTAGAAAGGATGATACCGCAACCATTCATGATTCAAGGAGTATCAGAACTGAATGCAGTATTTACGGCGTCGGCTACCGTTCAGATTCCCCCTAATACGACGATGTCTATGTCAATGCGTCAAATATTTCGAGATTGCTCTTTGTAATACGTACATTATTCACCTCGCAACGCGTTTCATTTTAAAACCACAAAGAACGTTATATTAATCTTTGGAATTGGGACAGTGAGATTGGAAAACTTGGAAAGAAAAGGAATGAAAATTTTAGGTCGAGAAAGGATATATCGATACTTAATACCAGCATTCCTGCCACTGGTTTATTTAAACGGTATTGCTTCCAAGATGCGCGGCCCGTGAAAAATTGTGTTTCCATTTCATTCCTGTAATCGAACCAAATTGAGAAACGAACGAACCGTGGTAGATCTAAGCTGCATAATGACCAAAAATCATCGTCAATGCTATCGAACAACTAACTTCAAACTCGTGTCGCCGTTAAAAGGGTAATTGTCGCGCGACGCTCCATCAACGGCGATACGAGCACGGAACAAACGCGTAAGCAGTCCCTGACATTATTTCCGGCACGCAGGAGCCACGTGCCAGCTCGTTGACTCGCGTATTAAACGGTCACATGTTCCACCGCCGTCATGAAACGTAAACAAAGTACTAATCGTATTCTCGTTGGCTGAATGAGTGAACAACCAGACTTCATCGGCTCATTTTAATTGGTATCTAGCATGGAGCGGTACTGAACGCATCGAAGAACGGAGAAATGAAAAAAAAAAGGGGGGAAAAGAAAATACGTAGGGAGAGATCGGAGTGGAAAACGAAAATTTGCCGGAAGTTAAAGCTTTATATTCGGGAAATATTTTTGCCTGCAGCCAGCGTGTCGCTTTATAACCATAAAAATTTCCGCGGCGCAAACTTCAAACGTTAATCCCCCAAAATATTTCGCTTTCAGGTTCGCTGCTTTTCATACGGTGCCGGTGACCGCTCGCGCAGCCAATTTTCTACCCGCCACGTACACTTGTATCGGAGAGTTAAACGACGTTTTCGACCGGAACTGCGAAAGGGGAAACATCGGGAGGGAAAAAACCATAGTCGCTGGAATATTAAAACGATGAGGCAAGAGAGCGCACGCTCGGCCTCGCTCTCGCTGACACGGAACCACCCCTGGGCCGGGGTCAGAGACTGATTTCCCAGCGAGAGGACCTTTCGTAACTCTCCTCGTCGAGCAGAAGTGTCCGCGAACTTTCTCCATGGCCTGGACCGGCTTAAATCCACTCGTTACCGGGCGAACGTTCAAACGCGAAAAACCCGCTGAAACTAATTCGTCTATCCGACCGCGAACGCCGCACTTAGCTTCTCCTACTGCTCTTTCGTCTGTCGTTTTTTTTCTACCCGACCATTTTTTTTTTTTTTTTCGCGAACAATATTATGACCTCCCTTGACTTTTGCCCCGGCTGAATCGACCGCAGCTGAAACAACGACCTTTCGTGGCCATTAACAGCGATGCCTTTCGATTATTAGCTCCGCGAGCTCCGGCTTAATTACAGAATTCGGAAAGGAACAATGTAAATACGAATATCGCGAGTCTGATATCGGATCGTGGATTAAAATGTTGCACATTTTTAAAAGTTCAGATTTAAAGCATTAACTACGGATCGCGGCCGTATAATGAATATTTAAAACAATTCGCCCATTTTTTTAATTATTTCTTTATGAAAGGTACGTTAATACGGCTTTACGTCGGCCCGATATAAATCGAGATATTATTAGACTTTTGCGTTTCCAAAAATTTAATTAAATCACGGTCACGAATATGACTAATGTAATAAAACATTAAAATTAATAAATTATCATATATTCAAGTAATTTCATAATCAGAATTCTAATGTTATTAACATCCCCTATTCATAACATCTCATCTTTTATTAACCAATAAAATCGACCGTATATTAAACAAAACGTATACTTAATTCAAACATACAACGTTAACAAGCCACTGTTAATTTGTGCATATTATACTAAATGGCATTTTTTCAGATGACCGAGGTACGTTATATTAAGTTTTAATTCTTGCTACCACCGCTGCTGCAATTTTATTCTCCGCTGGGTCTGTAATAATGAGAAGTAACACGAAAATGATAAAAAAAGAAAGAGTTTTGGAGCAGGCATTATGCAACACAGGGATGTATTGCGTGTCAAGTCTACGCTGTATCTCGCCTACGCTGCAATGCGCTATAGTACATATAATACCGAGTGCATCCCGTTTCTCTCAATAAAGTAACGCCATCAGCGATATTGTAAGCTTTTCTTGAATTGATTTTAAAACAGCGTTTCATTCGAGGAAGAAAAACGACGTCGTAGCAGCTGTCGTACATGAAGAAGAGGAACATGATGTAGTGCAATAGTGGAATGCGAATTTTTCTATGAAATTTTAAAACAAAATAAACACTACCATCTACAGCCAGGGACAGCCACTTCTTTCTTTCGGAACATTGCGCATAGATAAGAGAATCGTTACAAAAATAAAAGCCCAGACTGGAAATTCTAGTGGAAATTAAGTACTAAATTTATAATAAATTTACTCGCATGGTTTTGATTTAAAAAGGATAAACCTTCTTAATTTGTATAATTGTTGAAACATTTACGTGTAAATAATATGTTTGATCATTGATCATTAACCGAACGATATGTTAAATTATCGACCAAGTATAAAATATGTAATGTCGTGTCATAAAAATACATTTCGTGAACATTTGTGTTCTACAGTTCAAAGATACAACCTGATGGAACACTTGACAGGTACGAGAAGCTCGTACAAAAAGATGAGGTGGTGAACGAAACGAAGAGCGTGGAGAATGTTTTTTGAAAATGACAAGCGTTTGAGAAAAGTTCGGCAGTTAAGACTGTACAAACTTCCTAATACAGGCAATATAACGACTGGTGTTCCGGGTTTATAGCGTGCAGCAAGCCATCCCTTTTAATTCTGTTTTCATAGTTTATGCAGAAACTTCACGGACTGAATCGACTGCAAAATCGCTTTAAAATATAAACTGATAAAAATCCTTTTATCTCGAATTTCGTCCCAATCAATTCATAAACTATTTCAGTAATTATCTATGAATCGAACGAATCAAAATACAATGAAACGAAGTGGCGTGCAACTCGCAAATTTTTACCGGTTATCGTGTTGGGAAAAAAGTGTATTCAGTGCATCCGAGGGAAACGCGAGATTCGTTAAGCGGATGCATTACTGCGCGATTTAACGCGATGCCTCGTAACACGATAGAAAATAATGTGATTACGGTCATCGCCGCGCCGCATAATTTCGCATCACGCATCATTGAATGCCCGCGCGTTTTCGTAAATGAAATTCAACCCCCGGCTTCACCGCCGTTGTAAACTATACGTGTGTAAACATGTCACGAATAAACCTACCCCGGCAAAGAGGAATTAATTGGTTCCGTTCTATAGGGCTGCCTCGTGTTTGATAAACATTTATTACCTAACCGAGGCTGCTATAAATTTTCTAGCAGGAAGGAAGATGGAAAAAGTTGCGAACCAAGGAAAAGGACAAGAACGTCATATTTTTTACAGTGATATAAATTATCACGAGGACTTGCGACTAGTCTGGAAAAGGCTGACACGGTCTAAAATGGGAAATTGAGGCGCACATTCTACGATGGATCCGTTGAAAAAATCATGAGGGACACTTTCACGGAAGAACCGTAATCACGAAATCAGCGGTTGTTCCGTGAGATTTGCCTTTAAAACGGGACAACTTTCTAGAGTGGGAATATTATCTCGTGAAAATTCGGGCCGGCTGATCAACGAGAAAAAAATGTTTCTTTGAAACTTGACTGCGCGTTTCTTTGTCCACGAAAAAGAGGTCCTCTTTAAGAATCCCACTCGTTTCTCTTATTAATTCAAGAAAATATCTCTAGAAAGAATTGCAGCCTTGAATCGGCGTCCTGTGATCATTTCAAACGTTTCTCACGAAAAATCCACCCCCTTTCACCTAACCAATTTTGATCTTTCTTTCATGCCATTACAAACGAAAACCGCAGTCAACTATATCTGCTCGAACATCATACGAAGATGTTGATGTTCCCTATCGAGAAATCGATAGCGATTTATAAGGAGAAAAGTGTGCTTAACTAGTTTCGAAACTACTCGAGACATGATTGGATTGTGAAACTCTGTCGATGGTTTAAGAATGTTTTAATCCTAAGTTTCGGCACGGCAAATAAGAGTGGTTAGTAGCGTGGATTATTTGTTGGGCCTTACAACATAGAATAAGATTCACGAGGAAGGAAAGTGGGGGAGGAAAAGAGAATAAACGCAAAGGGAAGGAAACCGCGTCTTTGTGAGAACGAAAAATCTCGTAGAAATTACTGGGCCATTTTATAAGATCTGAAAGGAGGAATAGATAAAAGCTGTTCAATCTAAAAGTTTTGCACGAGGCTCCTGAATTCCCAGCGAATCCCCGCAAGTATTTCGGCGCCAGTTCGGTGATTAATTTAGCTACTGCCGTAGAAAACTGCTGGGAACGTCGTAAGTCTTGAACTCGAGTGCTTTAACGATGATTTACAGGGCAGTCGCGAAATACCGAGCATGCCACCTCGAGTTTCACCGCGTCCAACTTTCAAAAAAGTGAAAGGAGGATCCAAGAAGCTGTGGGGATGCGCCACTAATGGGATAGAAAATCCATTATGCTATGTCCACGGAAGCGTTAAGTCTTTGAGGTCCGTCGAGAAAAAAAGGAAAAAAGAAAAAAATGGAAAAGGCAACCACGGCGTCCTCCTGACTACCTGATAACGCTTCAACGAACGGAAGAAATATCGTCGTTGTCGGGTAAGGATCTTCTGACTGACTTTGGCAGATTCTTAAGAGGCAAAAACTTCCTTTCGTACGAATTTCAAAGTCCGAATAACTTTACTTTAGTCATCGAACGAGCCTTATATTTCAAAGACTTTAATTTCTTCAGATCCAATATTTATCCCGTCAATGAGTACGGAAAAGGAAAAGTTTGATTATCCTTCAAAGATCACGCGCGATGCACGTTCAAAGCGTTAATAATCGAGGAAATAAACTACCGTAGAAGGTATATGAAAAGCTCGGATAGACTTCTTTAAAGATTTGAGAAAGTGTCAAAGACTATGCAACAGCTGCATAGCTTGGAAATTAATTTCGAATATCTGCAAATAGCAAGTCTCTAAATCACCAAAGGCTACGTCTTCGAACTATTAATAACACAGAAAATGAACTATCCTGGAAGATACGTATATAACTGGAAAATACTCCTCTCTAGAGATTCAAGAAATTGTTAAAAAATACATAACAGCAGCAGAGGTTGAAAGTTAATTCCGAATATCTCCAAATAACGAGTTCTCAGATCACCAGGAAGAGGGCAGAAACGAAGCCGCAGTGCGGATTCTCAAACATATTGCAAGCGCACCTCTGATAGCTACGCGGTTTCATCCGCACGAAGACGAGACCCTTAAGTCGATTATATCTAAGAAAAAAATAGAAGAACAGGTTCGGATCTGCTGGAACTATCCTGACGACTACCTTGGTCGGCAAGTTATATCACGATCAACCGGAACTCCAAGAGAATTCGCTGTCGCGAACTCCCGGTACCTTAACGATGATTTAATCCCAAGTTTATAAATACTGACTTGCATGATAGTTCAGGGACTTAGAGAGAGACCGCAGTGCGGTTAACAGGATGTGAGTGGATCCGTTGGCCTGCCCGTATGGAGTTGGGTCAACGTTGAAACTCCGGTGAGAAAAGCGGCGCAGGAATATAGAAACACGGAGGATCGAGCTAAGGAGAGAAAAGGATACAGAGAGTAAGAAGCAGAGAGAAGGACGAGAAGAGGATTTCGACAGAGATGGTAAAAGAGCAACCGAGAAATCCAGAACGCCAGACAATGAAAGCAGGATACGAACGGACAAACGGATAACAAGGACAAAGAGACGTCTAGAGAGAAACAGAGGGAAATAGAGAAAAACGGTTGGGACACACGGGACGACAGAGACAGACGCACGTGAAACACTAACAGGGACACACCGGTACAAAGACCGAAATGCAAATACGTATTCTGTGTACTTAGGAAGCCGTAGCTGCAGTGAGCCTCATGCATAGAGATTGTACGTTGTCCGTGTAAAATCGACCCTCAACCACGCCGCCGCTTTCCTCTCCGGAACTCTCTATCTGTGTCTATCTTTATCGATGCTCGCGCGTGTTCCGCCATCTCGCTCTCAAACGGCGCGCGAATATTTTCGAGCAAGCGGGTTTTGCGCACGAAAACCACACGCTGCATCACTGTACTTTGACTAAACCTACCATCCTCTATCTGACCTTCGATCCAGCCGAAGTTTAAACAACAGAGGCACGTTTTTGTCCGATTACGTTCTAGAATTTACGCCCTTTTAAACATTTTCTTCCCTACGGGACCATTCTCAAGCGAAGAGAATCGAACTTTTGCCTTTCGTTTAACAACTGCGAATTCACTCAATGAAGTAAATCAAGCGTACGGACGAGAATTTACATTTAATTACGGGTTACCGCCACTTTTGCGAAAATGTGTATCGTGATCGATTAAGTAAATCTCCGTATTGCTCATGAATTATTCATTGGAGAGCTTGTACGGCGTGCCGTATCGAGCTAACGGAACATGATTATCGATGTTGTTCTCCTGTAACATATTTTGCAATTCGACCAAAGCTACCTCCCGATGAAACAGAAATTTTGATGAGGTATAACCCCTAATAATTGAACGGGACAAATTTCCTAATTTAATTACTAATTTCGGGTTCGTTTCTAGGAAAACTTTTGAGGCCCTGCAAACAGATGACAACAACGTTCGTGCAATTCGGCAGGGTTATATTTTCAATAATTTAATGCGTACGTACGTAATCCTTGAATGTTAAAAACATGGACCGTTTACTTCGAGAGTGATGTAAGTCCATTTTCCTATAATCTGTACTCTGTTCAAAAGTCCAGGCGCCAATAATCCAACGACACAAATTAGTGAAAATTCAATACAATACGTTAATTCAAAATACAATACGTTAAAATTATCGAAAGTGGTATAAATCTATTTACGAGCCTAGAAAAAGATCTTCGTCTAGTTAATTCTCAAAAAAATTAATTTATAACGAATGTACATGCACTTAAACACATAGAGACGTGGTAAAATCAAGTGGACCTTAACAGAATTTTCCGAACGATGGAAACGCAAACGCTTCGATGTTTCAAAACAAAGGAAAATTGACTAAAATAACTTTCAAAAGAGACGATCGGTAAAATGACAGAGGAAATTGTTTCATTTTCCAATTGTATCGTATTAACGAATTTCTTTTTAGCCACGAAGTGACATAAAACTTGGAAAATCGATAAAAATAGACTCATCATTGTAGTAATCCCGCGTAATCATCATTTTTAATAGCGCGTATATATACGTCCGTGAACATTATAATATTAAAAATTTAAGTTTTATCATATGAATGTATCATCAGCATATCCAATTATATGGAGAAACACACACAATATCAAGTAAATATTGACGCCTACGCGGTAGTATATTTGTATAGATCCAACGTGTACTATATTTGCACATACAATGTACACAGGATTATCGTATGTCTATAATATGCATATACAAATAAATATAATGAGACTACTTTGTCGCTTAATGTTCGCTATTTTTTTTCAACATCATTGGATATTCGGAAAAATGAAAACAGAAGCTCACTCGCCCATATCCAAGCTAAACGAGCATCTCGCGTTCTTCCACCTTCGATCGTATAATCAAATGAAAGAAGAAGATCGTGTACGTATAAAGAATAACGTAATGGAGCAAGCCATGCATCGTAACAACAAATTTAATTAGATCGTGCTCTTTCGCGAAGTATTCGTAAATTACGTATCGCGCGCGCGCGTAGTTAATCGTTTAAAAACAAGCGAGTTCCGAATGGCACGAATAGCCGGGAGAATCAAACGTAGGTGGTGCAGAGAGGAACGTGTATTTTTAAATGCGTCGAGTGTTCCGTTGACGTTCAATTACTCTTTCAAGCTCGCCAGGCAAAACGCGAGGGTTTGGGGAGGAAACGGAACAAGAAGAAGGGAGAAAGAAAACGAGGCGAGCGGCCGCAAGCTGGCATCGTATCCGCAACGCGCCTTTTGTAAGCTTCTATCTCGTTTACGTATCTACTACCGGGGCCGGCTACACTGAAGCGTCGCCATAACGACGGCATTCTTGTCTATCACGAGCAGACGCGCCGCTCCCGCAAACAGAAATGTCTATTTACCGTCGGCTAGCTTCCGGAAACTCTGTTTTCCCCTGTACCACCCTGGACGGCCCTTCCACTTCGGTTTGAATACAGAACATCCCCTGACAATTACACATTTACAATCATATTCGTCGTAAAATGAATCGTGAAAAATGTTGTGGACGATTCGTTTTAATCTGTCAACTAACGTGATATTTCTTTGCCACCAGTTCGTCGTTTCTCTACTATGTTTTACCGGTTATGAAAGGAGATAAAACGTAACGACGAAGCTTTTATATTTCATTAGTTGTAAACGTCATTTAAATGCCCGCGATGCTTCAATTATTTCCACCGCCATGTTTCCGACTAGTAAGCATAAACAGCATACAAACTACGGACGTAATCCATGTTTCGTATGCAGGTTGCTTGATAAATAACTTGCAGTTCTTAATGCAGATTACCGCTTGGACAAGACAGCGTGCCTCGTAGCCTGTTACGTCTAACGACTATAGATAATTTCCCTTAACGCGTAAGCTTCCTCTAAACGGCAATTAAACGTTCTTTGAGCGTTGAGGCGAATGTGGACGGTTTATTGGACGAAGAACAGCGAACGCGAATTCTATGCCGTGAAGAAACGGACGAATTTTCCGTATTAGACGAAAACGGTAAAATGCCATGTACAAGAAAAAGAAACGAGAAGAAAAGAGAACTGAAAAGAGATAGAAAAAAAGAAAAAACATAGAAAGGAGGGAGAAAGAGAATTAAATTCTCCTGTGAATATGAAATTAACGCGCATTCGAAAAAGAAACAAGATGGTTCACGGTGAGTCGAATCTTTGGAACACCGCACCGTTTCAATCGCGTTTTCCCGTACTTCTACCTAGGTTCTTTCCGAGCTCGGTAAATACCAAAAATTCCCGGGCAAATGGAAATTCCACGTTCGAGTACCATCGAAGCGACGTTTGAAAAGCGCGGCCGCGTAAACGCTGTAGTCGCGTAAACACACGATTCGTTTAATTTTTCAAAGCAGTTTATCTGCACTTGGTGCTTGACACAGAAATCAGTTTACTGCACGCGCACACCTCTCGAGCACGTACAACACGCATATGTGCTTGTATACACGGCCGCGCGATTGAATGTATGGTAGGTAGAAAACCTAGAGCAAGAGCTCGTGCGCATACGCGCATATTGGATACGCTACGCGATGTTACCAAAGAACGAATGAAAGCGACAAAAAGCAGAAGACGAGCGCGTGTCTGTTACACGTGGCAGAAAATTACCACCCTTGCCGCCTTTTCTCGTGATTAAAGTTAATAAAAATTCAGTTACTTCGGCTTTTTCAAACTTGTCCGACCACCGCAAACATCGCCAGAAGTGAATTCGCGCCGAATCACTGGAATTCTAATGTGAACAAATAACGTTGAATATTTCAATGTTCTACAATAGAGGGTGTGTGTGTGCGTGTAAGACGATTCTTCGCGCGAATGCTTCGTTTCCTCCGAAAAATCATCGAGAATGAGGAAAGTATTAAAAGGATCGAAGAGCGATAAAGAGGGGACATGGCGGTTTTTCTGCGTGGAAGCGGCTGGGCAACGAGAACGTTATAGAGAAGGGAGAAAAAAAAGGTCAACGTGGTGTTTTGTGGTTGTTTCAATCGGTCGAGAGTGCATCAAAATAAATTGCGCGTATCGCGCCCGCGACCAAAGCGACCGCGGCTTAACCGGTTCTTTTGCGGCGACGAAATTGCAAACGATCCCATTCGATTGACTCTCCAATCCCCTGGGAGCCAATGAAAATCCAGCAACCCCTATCTGCTCGTGTTTCGAAGCCAGTGTGTTTCGGATTTTAGAAAAACAAAGGTAGTTCTTGGTCACGTTGAAAAAATCATACACCCTTGAGCGTACTATGGTCCTCTATACACCATTTATCCTATTTCATAAATTTCTCGATACACGTTCTAACTACTTTCTACATTCTCTTTTATATGATTTATCCATTTTATCCCACTTGTCCGTATAAATCATTTCACCGAATATTCCCCGCGATTCGCAGCTACACTCTTTCCATAAATCAAATACACTCGATAATTCATATGTATGGAATTCACTGAAATACCGCGGAATATCAAATCTCGTTTTCTCTACGCGGGAACGATGAAGCGCGATCCACTCTCATCAACGACCGGTCCAATTCTACTCCTTGAAGCAACTAAACGAATAAACGTACGAAACACGTTCATTCGTATCATTCCTCTCTAATCATATGTACAATCATAGAAGACGTTTCTCTGACTCTGAATGCCAAGTCATCGTGTCTAAAGTTATGCTGAATCTTGGACAAGATGACTGAAATCCAAAATTAATGTCAGTCCCTGTTGTTTCATCAGTATTTACCATTATGAAATTAATGGAAATTAATACAATACTATTTTTGGCTATTGGTATTAATCATATTGATAACTATTAATGCTAACCACGCGTATTCGCTATATTCTATCAAATCATCATCTTCTCATGCAATCAAGAAACTATTATAACGTGCCCCATTGTAGTATCATTTTTTAAATTATGTATCTGTATCCTTCTGTGAAATGTTTATATATATATACACGTATATATGCTAGTATTTATGTGTTTTCCTACTCTATATAGTTTTGATTTTATACGAGGACTGCAGGGGAAGAACAGAATTAATCACATATCCTATTTTTTTACAGGGAAGCAATTTCAAAATTCAGTAGCTTGTCGATCAGTCCCATATTACCAAAATTGTTTTTACCATTGATTTTGAAACTAAACGTGTATTGCTGTTGCGCATGGTTGAATCTCGATGTTTTAGCTACACTTTGATCCATACCGATTTCATATGAATGTCATCGCGCGTAACCCTCGAACGCTGGCGAACGCTATCATCTGAACGGCGTAGTTTTCAATGACGGTTGACAAGCCGGCGACACAGCTCGGTGCAACGCACAACAGTGATTTGCTTTGCGGTCCGCGTCGAATGAATTTGTGGCGGCGTGGACGGTAGGCACGTGCGGTTTTGTATAATTACGCACTTAATTGCTTCTATTGCGAAGACCTGAATGACGACGGGAGAACCGTCATCTCTGATTAGCCCTCTTGCCAGACCGCGCTTTCATTTTATTGTCGAAACGTAACACGTTTCCTCTGTATATCGCGCTAATAGCACCATGTTGCATCGGAAATTAATTTCATTCAACGCGACATAATTAAAAAGAAACGAAAAAGTAAGGAAGGGAAAAGAGAGGATAGCTAGCAAAATGGAGCGAACGATTCTTTGATGCATTCGACGAATTACGCACGGTCCCCTAACTTCCATGCGAAAAATTTTTCGCTCCTATCAGGTCGTATCGTGGATCGCGCAGGCTATCGAGAAACGAGAGATGCGCTTCTTTAAAAAAACGCGACGTTTAATTAAAATCTCATTAAACCGGAATGAAATCGATTACGAGGAACGCGGCCTGACGTGAATATTTGCACGAAAGATGGAAAACGTGGGCATCGTAATCACCCGGAGGCTAATAAGGTTGCGAATACGTCGGTTAACAAACGTCACGCTCGTATCGGATCGAATCGGATGGAATCGGATCGTTATACGGCCACGTGCATATTTGTCTAATTACTGAAAAATACAGAATGAAATACAGAAACAAAATTGAATTTCGTTTCATCGATCCATGGATATCTTTTTAAAATAAACGTTCAACGTGAGATTATACTGTATATATTAAAATTAACATTTTTGCGATTGCATACACAAGTACAGTATATAGACACCTGGCACCGTTTGCACGATAACATCAATTAATGACGTTAGTAAAGTGGGGATTAGACGCTACAGATTATAGACTTCTCTCGTATAAAATTATAATTTTACATGAAATAATTAAATAAGAAGTAATTAATAAAATTTACTTGAGAAATTTCATTTTGTTTCGTCGTTGTTACGGTTATGCAAGTATATTTATTAGTAATTTGCAACTTGAAATTTGCAAACTTTTGCTTATAATATTTGCCCAATTACGCAAGAGAAATCTTAAAGAGAAGTATCTCGAATTTATTATCCAATTATAAAGATTTCACTTTCCAATAAAATATCATCGAGTCCCGTGTATTGATGAAAGACATGCAAAGAACGTCGCATCTTATTAGCTGCATTCAGTGTTCTATAAGTTCTCTTTAATTGTAAGAAATTGGATACTCTGCTTAAAAGTTATCGGAAGACATATTACACGTGGTATTTATTAAAATACTAAATTTTCCTGCATTTTTGCCACAAACTTCCTAAATAACCTAATATTTTCAGTAACGTGGAAGCTTTTCAAATATTTCTGAACGAAATATTCGACGAATTTCAATCAATCAATTCGCTGTTGGTCGCCATTACCGATCGATAGTCGCTTAGTTTTTTATCGTTTCATCGGCGAAAATCCAGGAACAATTTCCGCGAACGCTTATCTCCTTTCTAACGATCGTTTCGCGCATCGTGTACCAAATGTCGAATCGACGATCTACCGATCCCCGGTGGATAGAATGATACGATAGCGGTCGCCTTGCACTCGAGACGATAGAACATCGGGTCACACCGACGATTTAATCCGAACAACGTCTGCCCCGTATCGAATCGGAAATAAGTTTCCGCAAGTTGCGCAGAACGAAGGAAATCGCTGCACAGATCGTTTCTCGCTCCTTGCCTCCTTCGTTGACGATTCTCTACGATTGACCCGAATCGCGATTGCTGTTTCGTATCGTAATCGACCATCGTTTTCTTTTTTCTTTTGTTCTTTTTTTTTTTCACGCTGACCCGTCCAACTGAAGGAAATTGTCGAGAAAGCAGATAATTCGATCAGAACCGGCAGTTTCCTTTAACTATAAGAAAGTTTGTCTTTCTCCAATCTCAATTACCTTAATCTCTATACAACAATCGATTAATTATTATCACGACATTGTTTCGCAATAAAACGATATTGATCATGCTTTGGTGTTTCGAGTTAACGTATAAAACGTATAATTGCTCGTTACGTCGTTATCATGTATCGCCCTAAGCGATCCGGAGTAAGTTAGGCTTGCGGAGTTGCTGTCGGGAGGACTCCTTTCAATCCGCTTAGCGCGAATAGCGAACCACTCTCAAACACGAACAAACGGAATAAGTTTGGCTTGTGGTACTGTAAGAGAAACAGCTAAAGATAAATGGAGGTCCTGCATGAAATGAAAATAAATAACAATCTGGTCTCTCTCTCTCTCTCTCTCTCCCTCCCCCTTTTTCTGAATCTCTTCTACGAAAAGAAATATGGATATAGTCAACCTTTACAAAATCAATATCACACGGAAGTCAGAAAACAGAAAGAATCTCCAGGCGAGAAGAAGTTGGCCGTTTTTTATAACCGGACAGTGACATCAAAAACATGTTTTCAGATAATATCACCAGAGAACTGAGCAAAGTTGTTTAAGTTACCCCAACTTTTCCACCACATACGTTAGGTCGGGCGCAAAAAATGAGCCGGCTGAAAGTTTCGTCTAAGTTTCGTTCGGACGAGATTGAATCCGACGAGAGAGCCGACGAGTTTCTCTCTCGGTTATTTTTTGAGTAACCAGAGAAATCGATCGATTCTTCGACGACGACACCCGGTAGACTGTCTGGCGAAGACGCGAGAGCTCGAATGCTGATTTTACGATGATAGAATCGGATCAACGGGATGATAAATTTCACGGAATCAGTCGAGATGACGAAAGGCAACAGAAGGGTTTGAGAGACCGATATCCATCAACGTCCTTCGATTCGATTAACTTCTCTCCGCGTCTCTGGTAGCTCCGATGTCCTCGTAAACATCCAGAACATCGCGATTTGGCGATGCGAGCGCGTCAATTACAGTCGATGCAATTACGTTACAGTACGGTCACGCGAACCCATAATTAATTATCTGCAAAGAGGGAGATAGTGGAGCATACGACGTTGTTGTCTTCCTGTTTTGCAGGAATAGAAATTTTGGCTGATTGTTTATTGCGGTCAGCTGAACTTCGATTGCAAGAATGCGTCGCTGGATCGACGAGTGTTTGATGTTAGGGAATGAAAAAATAGTGCATGATTGCATATTGAAAACTTAGAATAGGTATGGGTAAGTGTATCGTGTAAAATGTTCGCGTATGTTTACCCAAAGGAGTAAAAGAGATTGTAGCAGAGAAAAGCCGAATGCAAAAATCAGTCGATATACTTTTGTCATTAAAATTACGATATTTCTAACACTGTTCTCGAAAAATATTTTCTTTCGGATTTCATAAACTCTTACAAATCCACCCTGTGATCTATTTTTAGGAATAACGCCATGAAACAAAAATATGTTCATTAGTAGCAGTCTCTTTAGAAACTATATTAATATTCCATACATTTTCGACATAAAGGAAAATAACTTGTATTTCATGCGTATTCATTGTGCTGTTGCGAAGAAAATCCTAAGAGATTTTCCACATTATTTCAAGCGGAATATAGGCGAAACAAAATAGAATAGATCGACATTCAATTTTTCTATATAAAGTATATCTACTGTAAGCAAAGAATATTCTACTGGATACAATTTAGATAAAGAATCTGGTGCGTTTAAACGGACATTCTGTTACAACGTAATAGCTTTACCTTCGTATTAAAACTACTGCATTCTCTTTAAAAATCCCTACAATACGATATCGATTTATCGTTGAAATTTTCCACCGACCACGTTCGAAGCAAACGAATTTCCTTTCGCTTCGATTAAGCTCTAGTTAGATCGCAGCCAACCGTTTCCGCGGCGTAATCGAGCAAAGTAGACACAAATAAGTCCCCATCGTAATCAGGAGAAAATTTTCTCCGGAAGTAATGGAATGCCACGTTTCGATCGAGAGACTTTCTATTTTCCTTCGATTCGACTTCATTTCAGCTCGATTCCACCTATCTTCTTCTCTCTCTTTCTTTACTTTACTTTCATCCGAGCACGCGTAGAAACTCGAGAAAAAATGAAGAACGAGTCGACGAAGACGAAGAAAAAGAAAGAGAGAGAGAGAGAAATATACGAAGAAGGGCGGAGAAAAGATCCCCAGCATCGTTCGAGGTGGTGAGCGTAATTTCCCCGAGAAACTCGTCGGTGCGAGACGACTCTTTTCTTCGTCTCCCTTCCAGCGAAACTTTCCCCGCACAGAGAAGTCTTAGAAACTGGCCGACAGGTGGATGAAGGCTTCGTTGCCAGCATTCCAATCGTCAGGGTGGAACCGGTAATTGTTTGTTCGTACCTAACACTACTACCAATCCACGGAGACGGATAGCGAACTTCTTGGTTGAACGCGATACTACCAACCTCGCGTCACTGTATTCGCCTCATAATGGCAAGGGTAGTGGTAAGAAGAGTGTCGACGAGGTGGACGGGTGGTTAGGTTGAGGGTAGTGGAGCAGCAGTAAGGTTGATTGTAAAGAGCGACAGAGGCAAGCGCAAGCTGGTAGTGGCACGGAACGGAGAAGGTCTGTCGTTCCTTCACCCCTCGACTAATGAGACCGCGCGGTTACATCAGAGACCGGGGACAAATTGAAACGTACGAGCCTAGAGGGGCTACGGAACTAATGCGTGACTATGGACCCTCGCACCAGCTACATCCGCAACCCGTTAACACCCTTTCCACTGTACCGTATTACAGCCAGGAATTGTCCATTTTCCAATTCCATTTCGACTGTAGGAGTGTCATTGTTGCATCATGAGGTCAGAGTAGTATCACGAATAACGACTTTGTTCTTATTCTTAGTGGTTGAAAGAGCAATCTCCCTAAAGAGCAAACCTATGTATGTAGAACAAGGGTTGCTTGAGCTATCCAAGCCTTCACATGTTAAAATTCAATCTACGACTTAACGCAGAATAATGAAACTTGTTTTATGTTATGGGATAACATTAGTCTTTGATATGATAATGGAGGAATGAGAAAATATCGTGTACTCTATAGATCTAGCGAGAAGAGATATCAAAAACGAATAAACGATGATTCGAACAATCCTGTGACAGAGCTATTTGAATCAGCAAGAAGGTCCTATAATATACGAATCGATGAAATTGGTAACCAAATAACTTTTAGAAATAAAGCAATGTACACTTCTGTATGCTCCTAAATTATGATAATTAAAACTGAAAATGTTAACATTGAACAAACCTCTTTCTCCTCAATCAGTAGAAGTTAAATCCTCGCAGAAGATTATAGTTGTCACTATATTATAATATAGTTCATTGTTCAACACGCGAGTTGAATAGTAAACAACGAGTTAAATAGTATATTTTCAACTGTAGATGGTTTAACAATTATTCATAACTAAATTTGCCGAATAATAAGGCAAATTGCTTACCTTGACTCAAATAACCCTATCTTGCCCCAGGGGTAACTTCGAGGCATCAAGAAAATTTCGAGGTTACGTACATAGTGTGTAATTTAGATGGGATAGTTTTTGTTGAACGTCGCCTCGTGCTTCGATACAGGGACGCGTCAATAAATAACGAAATAGGCGTGGACTTTTGTGAAAAAGAAAAAAAGGTAGAGAACGTGGGATAGGACGAAGGCACGGCGCGTTCGAGTAATAAGTTTCCAAAGTGATTTATGTGTAATCTCTTCGCGAAAAGCGTCATTATTTTCGCAAGAACCGCTCCCCTAGCCTGACATCTTTCGCCGCGCGCGAGTTCTTTTTATGTCCTCGTAGAAGGTTGCTCCGAAGGAAGAAACGCGGAGCGAAAAGAGCGCAATGAAATACGTGGCCGGGGAGGATTATAGGAGTCAGAAACAGGGCCACCGCTGGAAAAGACGTATAAGCACAGGCTATAAATTAACGTTCCGCGTTGCGTATACAGGGCCGTCTTAATCTTTCCCATTCTTACTGTTATTGGCGCGCGCGCGCGCCAATTAAAAGCTGTACGACGTTAAAACCATTAACCTCCCTGGCTGATAGGTCGAACGAGCCAAAAAGTTGTAGCCGGTAATTGTCACCTATCTCCAGAACGAGGAAATTACTATTTTTTTATCTCACTTTTCCTCGTTCTCTTTACGAGAATAGATAAAGTTGTTCCTCATCGTGACACGGACAACGAAAAATCACGTCGCACAGTGTGAAATTTTCAAGCAGTTTCCGCCTCTTTCCATTGTCCCGGTGACCTATATTAAACGCGTTAAAGAGCGGCGCGTTATTCAAAGCCAATCAAAGCCAGCAGAACCACCGGTGTACTCGACTCGTCGAATGAGATTCACATACTTCTCTGTCGTTTCCGTCGTATGATCGACGTCGACTCGGAGGAGAGAACGATTTTCTCTCTTCGATAAACAATTACACGCTTCTAGGAGATCAAAATTCTGGCTGGCAAAAGATACCTCTATTTTGGGAGTAAGGACGTATTCGTGAGGCCCGGAGTTTGCGGTAATTGATGAGACTTCCATCGCCTGCGGGGGATAACGGAAGCTACTGATAGGCGTTAGTCGAGGACTCGGTGGAGTAAGGTGGCAGTCTAAGCAGGAGAGCAGGTAGATTGCGTGGCTGACACGACGTTGTCTCTGTCGTCACAGCGTCGTAGCAGCACACCGTAGCAACGCACCATAGTAGTAAGGAGGAATAGGAAGGAGAACGACGAGGACGACTAAACCGGAGGATGGAGCCCGAGGATGGAATCGGTGGATAGAGATGCCTGTGGGGAGGAGGTGAAGAGGGGACACCGATGAAGGGGATACCGGGTGTAGGAGGAGAGGACAGGAATAGATGTAGCAGCCTGGCAGTCTAGCATGCAAAATGCTGCGTCGACGTTATCACACCGCCAGAGATTAAGGGGCTGACGCGGTAGATACGGGGCGGCGGCCTTCAGTCTTCCTATTTTTCGCCCTGCTCTGCTGAGTTTTACTTGGCAAACACCCCGCGCTACCTTCGCAGTCCTTATTGTTCGACAACGCCGTTCTCCATCTTCTGTCTCTGTTACGGCTGTTTGCCGCAAAGCATCGTTTCTTCTCGTTCAGAATATGCGCCTGTAGTTCTCCTCCTCCCTACTCCAACCATCGTACGTCCTTTCGACCATCTGAACACGCGCATGTCTCTTTTCTTCCCCTTCCCTCTTTATTTCCCTCTCTCTCTCTCTCTCTCTCTCTCTCTCTCTCTCTTTCTCTTTGTTTCTCTTCGAGACGACTTACTCGTCGCGTTTATGACCGGAACTCATTTACCTGCAGTTTCCCGGTTCCACAAAGGAACGTTGCTTCTTGCCAGGCTTACCAGGGGATCAAATGCGCACAGGAACACGGAATTAGCGACAACATTCGCATCTCCGATCCCTCTACCTTTGTTGCTTTGTGCTTTTGCATTCATCGATCCACAAAGTGATGTATTCTGTTTGCGTGGAAGATCTCAGATTTTAATTAAGTTCGTCTGTTTACGGCTAACGCAAAATTAAAGGATTAAACTATGGTTACATTGGATGCGTGTTCTACTGAATTATCGTTCTGACGAATATAGTTTCTATGAGTCTATGTACGATACATACGCGTCCATTTAACCATATCCTTGGATTTCGTTTAAGCGTAGTTTCATTAATTTAATTATCCTTAATAAGGTCGTTAGAAGAGTGTCAAAGCTATTATACATACAAAGCCACTGCCACGAATCGTTTCAGCGACGAGATTCAGGCGAAAAGTGAAAGTGAAAAACTAGACTACTGAACTGTATCTAAGAATAGGTGCCTCGAATCTAAATAGCATCGTCCTGATCGTACATAATTCGTAAATGAAATTCGGCTCGTCTTGATTTAAGGCGTCTCAAGAGACTGTAGAAGCGAAGCAAGAAGACAGACGCGTACTACCGTGTGATTAGCGAGATATTTCGCATCTCCACTCTGTCTCGCGATCCCTGCTGAGCTTTCATTTGGCAAACGTTCCGTATTAGTCGCGAAGTATTATTCGGTAGCATGTTTGAACGTATACCATGTCTGAGGTTAAACCGTTTCCTCTGGCACGAAATCGCGAACATCCACATCTTCGTTTCCTGCCTCAACGACCGCGTCGTCTGCCAGAGCTTTTCACGGTGATTTAGACCTCCATGCGCCTCCACGTGAATTACGCCGTTCATGACCGGAATTTATTTATCCTTCCCGATACAGCGTGCGTTCCTACGCCGCAACTACACCCGTCCGAGAAACAGAAATAACGGAGAGAAAGAAGCGGACGTGATTAGGAACGCGGCAAGGAGAATCGCAGCAGGATCGATAACCTTTGAATCCCGGCCTTTCGTTTTCTATTCCAGGAAATCCTATCTTTGCCGAGAATAGATCGAAGTAACTTCATTTAGGAGAGGTTAAAGGACGTCTGTGTGTTCATCGATCGACCGCGACAGGACCGTTGTAAATTCCACTTAAGACACTTTGGCTCATTGATTTGTACGCTGTGGGTATGTAGGATGAATGACTAAAGGTCGTAGACACAGAATTTTGTTTACTGACAATGATTGACTTTCGAGTGCTAGAGATACGAACGATTGTGACAAGCCGTGAAAAAATAGCGAGTGACCATTCGATTGTTGGAACTGACGTGATTGAATATATTCCGAGAATGTCTTTATAACTTTCCCGGTGTGTATGAAAGAAATTATGAAATAGAAAAAGACACATGTTAGGACACACTACCGCTAAAAAAACTTGCTCGTTTCTGATACGGTATAATTCGATTAAAAAATTAGTTACATATAATAGTTATTATAGTTATATACAATAGAACATTACGATGCAACTAAAATAATTTTGAAAATCAATATGCTTGGCTACATTGTATTTTCGTAGTTTTAATATATGTATCTGAGGTGGATTATTAAACGTGTTGGTTTATTAAAGAGACGAGTGATAAAATTGTAATAGTCAGTGCATATTAAAATCACTTTAAATACAAGTACAAAGATATTGTATGCCGGTCGTAATCATCGCCCACTCACTACTACCGTTCAACTCTACGCTCGTTATTCGACTGCATGACTCGCTATATGATTCGCTATAATGCCTCGTTATAATTCGCTATACTGATTGTTCCAGAGAGCACGTTCGTCTATTTATAACTACAGTTGTTATTATAAAAAGCTCGAATGTAGCTCCGATTGACGATCACAAATAACGGCGATAATATTTTGTACGGAGTTCGTTTTTACCTTTGAACCTAGCAAACCAAAACAACGTTGGCACTCCAAGGCACAACAATATGAGTCTCTTCTTCTGATTCGAATCTTCCGTTGACTCATGTACTGTTACGTATCTAATTATTACTTCGTGTTAATGTCGAAGCTCTTCATTCGTTCGCCTTTCCTGCTACCAAAAATTTCTACGGAATATTGGAACAGACGTTCGAGGTAATAATTTGTAAAAATTTCTAGACTCGACAGAAAGGAAGGTAACGGAGAGTAAGTCGGATCACGTAGTCGGGGCACGCGTGCCACGATAAATTGAGCTCGCATTAAAATTTCATGTGTATTTCTCGCGTTTTCACAGTCAGCAGTCGGACGTGAGCGTTAATACCGTTTCTTGGTAGCTAAAGCGAACAGGAACTTTAATGTCGCGGCAACCCCTGCGAAATCGATGCTGAATCAGCGCCAGGTCTGGCCATATTATCGGCTCCGACTACTGAAAGGACACACGCGTATCTACCGAGGCACGTACACCTGCCAAGGGAACGAATAATTTTCACGGCTAACTACCGTCCTACACACTGGACGCCATAGATGTTCGAATCAGAGAGGATTTCATAAAATCTCTTACTTTTTAATCACACGGTTTTATGTATTACTGTTTAACTCGTTATATGACGATCTTTTTTACTGCCGCCTGGCGTGTTTGCTGTTCTTAATTAATATCGGTTAAAGTACGTACCAGAATTACATCAAACACGAAATTTCAAGATAAATAGAAACGTGTTTTTTCCTCAATGATTAAATTACTTGGGACGCATATGTTCGTCATGTATACGTTCCATATGTTACATATATTTTATAAATATACATTTCTTGTTCATATCGTGTTATCCATTCCACGTATTAACCATTCCATTCATATTATGTTAATGAAACGAAGGTTCATTTAATGGACAAATTTTGAGCAGTAGTAGCTGAAGTTTGGAAAAAGCTCAAATCAAAGTGAAATATATCTAACCTATTTTCAACCAATACGATTCTTTAGTACTTTTACGAAGTTTAACGAAGAATAATTTTTAGTCAGTACAATTCGTCGTCAGATGTAGCTAAATTTTTTCGAGCAGAAATATTAAGCATTTTAGAGCGCGCAGTTATAAACTAGCAGGTTTTTAGAATAATCTAACCCGGCAAACTTTCCTGTAAACGTTGCGCTCTCTAATATCCAAGAAACTATGGGGAAATGGAGGAAAACTACGAAACGCGTAAAGCAACGGCGATCTTAGAACCGGGCAACATTTTTCGCGTTCTTCTCGAAAATTCCTTCTTCCTAAGCCTCGGTAAATCCGCGCGAGTGGCGCATTTAGGCGTGCGCCAACTACTCGACAAACGGTTGCAGCCTCGAGAGCGAATCTCGTCAATCACTAGCGGTGCCAACGAAAGGGAAAAGGTAGAAAAAAGATACGCGGCTGGAACGGCATGTAGGAAAAAAAGAAAATAATCGCAGGCGTTTAACGGCGGATGTTGTCGTGCAAGAAGCGCGTACGAACGACGTGGGTGCGAATGCCAACGGTAATGATTCGTTGCAAGAGCCCTAGACAATCGCAAAGTACGCCGGGTTCCCCAAGCAAATTTCCAGCCTTCTTGGTAGCTGTACACGCGAATTTATCCCGAGAAATCGGTATTCGGTCTGCCAACCGCTCTATTATCGGTTTCAACGGATTCGCGTTGAGAAAAGGAAGGTTGGCGCACAAGCGTATGACCGTTTTATTGCGAAATGAGACCCGCGTCCTTACCCTGCCTCCTCGCGCGTCATACAAACGCAACGCGTTTGCATCGAGTCGCGCCGCTAAGGAGGAAAGAACACGCCGGCGACCGAAGACTCGCCAGTAAAGAAAAGAGGCTTTCCTTTTTTACTTTGACGTGTGCTTCTCATTTATTTGTGCCGTGCGAGGAGAAGGGTTGCTACGTCGAGCAACGACCACGACCGAGACCGCGACTACGTCGACAATAACTACGAGAAAGAAACAGCTAGAGGGAAGTTAAGAAGGTCTGGCTGAGAGAGGGAGAATAACGGGGACGCAAAATGAGAAATAAGAAGGGAAAGCTGCCGGAGAGAACGAGAATAAAAGAGGGATAGAGAAAGCATACGGTGGTCGGTAAGGAGCAAGTCGGAGAAAATCAGCAAGGGGGCGAGGCAATGGTGAAAAGGGGTGAGTTTCACCTTGGATAGGGTTCTAACTCCGCTGAGTTGTAGGCCGCGCAGCCAGAGAAAAGATGGTGGAGCGGGAAGGTTGGTGGAAACGAGCGTGGAAACGAGCAGTGGTGAAGGCGTGGATAGCAGGAAGAACGTCGACGCCGCCGGGCGGGGGAGGGGAAAAGTTGGGTTGCAGCTAAGGGTGATGGGGTTGTATTGTTGTGTGACGGCGGTGACCCGTGGAGCGTTTGCAAGCTCCTGTAAGCTCGTCTTCCCTTTCCTTTCTCTCCTCTCCGTCTTTTTCTTTGCGATCTCCACCCTCCCTTCACCAACCTACCCTCTTTCGGACGCCACTTCTTTCTCTCTTTTACGTTTTTTCTATCTGCTCCATCTCGCTTCGTTTCAAAATCCTCAAAGAATACGTATACCATTCCAGTTTTCCCTTTAACTAAATGCTGCTACTGACAGCTAGTCGCTGCTTCCATCGTTTGCGGAACAATAAACGAGAGAATTCGCCGATATAGCGCGACTCGCGCGCCCCCGATAGTCTAGTGATTGCATAAAGATTGCTGGCTACGGAAGTCGACAATGCACAGGACTGGCTCCCGGTAATTGCTGCGAGAGTTCCGATTGTCCGTTCAACGGATCCCTATAAATTGACTTTCGTCTAACCTCGAGATGCGGTAGTAAGTAGATTCGATTCCCACTCGTCCAACTAGCTGCCAATAAAAAGAGATTTCTTACGAATTCCTCGAATGCCTCCTAATTGGAAGCTGTCATCGAGACTGCAAACTTATCAACCATCCAACCTGGCTAATTCTCTGATACATCTCCGAGCTACCGACTTTGCCGCTTTTTATTCCGCAAGATGCTTCTTCCTTGCACGCCTTCCTTTCCCCTTTTTTCCCCGTCTACTTTATCTTCTTGTCTCTCGTTCTTCTTTACGTCTTTTTTTTCTTCTTTCGGGGACTGTCCCTCTTTCTTAGCTGTTTACACCAACAAAGAAACGACAATTCCGCGAAGTCGCTCGAACCGAACGCCGTCACCGACATGCGGCCGATTTTATCGTTTACGAGCAAGTAAATAACGGCACTTCGGTAATATAACTCGCCATTCGGGGAAACGGTGCATCACGAGCTGAGATGGCACGGTGTGGCTTTGCACGGCGCCGTTGACGAGAGGAAATGATATTGGAGCGCGTAGAGGATATTGGTTCCCAATAATACTAGACGTAATTACACCAGGATCTTTGATCGTTCGACCGAGCAAATCTGCAAATTGATTTTTTTCCTCGGATTCGTGATTACCGCACTAACGAATACGGAGACGAATAACTGGTTAACGAAGGTTCGATCAGAGTCTTAATAAGAGTCGCGTTGCCTCTAAATCGTGCGACGAAATTTGTTAAACTGGCTGCTTTTCTAATTCTTTCTTTTCCGTAGCAAAAGCAGGAAACGAAGCCAGGAAATATAAAAGGGGAGTATAAAAGGGAATAGATCGCTCATGTTCTCTCTTTTCATTTTTTCGAACGAAATTCTCGTTATGAAACATTCCGAATACTTTGATACTCTGATATTTAATGCTATTTTAGTACAAAAGGGAAATATAATATAATATGTACGATATATACTGTTCTATGTTTCGTTAACAATCATCTTCAATTATACGTGAAGCAGTACGCTTAACGAAGCCTTCTATTAGTTTTGACGTAGTTTCGTGGTAACAATAGCCGTTTCCTGTTTCATCGAAGCTATTGTTGCTAGCAGATTCGCTAAAGCCCATAAAAACACTATGAAACGTTTTCGATAGGAAATATTTTGATCGAGCAAGCTTTCTGCTCACCTCGGAGCTCGTCCACTCCAGTTCATCGAAATTGTTATCAACGTAAGACGACCGGAAATTCGTATAATTAATTCCGAATTTCAAACCTCTCTTTAATTTATCAAAACTCAATTGGTTTAACGGAAACAATCCGTGATACAATTTCGCAACGCGTTCAATTTATGAGCTAAGTTTATTGTGAAATAACTTTATCTTTCTGGTAAAATTTGTTGGACGTGATCGAACAGGAGGATGCGAAATTCTTCGAACGTGCGCTCGAGAAAACGTCGGGAGAGAAGAAAAGTGACGTCAGTCATTCAACGTCATCGAGCTGTCACGTTACAGGCCACTCGAACTGTGAGAATTAATTAAACCACGCGTATTTCGAGCCGGTACAAATTTCCGCCTGTCAGAAATCGCAGAACCACCGAATTCGATGGTACGCTTGATTATCACCGTTGGAATTTCGCCAGAGGAAGGAAAAGGATGACGGGACTTTCGTTGCGCTCCATTCCAAATGTTTTTTAGTAGCGCGCATCGACTTTCAGTAGTACAAGACAGTTTTGATCAGGCGCGTCGGTTCCTAGCTCGTTGTGCACGTAATTAATGTAAAACGGAAAAGCGTCGGTAGGTTTGGCGAAAAACGCAATTATTACTTCACCACGATGAGTTTAATGACAATTATTCGCTGAATGCCCGGAGGAAGAACAGACGTCCGTCATTAACGCAGACAGTACGGCGAAATAAGCGGACGTATTTATTAAATTTCAGCAACGTTTCCATATCGAAGAGTCGTATTTTCACATTAATTAATTATTCATCAAACGGAATGTTACGATCTGTTCGTTGGTATCATGTCGAGATAATGAGAACTCCGTGAATTCGGAAGCAACTTGATAATGACCCGAAAAATCGAAGCGAGATCTGCCAGAGGTAAAAGAGAGGAAAGGGGAAAGGGGTGTTTAACCCCGAGGTCAGAACTCGGTGAAAAATCACGGCAACAACCGATGAAAATTAATTACCGGAGTATTTACGACCTGTTAAATTCTCGATTCCCTTTCAAGGGAACGTGGAACAGTCTCACGTAGGGGAAGATAAGCCGCAGCAGCATCCGGCGCACAATGCCGAGCTGCAGGTGAAAGAACTGTCTTTTGATGGCCGCCACGAAAGGAGGGGTAAAAGTCTGGAGGAAAAGAGCAAGAGAAGGAAATGCCTTGATACGGTGCCTCGGGGTTAAAGTTCTTGGTTTTCTTCTGTGCCTGCTCCGCTAGCACGGGATAGCTTGTGGGCGGTTCCCAAGGAAAAATAAGAGTTAATGGAACAACGAAAAAGCAGCACCGGCTGGAATGGGCCAAGATGAATGGACCTTTATAGCATGAAACGTTATATCCATTGTACCGTGTATTTTCCCGGCTCGGTGAACGGAGTAGATCGGCAAAGTCGCGTTTCCGATTCGATGTTAATCGGCTGACACAGGGCCAAAGGACTTAGGTATATACATAGAAATGTAGGAATAGTGGTCTATATAAAGTGTTTACCTTCGCAGTGGTTATAAGAATTTTCCGGTTACTGATTTCTAACTCAGATTCCTGGTGATTCTATTGTTTATTGTTTGAGGTATTCCAAGATATCTTTTACGCAAGAAATAGACATTGAACAAACTCTACGATAATGTACGATATGTTTTAAGGAGCTGAATCCTAATTGTAGGTGTATATACTACTTATTTTAAGTATAAGCAACATCTGATCCTATTACGTATAACCATGCTGTTCATCAAATTCACAAAGTTTTATGTATGTTTCTTTATGAAGTTACATATTTATCCGTGTGTACATACACTAAACCAACTATAATACTTTGCTAGATAAATTGAAACAGCGAATTCAGAATTACTGTCGAAAGATACAAGAAAAGCCGAGTAGTTTTCAATGTACTCGTACTTCTACGAGGAAATGCATCGAACCATACATTAGAATAAACGGAGATAATACCGAACATACGTATATTATCTATATGTGAAAACTTCTTATATAAACTTCTCACAATCCATATTCATTAAGACCTTTTTACTTAAATTAATGAGCGTCACTCCTTTATTTTACCACAACTTTAACCATAATTTCTCGAAACATGTTATATATGTAAAGCCGTAGCGGAGGGGACCAAGTTGGAAGAATTGGAACGATCGCGAAAGAATAACGTCGCAGCTCGAATTTATAGAGATCCGTGCTTTAGCCGATCGGGTAATAAAGACTTATACGAATCGAATGGCTCAAGCATGATCCGATTTCGAATTCCGCGCGAGTTCTCCCTGGTTCTCTCTACTTCTTCTACGCGCGTCCGATAGAATTCGATATAAGGTTTCGTCGGCGGATCGACGTTAATCGCGTTCGAAACATTTCCGAGGAAGGATCGTTCGTTCTTTCTTCGGTTTGGCTCTTGATGCCCGTCTATATACGTTTCAAATTGCATTTGCGACTTGTTTCTCGGTTGCATCCACGTATCGTTGCAACGATCTAGTTCTCTCGACGGAACCGTAAGTTTGGTTCACAGTACACCCTCTCTGCGAGTATATTTTCCAATTCCCTAACGGTGTTCTCGAAAGTTACGCTGGACAAGACCGATGCTGATCGAATTGTTCAAAGATTTCAGGTCGATGGTTCGTCCACAGAGAGAGAGAGAGAGAGAAAGAGAGAGAGAGAGAGAGGAGGGGAGACCTTTCTTTCCTACTGGTAATGGAAACACATTTGTCCGAAGTACCAACGGTGCACGCTTTCTAGCTACTACGCAGCTGTTTTAGATCGGAAATATGTGGAATAATATCTACAGCTAGTGGAACTTAACCGAACGTCGTTCCGTATTCGCTTCGATTCGCCATGCTGGTGTATTAGTAAACCATTCTTTTCCCGGGGCAGATTCAATCTTCTGCTCCATTAAAGGAATCTTAGTGGATACTTAAATTTCGCCGCGAAACCAATAAACCCGAAAATTGGTGCCGGTTGAAATTGAACGTCGTGCATGGGTCCGTTTCCATCTGCATTTGTATTCGCGATGGAAGACCCGTTTTGCCCAGTGAGTAACGACGACCAAAGTAATGTAATCCCGGGACAAGTTTATGCTACAGAAGACCGAGCTTTTTACTTTTAAATTATGTCAGGCGTTTGTCAAGCTGTGCGTGAGCGGAATATTTCTGGCCGAGCGAACCTTTTCCACGTTCTCTTGGCCCTTTCGTCGGTCCAAAATTACGAAACGCACGAACGAAGCGGCGGAGCAACCGACTGCACCTGAGAAAAAGAAACGAAAGAAACAAGAGCAACGGCTGACAGGTCAACAAGAAAGCTATTCCCAGAAGTAACATGAATAGCATTGTTGCGGTTCATGGCGTAGGTCGCGTCTTTCCTCCGCGAAAACTTACTAAACAGGTCGTTCAAAGCAGACCGTATACCTAGCTCACATTATTCTTGTCATATTACACGTCCAGTAAGAACACGTACATATACGTGGAAATTCATGCCAGCCGTAAATTGTCATACGTAGGTAGATACGCGGCGATCTTAAAAATTGCCAACGACTTCAGGCATAAAACCGCGTCGTGTCGCGACAAAGACGTAAAACCGAAGAAGTCATCAAAGTCTTGGCAGAATTCATCGTGAAAACACATTCAACACTGCGATTCTTTTATTTCCAGGGTTAATACTACCCTTGTCGGTTCGATGCCCCGTGCATTGCCAGTTATCTCGTAATTTAATCAGAAAGGACGAAGAGAAGTCGATATGAAATTCCTCATAAAATAATTTCAACGTGAAATACACGTGTGGTAATATTACCTTCCTTGGTGAAACTTTATTCTACATTTCCTATTCATTTTTTCATGAGCAATTATCCCCTGCCTATAATGGTACTATTACGATCGCAGAGACACACTGTACTTTAAGTTTAATGTAGAAAAATAGAAATAACAGAAAGAAAATGATAAAACTTGAATTTCCGCGGATATTTTCAAACGATGGATAGAACATTTTAGGCGGACATTCAACAATCATGCCGGAAAATTAACCGCAACGAACGCGACCATGTGCGCTTTTTACCCGCTCATTATACGTTAATCGCGTCTTGTTGATCTATAATTCGGTCAAAGCAAAATTTATATCCGCCGGACACCGCACGGTGTGGTCTGCCAAAGCGTGTCACGCCCGTAACCGTTTTCCGCGTGACGAGAATATAATTTTAATCGTTGGCTGAACCGATTGCAACAATAATGGAGAGATAGGAACGACCGTGTAGTTCGAGGGTGCACGACATCCGGGTCGGCGTGACGCGTCGCGACGCCAGCCACGCTCATAATTGCTTCCCGATTAGATACTGTGTCGTTCGATCGGTTGATTTCGGCGGACACACGCGCGAGTATACGTCGCGTGTATTGACAGATGTATCGCGAGGAAATCAACAGGCGGCAATACGTACAGCTCTTTCTGAGTTTTTTCCGATCAATGCACCGGTGGGATGCAGGGATGGTGGGATTCGTTCATCAGTTGCTGTATTTCGTTTATGTGTATATCGACGACGACTTAGCTATTTATAGTATCAAATCCTGAGGTTTTGGTAGTGTCATCTTTTTAATTAATTTTAACTAGTAGACCATTTATAATGAGTATATTTAACCTTATGGTAGGTCTCGAATTTCTTACAGCTCGTTTTAGTAAACAAAAAGGATTTCTAATATTTGAAAATAATGCATATGACGCACAATATAATATTGGGGTGTGAGATCATACATACTATAAGAACTGTTTCAATACTCTGTACATGATATTATTTGGGTGCACTATTGTTCGAAAGTATATGAACGTGTACTTGTTTAATTCAATTAAATAGGAAGAGCCAGCGTGACTTTATTCCTTCTTTTAACTTTAACATGAATATTTTTAAAAGTTAATATGCAATAAGAAAAATTAGCCCCTGTTAGTGCCAAACATTATGTATAATCCGAAGAGCATATATTAATTAAGAAAATAAGATAACTAAAACACAATGTCTAATAGTTTTACCAAGCAGATCTTATTCTATTGCAACATCCTAAAGTAGTGTGACGAAAAAATAACTAGAAAATAAGTACGCGCAATCATGATTTTATCTTAATAAAAATTAATATTTATTTTGTTGCAGGAATAAAGATTTAAGTCATACCATTCTGAGAGGCATGTACTATTAAAATCCATCAGGTTTCACTATTTTAGTTGAAATAGTTGAATGTGTTGCTAGTTGCTTCCACCTTCGTTCAGGCTTCGAATATCAGGAGAAATTGGATTAACGGGTGGGATAACTGAATTGGCAGGTAAATCAAGATTGAATTCCTCGCCATCTAAATTCAGCATTTGTATATAGCTACCGATTTCACGATAGACTTTCGTTATGTAAAATAATTGCAAAATATTGCAGATCTTCGGAAAGAATTACACCTATACAAGAATGAAGAACATGCAGTCGAAATTTTACCTTCGTGGAGTGAAAGCACATCTATTTTTAAGCCTCTTAAAAGTCAAATTTATCGATTTCATTCTTTGTCAATTTCTTAATGTTATTATCCAAATAGATGGTACTTACTATCTCAACTGATTCAAGTACATATTTCCATCAATTTGTTTATCACACGAGGTAACAAAAACAATCGAGTATTACCAGATAAATTTTAAAAGATAACGTTTGGAATTGTTATTTTTCCCTTTTTAAACTCCAATTTATAGAACTGATCGCCACAGCTTTTAAGCGACTTAATCCGTTTCCCTCATTTATAGACATATGCTTCTATTTAAAGAAACTCTGAGTATAACTTTCATTTTGATCCTACAATAACCCTAATGTAATTTCAAAACGATCCTGGAACAACCTGTGAATGATCTTGATACGTACATCAAAAAAGCAATTTTCATTCTGAATGCTAAAATAACCATGCAAAACACGTTCGTGCAACAAAACATTATAGAACAAGCCTTCTGCTATTGATTGGTCGACCGAAATTTATGCCCCATTATATTCCACCAGAGTAATGTATTGCTGTTGAAATTGGATGGTAATGAAAATTGACGATATAATAATTCAGTAAATTGCCTAGGAACGATCGAGTCGCGGAAGCAACAACTCTGGATGGACATTACAGGTTGTTTGCACATTTATAGATCCCTGTCGTCCGCGGAATCCTCGGCATACGAACCCGCGTAAAAGACAACGAGGACGAATCGAGGATTGCAAACGAATTGCGTTCGATTAAAATTTTACATGCCGTGAACCGCCAAAGATCGTCGTGCAGTCGTTGTTTTCAGGTCATAAATTTCATCCGGAACAAGGTCCATTTCAACAGAGTTAAGAGAGTATGGACGGCGAAACATCTGTCCCGCTTAGACATCGATCCATAATTCAGACTAAATCACGATCGATTGAAATTACGACTGCGTGCACGACGTACTTATTAATGCAAAACTGGAATGGTCGATTAACCACCAAGCTTGACAGTACTATAGCTAATTAATTGCCCATGATATTGTTTCGCTAAACCTAATCGATCTAATGTTTTACCTTCCCTTAAGTTAATAAGGATGGAGGTATAATGCTAGAGTTCGATCGTAGAGTTAGAGTAAAAATTCTCTTTAACAGGTGTCAATTTCGAAAGTCGGCGCTTTACATAGCAGGAATAACTACGTTGTCCGTAGATGTGCTTCAATTGACCCGAAACTCGACAATGGTCATTTTGTCACATGGATGAAACTATTCAGAAATTTATAATTGGTGGTATTGTTGATTCTACATGTATTGGTAATCATTAAGTTATACATTGGTTAAACACCCCACGACACGTACTTTGTAAATTGCCACAAAAATAATAATTTCCAGAACTTCATAAAGTTTCTTTATCGGTTATGAATTAACGGAGTAACGGTGAAAGCACTCGATTCACGAGCTGAAATTTTCCTTAATCCTTTAAATCCCAAAAAGTCACGATTTAAAAAATTCTCTTCATTGTTCCCTTTCTATCCTTCCTCCCCTTCATTCTATTTCTATTCTCTACCCTCTTTATTACGTTTTCTGCCTCGTGTTTCTTTAGAAATATCTCACATTCGCGAAAAGATATAAGATATACGTGTACGCTAAATCCAATTTCCGACGTTAAAATAAATTAACGATGTGTATGTTTAGAAATATTTGTCAGATACACCGCGACCTCGAAAGGATTAAATCGGGCCGAGCATGAAGCCTTTGCTGTCGAATCTTTAAATCGCCGTAGCCGATAAATGAATTCCGAACAGCAGGCCACCTTTTCAGGAAGGATCGGATTATTGTAAGAGAAAGGAGATTATTAGAACTCCAGGCTGGCCATTATGGAATTAACGATGGAAAATCCTGCACTCCCGGCTCGATTCGAACTGCTGATATTTGCCGAGGCACGTTTAAAGTAAAAGAAACCAATAGATGGACCGACGATGAGTTCCAGAGGCCGCGGGTTTTATGCAGTTCTATCGCAGTCGAGTGGCTAACTCGCTGAGAGAAAGGCCAGATCGGGAAAACGCGGACGTGGCCGCTATTTTCCTTATTAAACGGCCGTTTAAAAATATAACTGCGAACTTCGAAAACCGAGGTCGAGCGAAATATCTAGGCCACCAACCATCCTCGTGCTTGAACGTTAAAACAGAAAATACATAAAATGAAAGCTATTGTAGAACGTATAGTAAATACACGAACTTGAAAATATGTAACCCGTAACCATGGGAATTAAGATCACACGTAACAATTTCACTTTCCTTGCTATTAGTTAGGAAACTGTTTGAAAAATTTGTATAGTAACTAACTAAAAATATTAACAAACGCTTACAACATCAACAAACTTTGGTCTAAGGGTTAACGATCCGTGTTGATTCAAACTGTATAATTCAAGCCAACCTGTAATAGTAAATTACTAAGCCAACGAAAGCTCGCCATTTACCCTGAAACAATTTTACGATAATGTAGCGTTTTCAAAGTGTGCCCTCTTCGTTCTATTATTTTGAAACGCTTTAAAAGAGGCGAGGACTCAACATGGAAGGGAGTAAGGAAATGTATGCAAATTTCTAAAAGACAGACGTCGATGAAATTCAACCCTGTTCCTCTTTCTTCTACCCCTACGTTCAAACTCCGCATAATAATGTCCCAAGTAGCGGGGACGTCTTAAAATCTTGAAACAAGATTATACTCATAGTGTGGGGGTGGCAACGCGTACTGACGCTTTTTTCCCCTTAAGCTTTCACGGGGTGTTGCGCCGCCGAGCCATTAACCGCGAATTTAAGGAACCGACGCGTTACTTGGAAACATCTGAAAAGACGTTTCCAACGACGCGCGCTTGGTCACGTTTTACATCGTGCATCCCCGTCGTAATGGCCGGACCATGGAATGGCCGACGCCAGTGAATAGGAAGAACCGGATGAACTGGAAGAAACGCAAAGGAAAGGACGGCGGGGTAGCTCTCTCTGATCAAGAAGTAAATGAGCGCGGGCTCGAATCTCCCAGCCTCTCATTATCCGGCTTCGAGTTATCATACGCGTTATTTTTTCCCCTCTTAACAAGACTTCGTTCGCCGTGGTTTCGATCTGTACACGGTAGAAAATCGCATTTCCACGAGTAATCGTACCAACAACGAGTACAAGCAAATGAGTACGAGCAAACAGGAGCTTGATGTTTGTGGTAGTTGTCTGCACTCAACTGATGCGAGTAAAAAGTAGGGAAAGAGTGGAAATCCTAAAAATTCAACGTCCTTACTAGGTACAATGGTACCAGACTATGAAGCTTTAGAAGATCAGATTGTTATAGGAGATTGCGAAATAAAAGCGACGAAGAACACGTTTACGACAAAGCATCGTCTAATTGTTGCAAAGCAGGGACTAAAAGCGGCGAAAACAAAGTGCAGGCGTAATATAACGTTTTTTCCTGTTTTTAACACTTTGTGTAAGCAGCTCATTAACGGCGACTTAGACGCACGACGATATTCCTGAAACGGGACTTTATTCGCGTTACTTCTATACAGCCGTTGTTAATTTAGTAATTAATGCGATAGCAATACCTATATCGATGAACGCGACTAGCATTATAAATGCGGTATCATTCAATCCATTTCAAGTGATACAATTACCTTTACTGTAAGAGCTACCGACGCGGACGAATAACGTTCACGTTTTTTCGATAATTAATGTAATTACTTTTAAAATAAAATAAATTCGACAGGTATACATATGGCTTTCGCATCGATAAAAGCACCAGTTTCATTGATTGGACGAATATAAACGAAAAAAAAAAGAAAGAACGGTGGACCGAACAAAAGCTGAATCGAAAAAAGTTCCATTCACAACATTCGATATTGTTCGATAAACAACAATTTTTCTCGTGCGCAATTATCAGCGACATCGCGTGAAGCGAAAACGCCAGTCGCAATATCCTGTCTCAGTATTTCTTTTACTTTCCAATCTCTAAGATTTCAATCGCGTCGCGCGCGTATCAAAGCACATTTATAAAATATTTCACGAAAGTATTCGCACACTTATAGAGACATCTTTTTAATATATCATATACCGTGTATGTATATTACCTACATTTATCCATTATGTTAGTACGGTTCAATATTAAGTCGAATCATTTTTAACATCGATTATACATATATTTAAGATGGATATTCATACTATATACCAATTTTTTACTAAATATATATTTACAATAAATATTTTCTGACGTCTACATACATTTTCGGATTAGTTCCAACATGTAATTATCTATGTTAATAAAGTTTCACAATGTTTTATATAACACATACAACATATCCACAAAAGTTTCCTATAGTATGTATTTAAATATTTTTGTAGGCTACGTAATGTACAAAAGACAGCGAAAAAACATGAAACATCGATTCGATAGAAACACAGGTATCCGCAGGCCCTGCTTCCTCTTTTATTTTTCCTTTCAAAATTGTATCTTTCGACTATATAGAAAACAGAATGTCAGGCATCGTGAATACGTGGAAACGGCATCTCGAAAAGCGTGTTGTGCCCACCCATTCGAGAAGGGGCGATAGATCGAGCCACGTAGACGATGGTTTACTGCATTCCATGTCGTAGATCCATTGTGGCCCCAAGGATTACCGAGTGGTTCAATGGACGCTCGGTCGATCCAGTCTGCGGTAGTTGTGCTCAGTATTAACCGACTACGGTAATTAAACACCCCGTGCCCGGTAATCTTTCGTTCCAATAACACAGGACGACGTCTCTTCCCACCTTTCCCATCCCCAATTCACTTCTGTCCTCTGTGAAAGTTGTGCCGCGCTCTCTTCATCTCTATATTCGCTCTTTGCTCCAACGCCAAGAAACTTGTTTAATGCTCGTCAATGCCGGAAGTCTATTCGACAAACAACGGGCGCGCACTCATCATTCCCTCGCATTCGCCGCGGAGCTTAAACTTTGTTCGTAAAACCCCCGTTAGAGAAGGTAGATACAGCCACTTTGCGGCGTATCAATTTAACACTGTTTCAAGGAAACGATATACACTCACATATATATGTATGTACACAGGGCTAGCGCTCGTTAAGAGGCATCGATTTTCGCGTTGGAATTCTCTATGTCGAGCTTATTATGGATTTTACGTCGCCCAAAGTATTTGCTCGTGGCGAGATAAAGACAACCGCGATGTTTCAAAGCACACGGTTACTTGCTGTTGCCGAGACGCGAGATTTTCTTTGAGCTCTTTAAACGGTACGATCCATTCTTGTCCTCGCGCGATGTTCAAATTGTTTCGTGCATTGATATCAAAGGATAACATGACAAAAGATAAATACTATGATTCAAGTGCTATGTGACATTAACGAGGTATGTTTTGCAGCGCGGTATTCATCGCCGAAAAGACGCGTTATCACCTCGCGTTGTAGACACACAGTTATCTTCATCAATTAAAGAACTTATAACAAAAACCAACAGGTCCATTAAACGGATTAGAAAAAAAAACTTTTTTCAAGATCTCACATATTCATGGTTTAATGAAGTAGTTTTTCTACTTTAAATAATTAAAATAATAAAATTATGAAAGTAAAATCTATTAAAATAATTGTACAGTACGATGCATATTTTATTTAAAACGAGTGACGTCTACTGAACAAAAATTAACGTGCATCTGTATTATTTCTACCTTGATATCAATGATACGTCAGTTACTAATGAATCATCAAAATGTAGGAAATACGCTTCTTATATCTTTTAACATAATTATTTGCTATTAGCCGGACTATTTTAATGAAATTACAGAGCCTCTTCTTATGAAAATAATACCAAACATGACCATGTTTGACATGATGTATTTTTGAAGGAACTTAAATTACACCAAAAAACCGATAACTCCTAAACAACTCCTAAAATAACAAGTAGCGATTTGTAAAATGATACCTCCCTTGGAAATAGACGCCTAAGAAGCTGAGAGTCCGTCGCTAAATGAATTTGTATTTCAAAATTTGTAAACTCTCAACGAAGAACCATCATCTTGCATCCAACGACCTTTTTAATTACACCTCCACGAAAGCAAACGGTTGTCGAGTTATGCTGTCGTCGGTGAAGAAAAGAACTCATCGCCATAGCGACACGCAATCAGAGCACGAATAGAATCCGAAACGAGCGCTCGTGTCAAGCGGAGAATCGTTGCCTAGACAGGTGGAGAAAGCAATGTTAGCTATGGGCAAATCGTGAATCGAACCGTAAACGTTAAACAACAGCACACTGATCGAGAACAAGCTTCGTCGTGGCAGGCGGGTTTTGAAGAGGTACAGGAAAGAATGTTAGCTACGAACAAATTGTACATCGAATCGTAGACGTTAAAACACTAACACGTCGACCGAGAACAAGCTTCACTTTGTAGTGACCGGCTTCTGAACACGTGGAGAAAGCAATGTTAGATATAGACAAATCATCGATCGAATCGTGGGCGTTACACGAATCACTCAGAGACGAAACTAATCAACATTGCTTTTTATTAATTTCCTATGTCTACTGCTTAAGTACGCGATTAATATTCAATTTTCAAGAAACACTGTATTACTTTCATAAGTGAAATAATAGAAGATTCTATAATATACTTTAAAATCATTTTTCCATACTTTTCAATTTGTGGAATTAATCAATATGACTTCCGAACGGCTCAGACGTCTACGGCACTACGTTTTTCGAAAACAGGCGTCCCGGGTGGTTGGCTTCCCAACAGGCGAAGAAAAAAATGTTAACTATGGACAAAGCGTAGATCGAATTGTTATAGATGGAAATTGGATACCAGTGCACCGATCCACCGTTCAACGTGCTTCATCGCGATGGCCAGAGTCTGAACAGTGCAAACCCTTCGCATTTAATTCGAGCCGGTGATAGCAGAAGCTTCAAAGAAAAACGACGTATCTGACCATGAAGAAGGATGTGGCCGGCCGTCCGTTCTACATCGACTTCGGTGAATGGACCCGGAAAGGTGGAAGGGTGGCTAGTTTGCCTGAATGGATGGCCCCTGAACGGGTGAGAAGGAAGCGTGCGTCGGTGGTACTCATTATTAGTCGTGAGCTTGTACTGTTTCCATCATCTCCCTCGGCTCGGTTGCTGAATAAACACTTTGATTTATGTGCCATGTTACCCTTTCCTCGATAAGGATAAGCCGACCTCCGAAGGAGTAACAGAGAGAAGAGAAAGAGGATTAGAGGAAGTTTCATAGCTGTACTTAACGCATACAATCCGGCAACTCTTCCACTACCTCTGTCGATTCTCCTGTAAATTTTCCTATTCTACCGCCCTTCCTCCTCTAACATCTTCTTCCCAACCACCACTCTGTTTTCGTCCCGTGTGTATCTTGATTCGTCTCTTTGTCTTCGTCTATCCATGTTTATCCCATTCTTCAGTCCCTACCGCTCTCTCGGCCAGACTCACCACTGCAAGCTATATGCACGAAGCTACACCAATAACCACACGCTATGTATACTTTGAATACTATACAGATACACACAGTAGATTTCTCTTCCCCTCGACACTATCTAGATCTATCCATCCTCGTTCAGCGATGGTATATCGTGGCTCGTGTACGTGGTTATTACACGGTTCCGTTGCAACGCCATGGCTGTGCATCCAGACAACGGATATCCAACGTGCGCCCGCCAGAAAACGCTAGGAGCCTGCGAGCGACACCGGTTCTCGGCTTTTAACGAGGTACGCGGATCGCGGGGGATCGAGGAAGTGGAGGCGTTTCATTGGTTGTTGTTCTCTGGCCAGGAGGAAGATAGAAGAGGGGACAAAGGGAGAGAAAAAGGGGAGGAGGAACGAGAAAAATTTATTCGACCGCAAGCGAAACATTCCGATACGTTTCCGAGACGATCGAGGCAGCACCGCTAGCTGTCGTTGAATTTTAATGCACCAACCGCGAAACGAGCAACCACCAGCGATATTTTCTCTCTCTCCCACTGCCATAGATTTTGACAACGCTGCTGTAATGACGAGATTGCCCCCGGAGCTCGTACAAGTTTCACCAGGTTGCCGTATTTTCTGCAGCCCGCCTGGCTTTTGTTTAATGAACAAATTACAGGATTATGCGCCGACAAAAAAGCCTCGCGCCCGCATAGAAAAAAGTGCGATTCGTCGTTATGTACGCCCGCCTGTTCCGCCCGGCGCTTGGAAAATTGCCGTGTATTTCCGGTTACGCCTACGAATTAAGACCTACGCGCATAACAGTCCCGACGAGGCGTTATTATTTCGTGAGATATACCGTCTGAACTATCTCGAAGGCCTGATGTGAACTATCGAGCCGACTCTTAGCCGCTAAGACACCGGTGGTTCACAACACGTGATATTTCGAATGATTAACGCCGACCTAACTGTTCCGTTTCTTGGCGAGAATCGCGAGCTTTTCCCTTATCGACCACGGAAACAGAGACCTATAAACCATACTCTCTGCCCGTAAGCGACCTGCACGAGATAAACGAGCTAAAAGGAATAGCCACGTAAATGTAGCACCAAAAAATTGCCGATTAAGAATAGAAATAAAATGAAGGACAACGGAACATATGCTAATTGAAACTATCTGTACATAATATGCGGATACCTGCTCATTTTTTATAAAACGTAGATGCATTAGTTACAAAATTACAGATGGATCAAATTGTAGTGATTTTAGGTATATGTAAGTGTAATGATATATTATAGCTCGACTAAATTGTTTTTTGAATGTCAATAGGTGAAAGTCAAAACTCACGTCTCTGATTGTTAAACGTTATAGAACTACTTTGTTATCTGAGAAATTCTTTTTGTCCTCAAGTCTTAAGATTCCTTAAGTCTTAACTATGAGACAGATTGAAAAGGATCTTAATAAAACTTCATAATGATTCAACTATTTCAGTAGAAAATATACTCGATATTTACATTAACGTTCATATACATCTGGGTACTCTGAACTATTAATAGTAACGATATGTGAATTTTATCAAAGTGCGAAAATTAATATTGAATTTGTAATTAGAAGCAACATTTATTACTTATTATTTTATAAAGTATACTGATAGGAAAGCATCTGGTATTAACACAACTTTCAGTAGAATACATATACAGTAGATAACGAAATATATTATTAACATGTTTTTCAATACGTAATGTAAATTCTGTTATATAAAAAGACAGCAAATACGATAAAATTCACTTTAGTAAAATTCACACATTATTACAAGTTGACCATTGTTCACATACTTATAAACGATAACGTGTCTAGATACATACGTTTGACATAGATAAATTTTTTCACAGAATGGGGAGTAAATGTGACAATTTCTGACTAACACGCAATCCGGCTTCATTCAATTCCTTGATTTATAGTAGCTCGTAAAACACGATTACCGTGTGGTTTCGTCGTACCGGGATACAGAGCGTATACTGACGACGAGCATTCCAGCTGAGGCTGTTTCTGTCTGGCGGAAAACAGAAGTCCATAAATGGCACTTGCTGACGCCGTATAACAACTTTCGCAACACCAACAACAGAAAGGCAACTCGACGTTGCATGTCAGCTTGTTTACACTCGGCCTGTATCGCACGCAATCGTCGATCAGCGTACCAGAAATCCTCGTGCATAAAAATCTCGTTGTAAATACATTTCGTTCGGAAAGAATATGATTTTTACTCGGTTTCGTTGGCTCCGTGAATATAAAATAAACGCATCCAGCTGCGCCTCTTGTGTGGCCGTTCACGCTATGGAAAATATCGAATTCTTATATTTCGACCTTTTCATCGATTCAAGCGTGGCGGCGAGTTATTTCTTCGCCACTTTATTTCCACCTCCCGATGCTTCGCTGCTTTTTTTTCACGTAGCCAGGGTAGTTCTGCCTACGGTCCGCCGATATTGAATTTTCATCACGCCGGATTACCTTTCCTTTTTGTTATCGGCTATCCCATATTGATTAATGTATCCATCTGTTTCTTCGTGCTCGCGTTTCCTTTTTATTGTTTCCTGCCGCACCTTCTATATTTCAGGTCGGTTATCGGCCCGCTTTTTATTTTCCCTCCGCATCCGCCTTCTATCGCACTTTTCCATTTTGCCTGTACGGAATACGCCGGATACGGGACCGATAATGAATATTCAAATTTTAGACGAGACTCGTGGTGGCCGACGGGCGGCGGCGCGTCGTACGGTACAAAAATTTAAGAGTGACGGACCTTCCGATACGCGATGTCGGGAAACTCAATTGCCTTAAAATATCTGACCAACGTTTAATTTCTAATCGAACCACGTATTGCGCCGATCATAACAAGGCAGGATTATTTGAGCCACCTTACCTTCGATAGCTTCAAATTCAATCTGAAATTCTACACAGGATAATCGAACTTGTATGTTATGAGCCGTATCGATTAGTATTTAATACGATAACGAAATAATGAGACGATATCGTGTGCTTTAGGTCCAACCAGAAAATATATTAGGAACTGTCAAATTATTACAATTATGACTCTATGATAGGATTAGATATTTGAGTCAGCACGGAGGTATTATGTAAGAACGAATAAAATAAACAACAAAATAACTTCCAGGTATAATACAATAAGGTATACACACGCTATTGAGTTATAATAATTATAACTGGAAAAATTAACGTTAAAATATAATGATCATTAAGATTTAATTCTGTCCTTTTAATGAATAGAAGTTCTAACTTCCTAGAAAACTATAGTTATCGGCCTGGTCGATGTACACTATATCTAATTCACTATTTATCACGCTACTAATAACAAGTTAAATACATAGTCCATTTTCGAATACAGATCGCTTAAAAATTGTTCATAACCGAATGTGGTAAATTAAAAGGCAAACTCCATACTTTGTCTCAAATAACCCCGCTTCACCCTATCGTGAAATTACTTTTCTAATTCTGTAGTTGGTCAAGGAACATAGCTTTATGCGAATTTGAATCGTACTTATAACGATCGAAAAGCATTAGCAATGGAATACTCGAGAGAAGGTATTAAGGTGTATTAAACACAAATGTCAGCAGAGAGTTTGAAGTTACGGTAACTCGATAAAAGGTGAGACACGTATGATTAAACGTCGCCTCATTTGCGCGACCTACTCGGCCATACGTTAAACGTCCAACATTCCGTTAACGACCGAGTTCAACGTCCCATCCTTAATGCTCGCTTTAACATTAATATGCGTAATACTCGACGATCAAACCCGTAAAGCAAAGTAGTCGAGGTCATTATTAGTCTGACGGTCGGCCGACTCGAGTCGACTTTATCTACTGCGTGACTGTACGTCTGACATAAGTACAGCTTATCTACTTCTCGTTTCCAGCAACTTTTCCAGGAGCTTCCATTCTCCTGTGATTGATAGTATTTTCACGATGTCGCTACACTTCATCCTGCTTGATCCGTTAAGTGCTACCACAGCAATTTCGTAACGTTACAAATTTCATGTCACATACAATACCAATGAAAGTACATAACACTATAACTACCGACGAGCAAAATAAAAAGCTTGTAGCATGGAAATTGAAATGCAAGTTATATGAAAAAATAAATATATGTATGATGCAAAGAGAAAAATACAATGTTGATACATATCATACAAAAATATCATTCAAATTTCCAAGAACGTATCATTGTAAAAGTGAAAAATTTCTATGAAAAATTGACTGATCATATTGACTACGTTAATAGCGCTGTGTTGAAGGAGGAAGGGAAAAAATAATGGAAGAAGAGAGAGAAAGAGAGAAAGAATGTAGTATTCAACGGTAAAGCTATTCATGAAGATCATGTTCCATGAAAAGCAGTATTCAATTAATTGCAGAATTCCCTTGCATGAATCGAAAAATATATGCTATGGAATTATATGATAGACCTGTCATATCTATATAACGCAAAAATATAAATAAAAAATACTATTTTCAGTTGGTTTAGAAACCAGTTTTATCTTCGTAGAAAACGAACAACCAGCCCCAAATGAGAATTTTTGCGACTTTACCTGCTAAAATACCTTTTAATGAATGCTAAAATCTTTTCGCCGAAAACTGTTGAAAATTTGACGAATAAATTCTACAACTTGGCGTTTCATTTTGTATAAGTATCAAATGATAAAATTAGTAATAAAATCGATTCTTACGACCTTATCAGATAAATTCATTCCCATTCTTATAAAAATTTCAGACGATAAAAATATTCAATACTGCGAATGTAGCTGTAGGGGTATTAAAGTAATATTTTAATAGCAAAATTGAAAATTCAGCGATGGAATTGAATATGGAATGGAATAGAATATAGGCAAATTAATTAATAAAGATTTCGGTTGAATAATCGATTTCTCTATTCTCAAACAATAAGTACCCAATATTTCTAGTGAAAGGTACTTCCTTATCCCACGCTTCCGAGAATATTATTTTCAATCTGCATTCCTTAGTAGGACAGTCACGATATAAAATGTCCCACCAAAGTATTCGGTTAGATGCCATAGAAAATTTTCATGCATATATTGTATGTGTTATATAAAATATTTTCTAATTCTATATCCATTGCTATCGGTACTCCGTTCGATTTTTTACTTTCTCGAAAATTTGTTAAAACGTCAAAAATTCAACACAATAAAGATAAATTAAAAACAAAACAACAACGAAACGCAGGGATAAAAAATAATCTGCGAATCGTAAAGACACCATGGCGCGGATAAATTCGCGAACCACTATAGCGAAACGCGCACGTTTCGCTTATAATTCGTGTCAGCGGTCCGGAATGAAAGATTCCTTCGAAAAAGCGGCTAACCGTGCACCAGGAGCGGGATTCGATTAGATGGCTGTTTAATTTGCATGCTGGTTCTCGATGCGCGAACTTTCGTCGCGGTAAAATTCGACAAAAAGGCTGGTGCAGCGTTTCTCTACCGATTTTCTTCCTTCAATTCTGGCCGAGCTAAATCGGTTTTATTAAACGGATTGTCGGTTGGTGCGCGCAACGTTGGTGGTCGAATAAATTTCATCGATTTGCGGCGAGTTAACCTTGCTTACTCACCGGCATTGATAAAACGATCGTCCCAACAGGGCACGATCGTCGTATCACGAAAAACACGCGGCGTAATGTATCGTTAAATTCATGCATAGAAAACACGCACGCGCGATCTTGGTCGGGTAATTTGACACGCTACGTCGGCTATACTCGCCACAACATATAGGTAACGTCCGATACATTGTTGCATCCTCCGTTGTGTTCCCTCGTTGTTTGCCGCGTTTCATCGTTTTAATTAAAATTAAACTAATTGCTTTCCTATCGAAACGATATGTGGAAAAACGGGAGAGAAAAGTGGACGGGCCAATACGTGGGCAGCAATGTATATAAACGGCAATGAAATGTATCGGTTATAATTGCGTCATTTCGATATTGTTTGCTCGATGGTTCGAATAACAATCGTTTTCACCGTAGATATACATTGTCCAAACATTTGATATGTTTCATGAAATCACATCGAAATACTCGTGAACTTATAAAAACATCGTTTTATACGCGCGTTACGCTAAATATTTCCGGTGTACTAATGTTTTGCAGCGGAACGAGTTTTTTATTTGTTCTTCTTTAGTCGATAATCGTACCCGATTTTCCCCCATATTCCCAGATTCAGATCGTTGGATAGAAACACCTGGTTCCTGTTGAATTAGATATCTAATGTATTCAGCTCGCGTTAGACAGGAAATTAAAGTTCACGAGTGACGGGTCGCGTGAACGATTTCCGTGAAATCAACGATTCCCGTTGTTTCACCGCAACGTTTCATCAATTAACTTCTATCGTTGCCGATAACGCGTATCCTCCAATGATCGTAATCCGTGGAAAGGTATTTCACACGGCGAACTAATCGTCACAACCTCTGTTTGCCTCTCTTTCCTCTTTTCTTCAGAAAACGAAGAAAGAATGAAATATATATATGTATTTGTTCGATTTAAGACGAAAAATATAGGACACAAGGGAAAAGATTGCAGATGCATCGCGAAGATGGCAAAAGATTTAAATTTGTTAAGCAACGTAAAATAAGATAAGTTCCGTTGCATCTTTCGTCGATGGATTAAAAGGACCAAGAATTTATCCATCGCGTCGTGGAATACACCGAACTATCGACTTTCAAAGGCATTCGCACGACTTTATAATTCCTCGTACATCCAAGAGTTAATCCTTTAATCCAATAACGATGAAAGCGACGTTCGGTGTTCGAACGCACTTGAATTGAAATCGGAAAAGGCGCCTCGAGATCCTTCGAAGCTGAGAACGATAAGGAGAGCTTCTCAAAGGAATCTGAGAGAAATGGAGCGGTTGCTCCATTTCAGCAGCCGTTCAAAGAAGAATATAAATGCTAAGTGTCCACTCTCTTTCTTCCGTCTTCTCTCTCTCTCTCTCTCTCTAGCACTGTATCTGATATTCTTTCTCGTTTCGAACGTACAAGCGTCTCGACACGTCAAAATGACAATCGATACTTTTCCAGGATGAGACACGGATTTCTTTGTCGAGTCTGTCTCGATTGACTCCTTGGTCATGACTGAAAATTGTGGTGAATCTTAGATAATTTACAAAATTCTTTAACGCGTTTTTTCCAGATTTTTTAATATCTTATACACAACGCTAAAATGGTTCGCTTACTTCGATATAACATGTTATATAATACAGTTCTTATTAGAAATAATGCGTGATAAGCAACATACTGAGTATTATAATTTATCGCACACAACTTAGATAATTTTACTTTCCCTTCCTTCTTTGTACGATTATATTTAGAATAAAACATAATAAGTAACAGTTTATCATGTCGAACCTAAAATGATGTATACGTTATATGTAAGATTTTAAGAATTTAAATCCAATCACGTATCTCAACTTTTAAAAGTACCATCCCCTTAATTTCATAATTAATTAAGTTATAACTTATAACTTATAAGTTATAACGACTCTCTGCCGTGACATATTTTCATGACTTGAAAAAATATAATAAATCTTTTATAATAATAAATACAGGACACTTATTCCATGAAAGTGGCAGTGTAACAAAAGAATAAAATTATTTGAGTGCTTCGTAATGGATTTAATATTTTACATTATTATTGTAATATTGAAAATATTAAAAACTCCATGAATATGATTGTTTAATTTAATTTTGGCATTGTCGGTCATTGATCGTCCCCATGACGCTACTGGGAATCAAATCTACTGTTGATTACCACTAATCCTCACGACATTCAACCTACTAACCACTATATATTTTTTATTTCGGAGAAGTTATGGTATACTTTGTTAAATAGAACAGAGTAGGTACTTTAACTATTTGAGACTGGAACTACCGACAACTAATCCTGTCATTAAGTTTGACATTAAACATTCTGAAGTTATTATATTATAGTATATAGTATATAATATTATCGCAATGTTATCTCAAAGTAGCGTGAAGAATAACTCGTATCGTATTTGTTTCACTACACTAATTATATCAAAATGAAGTCTTATCGATGACAAAATTAAAATGATTTCCTTGGATATAAGTTTCTAAGGGTTAATAAAGCAAAATGTTTCGGACAAAAACCTTACGTGTTCTTCTTGCGTGTTCTATGGGCCTGTTCCATGTGAAATTGTTTCTCAAAATCAACGCCTGCTCCTGTAAACGATTAATCCTCTCAGAAGACAATTATTCCTCCGCGCTTGACATAGCGACGCCTTCTCCATTAGTGACATTAGGTGTCTCCCATAGTCGATCCGTTTCAGAATTACCCATCCGCCACGTTGCTGTTAACTTCCCTCTCTCTAATCGCCTTTGACGGTAAATCGCTTGCACGATGTCAGGGTCAGAGGGTCAATAAAATTCCAGGGAAATCGACGATCCTAGCCGGTTAATCACAGGATACCGCACTGCTTAAGTTCCGTTTCGAACAAATTAGCATACTGGCACGTTTCGCCCGAAATTTCATAGCCGCGATAATAAAGCCAGCCAAGTTGCCACGCGATGCGATTAATTCAAGCCCTTCCGATTCGATTTTAACATCGTGGAAACCTCCGAGGAGGAAATTGACCTGGCAATTTTCACCGTGTTAACTTTCCGTTCAGGCTTCGAAAATTGATCGATTCGCCGCCGATGCAACGGCAAATCGTGCAAACTGATATGATCCATTGGTATTTTAATAAGCACCGATGAAATTCCGAATGATGAAAATCTACTCGCGAAATCGTCGAGAACGATCGCGATGGACACCGGGAAAATTGGAACGAACATCGCGGTGTATCGATTCGGACGAATTTAACTTTCGATTCGACGTAAACGTAGTTGGCGATGCGTGAAACGGCAAAGAGTAACGTCGGGAAACTTAAAAGTTTTCCATGTATAGGATAAGAGATAAGTTTTTGGAATATCTTAACTATGTAACATTATATCTATATATACATGTACAATTTTGTTAACGGTATACCGCGTATCCTAACCACTAAACGAAACGCAAATAAAATGTTTATGTATGTAATAATTGAAAGATATGATTTTATTAAGATAATCTCCACATCGAATAAGTTAATAACTAACTACTGAAGGGTCTTATTATTAGTCTTTCCATGACAGAAAATTATTAGTATGTAATAACCTAAGATAAAAATATTAGGGTGATGCATATGAAATATCTCTCTCTTCAAAGAAAGCTGCTATCCCATATGTATATAACGGTATATACATATAACGGTTGCTTTAAAACGTCATATATTTAATCAAGGTAATTTTCTATGAGGTAATCCAGTAAACACAGAATGCGGTACTCCATCACAGTACTTCAGGACTAAGCAAACGTCACCATTGAAAAGGAGTCATATGTTTTCTATAGTTCCTTACTATCATCTATCACTTGCAAAATAGCTATAATAAACTTTGAAAAAAGTTACCGGTAGCATCGTTTAATTTATTATTTAATAGATTCCACCGAATTCCGAACATCTTATAAAAACAACAAAATGAAGCATCTACTAGATCGCTGAATTATTTCAAACGGCGTGCAAACAAATCGTTCGTTTAACGTCCTGACGATGAAAAAAAAGAGGATCCACTCGTACGCGGTATCTGCTTCCGTATCCGCAAACGTTTCGCTGACCCCGATTCGGTAATGCAAATAACAAGATAAATTACAGAGTAGGCAAGCTCGTTTCCATGTTAAAACACGAAACACGGGTCGGTCGAACCGAAGACACGGGTTTGATATCGACGTCGGTCGATCGCGTTTACCCTTGCCCCGATCTTCCTCGTTTCGGCTTATTCAGTAGCGATCCTCTCGAGTCATAGTCGTGACCCGGTTCTTGCTATTCAAAAGTTAGGTCCGGAAGTTAGGTAACTTTACATTCGGGGGTCGACCGTCTGCTGGACAGATTAATTTCGACGATGCAGTCGCGTAATACGCGTACGTGCCTTGCCTGATTTTCAAGCTCAGATTGGTAAGGGCCGACAACCTAAATCGAAAACTAAATCGAATAACTAAAAGTCACTCAACCTCTACTTTCAGCAATTGCGGTCAGTCGATATGAAGTCTGATAAATTTGATGGTATTAGTAAATTTCGTACACAATTGAATTAATGTATGAATTGTATTGAATTAATGCGAATACTAATAAACTTTAAATCGATAGAAAGACTCCTGATTGTTTGCCGAATCCGTGATATTTATAGCAAATAATATAGAATATAATAACGAAACACAATACTGCCACATCAATCGGTAATTTACATGTATAATCTGGAAATATCATAGAAAGATAAGTATTGTTTTCAATTAGTAAATCATTAAATACTTTAATAAAATTCATACATTATTACTACAAATTGATTAAAATGTTCAAATATTGATGGGCAGTACTATATAGAAACACGTATCTTTCGAACGCATGTATCGTCGAAGATCAGATTTCATATTTTAGGTTTACCACATTTTCTTATACCATCAAATTTAACCTCATTCGGTCATTAATGCCATTTGACTATCTTCTTCCGTTCCAACTATTATATTTTCATTGTGATTATATCGGTCTTATTTCGTTGTATACGTTTTACGTATTAATTTGTTACCGATACTGGTATAGGGTTTAGAATCGTATCTCATTTCGACCGGTCGATTTCGACACCGCTTGGACAGACGGTCCACAAACACCATCGATCAAACGTCCTCCTGCGATCATATCGCCCCTGGCAGAAGGGAAATGGATTTCATTGGCAGGAGATCGCCGATGTTCCTGTCTCTATTCACAGTCTATCTACGGCCGACTATTATGATAATTAACTTGCAGTTTTGGACGACTGAAATGTACCTAATCGACGTTGACGAGCCACGAAATATCTTTGATTCTTAGGACTCGAATTTCCTACAACTAGACTTTAGAATGTTTATATTCTATCTTAGCAAAGGTAAACTTGCACAACATACGGATATACGGTGGAAATCGATGTAACATCTATAACGTGGATTCGTATAAATTGCATGTTATAGCGTTTCCGTGGTATTATAACGTGATGTAAACAGATAGATTGAACGTAGTTTTCCCTGTTAGGAGGCGAGTACAATACTCACTTCTTGTTTATGTATACATTTGTTATGTATACATACAGAGAAAGTAATAATAAAGTAAGTCATAAAAGATGCGATCTTATTTCTTATACATGAATTAGTCAATTTTGTCCAACAATTTACCAGTTAATAATATTACTAAAAAACAATTTCTCATTCAATCCTCATTTAAAGACGATTACTACAAATAGCACAGAAATACTTTACAACTTGTAGTACCGCATGAAGCAAATGTTTTCATTTGTGGACAACCTGAGACATCTACTAAAACAATCAGGGGTTTGAAAACAAAAACCGAACGCAAACGAAAACAAAGTCGATCAACAGTAACTGGAATAGCTCCTGGACGATCAGCAGGATTTCATTACCCATTGGCTATTAAACTTGCATAACGAAGCACATAGCGTCCTTCGTGCAAGTGATCTGCGGGGGTGAACGTCCGTGCCGTAAGTTGCAACCTGGCCCCCCATAAATCCGGCAGCGATTCCAGCCGACGCGACGGAAGCAGTTTAAATTTTAGAGAAGCACGCGATAAACTACGTCGGTACGAGGGATCGTGCGTTTCGACGCGTGTAACATGCCGAAAGCAAATATTACGACCACTTTATCGACCACATTTTTCTACAGATCGTGCCTCTGGACAACCTAACGAGTTTATCGCTGTTTAAAATAATTATTCTTCCAACCTATTCAACGGATGACCTAACTAGAAATGTCTATAATCATAGCCCTGGCAAATGATAGCCATTACAAATTATTTGTAACAGGAATGAAACATCATATGTAAAGATATACGATTTGTAAATAAAGAAATAACTATGTCCAAGAAACTAGAAACTCGAATGACGAATAACTCGTCTTCTCTAGCTAACAGGTTAGTAAGTGACATGGTTAACTAGGTATTATAAAATGAAAAATTTTGGTTATTTATTACGAGTGAGTGAGTTTTAAATCCTACAGATGCATGGAGGAACCGAATGTTTGAAATTGCACGTTTTTATCGTATTTCGGTGGTTGATCAATTAAATAATCCATGAAATTGGTATGTGTCACTACATTGGAAGTCAAGGAATCGTATTGGAACAAATCTGAAAATGTTCGACATAATTATCCGCGTTGTTTGCGATAATCGTATCCATTGTTCAAACAACACGGTATCAGCGAGTAGTAAAAATGGCAGCTGCCAGTCTAGCTTCGAATTCCTCCGAGGTTGTTCCTATAAAGTTACCGAGATTCGTTGAAACTCGAGTCACGGACTCACCGGCCAAGTTCGTTAGCTTTTTCCTCATCGTTTTGCTTGCCCGGAAACGAAGGTAGATTCGTTTGCCTGCTACGGGAAGTCTTATAAAAACTTTCCCCTTTCTTTAGATTCGTATTTAACCCGGCGATTCGATAACGTTCGAAATAGAGACGAGGGAACCGAACTTAAACCACTCGAACGTGGCACAGGCCGGTGCCAAGTTTCAAACGAAATCATCTTCTTGCAAACCGAATCAAGTCGGGGCAAAAAGAAAGGCGCTCGCAAACAACCCATCAATCAGAGTGAGTTTCCCGATGAAGCCGATCAAATTCCCGTGAAAAAGGATTCGACGATTGGAGCATCTCTAAGGAGCCATCTCGTCCTGCAATTGTGCTAATTCAGAGAAAATTTGGCGTAGTCAGCGGTTCGAAACGAAGGTGTCTGCTACGACTATTTAATCGATCGCTCTTATTCGTCACGCTACTACTTTCACAGCAAGATCTATTTCTCTTACGACACCTCCAAAAATGAAAAAGGATGTGATCCGACAAACAGTCGAAACTATACAAGTATATACTCAGTAAATAGTATCCTACATCTGTACTCTATGCGACGTAGTTTCCTCTCGACTGATATGACTTCTATTTTACACCCAACATTCGTTGAAGGAACAAACTTCAAATTAACCACGCCACGCGTGAAAAAGTGAAAAAGAATGACTCACCGTTCATCTGGACGACGACGATCCAAACAAATAAAACGATCGATGTCACGTGGCGTACAGAATCGACGAACAGATAGCGGTCCATCCTGATACAGCGTCGATTCTCTTCCTCGCGTGTCGCGGTCATCTGGCCTCGAAGAAGGGGTAGGTGCTTGCGGATGGAATGTGTACCACCGTTCATTCTGTCCCCACGCAGAGGCGGACTCTTCCGCTTGTTGTCGCTTCTCTAAATGCCTCCTTTCGATGTTCAACCCTTACCCATTCAACAATGAATGCACAACCCTGTGTGCCTCACACGAAATCCAGTCTCTCGAGCACTCGCCGCGCCGGGCGCCAGTGAGAGACTGTTCGACTTTCGTGGCGCGCGACAGGTTCCCGCGGTGATTCGTGGTTCGTGCGCAGCCGGTTGTCCTCGACCACCCTCGGCTTCGCTCGACTCACACTCAGACATCTCGCGTTCTCACTGTTTCCGTCGAGGTGGCCACAGCTACCGACTCAGTTAGTCTATGCACATACACACCAGTAAAGGCCTAATTGTAAGTGCTCGCAAGTATACGTGTGCGCTGGGGTTACGAGAAGCTCCGACCGCAGCTCAGGCTGCGCACCAGGGAACCACCACCTCTGCCAGCTCTCCTGCTTCGTTCCATAACGTGATCCAGGTACAACTCCTCCCTCGTCGCGCCCTTGTCCACCGAACATCGTCCGTCTATCCAGCATGGACCAACGAGTCCACGCTCCGTAGAATTTCCACTGCGTACACCAACGGTATGGCCATCGCTACCCAATCCACTCCCGACACCAACCAGCATCGAGCAGAGACCTCAAAGAGCGAAGGGACCACCAGAGCGGAGCAGCCGGTCGTAACCTTACGCCAGCGTCATGGGCGCAAATTAAATAGAGTGCGGCTTATGCCGCCGATTAGCCACCCTACCTAGTAGGGGACTCCAGGCCTGCCGTTGCATTCAGATTCTCGCTAAAATGCTTATCGAGGAAGCGTTTGCATTCTGAAAACGAGTTACACGTATCACGTGTGGTTGCTGTAATGATCATCGTTATTCGATGTCGCGTTCACGCGTCGATATAAAATTAAATAGAATAATAATATCGCTAAGGGAGACTACAGGGGATTAAATATCGTGTAGCAACAAGTAATGAAAAAACATCAAGGGTGAAATTGAGGAGTAGTAATGCTCGAATAACAACAGAACGATAAGTGATATTACATTCGTGTTTCTTTTTAAAATTGTAAGCTTTCTAACGTAGAAGAAATGCCATGCAATATCACGTGAAACATTCGATTAATTGGTGGTAATACGCCTGATACGGCGATACACAAGCGCATTAAATCGAGATGAGAATGTGATATTACAGCGTAAATTATTTTTCAAGATTTCAGAATCGGCTTTTTAAATGTCAGAGGCAAAGATAAGCTCGATTATCGACAACAAGTGACCTCGCTTAGCGTCAAAGAGCGACGAGGATCGTTGTCCCACGTGCCGTTGGCGCAGCTATAGGCGTAAATTAAATAACGATCGTACGTGTGATCGGCTGCTTCGGTCACCAACCTGCGGTCTTGCGTTCTTTCACAATGTCATATGCATCGAAAGCGTTTGGTACCAGCCTTTTAAAAAAATCACAGAATCTATCGTGCGTAAGCGAAATGACGGGAGTAAGCGAAAACGAGAACGTGTTTTGCCTTGTTGGTTAAACGTTCAAAGTAACGAATAAAACGTTATAAGCGATTTAACGTATTTCGTGATTATAAACCGTGTGTGCAACGAGCGATACTCGCAACAATATAAAAAGCAAATTTGATGAAGTGAATAACGCAATCAATAGAAAACAATTTCATGATGACTGCTGCCTTTAAACAATCAGTTACGATACAGTACGGAAGAGTACATTGTTTTTTTTCTCTTTATTAAAAATGTATAAAATCTGTAAAATCAATTGAAATTCATCATAGAATGGAAGCATACTATCAAATTGATAAGTCTAAAAAGCGGAAGAGAAATACTATTGTTCGCGGAAGCGAAATTTTTATAGAAATCACAAAAATGTGTACCTTCCAAACGGGAAAATATCTCTTCCTGAAAATAATCTTTAATAGAAAACATCCTGGTAAAATTGGTGCATGATGGTTGATGTGACTTGACACTGCAGTACGATTAAAGAGCCATGGCATACACGACAGATTAACCCCTCTTTCCGACGTTCCGCTTCCGTAAATCCTTTGGCGTTTGCGGCTTCTGAGCTACGTGATTAAGTTACCACTACTTGACTTTTGATGTTGCCCCACAAACTTTCGTCTTATCAGTCCATCGCAATTGAGACTCGCCGGAGGGCGGAAATAAGTGAAAAATCAGAAAGCTTATTCTTATTTACGCGAACGTGCACCCAAGCAACAAGCACTCGACGTACAGAGGGTATGGATAATATGCATCTAAATAGATCATGGAAACTTTTAATCGAGTTATTTAAGCAAGCTCGAATGGGGTAGGCAAAGAAGCGACTATAAAAGACTTTTCATCTCTCGGTTCCCTCTCCTCTCTGATTCACGAGATATCCACCAGTTTTTAGAACACCTTTTCACAAGAAAGAAGAAACGAGCATCTCGCAAACAATTTCAGAAGCTATCGTTTGATTCGCAAAACAACAGCAGCCGCTATTATACGAATAGATTGGCAAGCGGTTTTTATTGGAAACTGATACGTCGAGCAGCTTTTTGTCGAAACGAAATCCATTGGTGCGGGCTTGAGGCACGGCCAGCCATGCAAATTGTTTGGAACTGTAAGCGCAACAAGAACACACATATCCAGGATCATTTGCGGCTAGCCCTCGTACCACGATCACCTTGTTTCCTCTATTATTTGTTGCGAGCGATCAGGAAGGAACGACGCGCGTAACCGCCAACGTCTCTCGACTCAGAGGAGGTACGGCAAGCCTCGAGGGCCAACGTTTAGCGATAAATTAATGTCAAAGAACGCTAGTGATTAATCGATCCATTTGGTGATATATCGTTTACGCGTTGCTCGCGATTCCTCTAGATTAAAACGGTGAAGAATGGATAAATAAGGCACGATCATATCCCTATAATCTATATCCTATATGAATGGAACGAATGATAAATCACATATTTTCTGAGATTTTTGCAATCAAATGTTTAATAGGTAATTGTTAGGTTCAATAAATAAAAAATTAATAATACCTTTGCGAATGATGGATGTTTGGAAAGATAGGACGCCTATTTTGAAGATTAGTGGTCTTGGAATTTTTCTTAACTGCGTTTGCCTCATTTGTAGGTTCATTCTTTTGCACTGATCTCTGTATTAAATAACATGCTAGAAAAAGATATAATTTAACACAATTTAATCATCGCTTGGTAATCGATACAGACCACTCAAAATATATTGTGTATATATACAGACAGATATATCCCGATTAACGTTGTCAGAATTCCTTAAAAGATATATTAATTTTTGTTCCGACAATGACTCAGACATGGCAGTAATATTCATAAAACAATGAAATCTATTTATGTATTTAATTCAAATATTTGAAAATCACGATCGCTAAAATCGTAGTGAGGTCATTCATTGGTAGATAATATAGGAGTCATTCAAGTATTATCAACGGTACATTAAGATCAATTGATCATTAAAAATACATTTGTTACATGTGACATTAATCACGTCGACATATTAAATATATTGTATTATGAAATAAAGTACATTGTTTTACAAATCCCATTGATCTTGGTATGCGAAAACCATGAAAAACACATTGGGTTTTATGAAATACGTTGGAAAATTCTGTCTGAAGTCACGACTGTCCGATATTCCCAGTTTGAATCGAACCGATATACACCGAGGATATATACCGTCGACTCGTAACGAAAGCAATTTGCTGAATAGATATGTATGTACATGCGTGTTTTGAATGGCGAAAGAGCCGAGTGTCTTGTATATTGTGAGATACACTTATGTCCGCCAACAGCAATCAAAGTGCTAATCGAGCTTTTGAATCAATTCAAAGGATTCAGTTTCGTAGCGGGCGGAAGTTAAGGCGAACTTCCGCTTTCATCGAAAGGGTTATTCCAGGAACAAGTAATACACATGCGAAATTCTACAGGACGATTATATCAGAATTGCTGCGATGCAAAACAAAGAGCCAATGTTTTTGCCAATAGGCATCCTTTTATCAGACACCAGGACTAATTTACGCTACTGCTTAAAAATATCCCAATATGTTCATCTTTGACAAGATGTATTATACTTTAATTACAGAATTATGGACAAATCAAACTACAATGATTTCATTCTTCTTTAGAATTACTAGACTGAGGATATTTATGTAAATTTATATTTTTATACATGTAATTTATATATAGTACGTAGGCAAACACTTGTCTTTTTACTAAATATTATAACGAGTACTATATTTTGCATATTTTATATATTTTTCGCATATAATGTATATCACATGCATTTTTGCATCTTCAAATTTCCATAAATGCATACAAATTTGTAGTTTACTATAATCGCAGAATAATATTCGCAATCACCATAGCTACATATAATAGTATATTATAACCCGATTAAATTGGTTTTTTAATAGCCAATATACAATAATAAAATTGATCTCTGTAACTATCAAACCTTATAGAACTACAATTTTGTTACTTGATAAATAATTTAGTTTCCTCCATTTCTGACTATAAGATATAATTAATCATGAAAAGTATTTTATATTGATAGAGAGGTTTCTTTTGTTAAGTGATTTTTAAATAGCAGATGTATGTAATAGTATATATAGCGAATAATAGAATGTACTATTGCTATGGGTATTAAAAGATAGTTTAATGGGTAATTTAGTTTTATAGCCTGGTGATCCTATGAAAAGGCAGTAAGTGTTACTTTTAATTACCAATTCATCATTAATTTGAAAACTGGTAGAGTTCACATATTGCTATTATAAATGAGTTAATGCATTGGGATATTTATGAACAGCAGCATTAACAATGTATACAACATTTTTCAATTATTTTTACTCGCTAGTATCACACTGACAGAGTACATATGTAGATAAATGTCTATAACTTTTTCAATCCTTAGTATTTCGCAAGTAGTGAAACGTTTTGCTTCAGTGCACGACACCGATGCATGTAACGCTGGAAAAGACGGAAATGGGAGAGAACGTAAATTCGAGGAAACGCTATTTCTTGAGAAAGCAGAGGGCTTTCGTGAAGTGAGGTTTCGTATAACTGAAAATATAAGGAGAATAGATGTCACTGTGCACTGGTTCTCGAATTTCCCAAAATTATTGACATTTACGTGGTTTTCCACTTTCGATATTTTTTAATATATCTTTTAGATCCTTATTTTATATTTATTTTACATCGTCATATTACGATTACATGAGATTAGGATTGACAGAACTAAAATTTTCTAGAGCAAAATCATTCATTACAAAATCTCAGGTGTCATTTTATCGAGTCCACCATGGCAGTTACTTTTAAATTGTAACAGTAGATTTGGATTTGTACAACATCAAAAGTTTAGGTTAAGTCTTGTAATAATTATGTAATTGTTCAGAAGTAGCTAATATGTTATGGTTTAAAAATTTTTAAGTAATGGCTATACATTATACATTAAAATCTCTATTCATTAATCTATATCAGTATACTGGGCATGCCAATCTCTGAATAATACATATATACAATATAATACATACTATATACTTCCGGCGAAAGTAAAGAAAACTATGTTCTTCTTGAAGAGCTTCTTTCATCCATTCTGAAATGAATAATATTCAATCTGTACATATTTAACTGGATACCGACAGAATAATAAAATAAGTTTAATAGTACACTCACAATATGCGCAATCTTTAACACTTGAATGTAACTGGATGAAAATACGAGCTTTAAAATAATTCGAGGCGCACTCTGTTGCGTGAATATCATACTATTTATTATCCAAACAGTTTCAAGGTGTGATCTGCTACCTATAATAAGGATATCTATAATCACGACAATATTATCACCAGTAAGATACGTCTGTGATACGATCATAGACGAGGTTCTGTACCTCGTCCGTGACAATACATGCCTTATATTGTATAAGACTTCGTTGGTGATAAGACTTTATTCTGAAGTACCGATCGTGCAAAATGGTAGAGTTTGCCATCTATGATCTAGAACAGTGACAACTACATCAATGATAGCATACCATTGATTATTGAACTCTGATAGTTGATAATTTAATGCTATTGACTAAATTAACTGTAGTTAATCTTATCTATAATTCCATTAATAAGCATACATTTCATATCCTTGATAATTTCTTTCTTATCTTCTTTCTTTCCTTTTTCCTTTTCCCTTTCCTTTTCCTTTTATTTTCTTTCATATTTTAATACTTCCCTAAAAAGTTGATCGTCCATATGTGTACACAAGTCTTTTATTAAGCAAAAACCAAAAATTCCTTATACCTATTTGATCTGAAAATGCCATAATTCGTTAATTGGGGTAATATTTGCAGTGTGCAATATTTTAATTTCTCCCGCTGGTTTTAATTGAAAAGAAACTGCATCGCATCAACCAATCAGAAATCAGTAAGACGAGCATTTGGCGGGACGAAGCAATTAATGTCGGAAAGCATGGCGTTTGCATGTATCAACACGTTTGAAGTGCGTAATCTTCATTGTGTAAGTAGTAATTCTTCATCTTTTATAAACTATTACCAGGTTTGTTTAAGTAATACATATTTATTTAATAGTTTGTCAAACAGTGTTATGTCGAAATTAAACAGTTTTCCAAATTTGTTTCGTTCGTTGCTCTCCTACTTGATTGTCAGAAACATCAATAGCTTGCATTATAAACCTTGACAGAGACTAGAGACAAAATTTGAGTGTAGATATTGCTGTATTTTATTAATATAATTGGTGATTTCTTCTATAGAGATTATTGATTGATTATCAAGATCACTTTATTTATGGTGATCTCGCTTTTCTTCCATGATTTTTTCTTTTTTCTGTTTCCACTTTTCTCTTATCTCTTTACTCCTTTCGACTGCTTTGTAGTTTCTTTTTCTCTTCACCTTTCTTGACATTTCCCCTTATTTCTTCTTCCCTATTATTATAATTATATAATCACAATCTTCCTGTTTCTATTTATTAATTAATATTATTTAATCAAAAATTGGCCATCAATAAATTATGGCACGTATATTACATTTCTACAAGAACTGATATATTCACGTTTCAAATCCGTAAACAGTGTTCATTCAAATTATATTAGCTCAGTTGTTTTTACTTTCTACAGTTACGTTCGCACATCAGTCTAAAATATTATTTCTTTGTTTGAAACATGATACCCTTACTAATGAAAACATATCCTTTCCTGGAATTTGACGACTCTTGACGCAGATTCGATTTACCGGTAACCCCCCCCCCCCCCCAACACTCCTCACCGACCGAAATTCGTTGAGTAAACCGCGGCGCGGGGAGTTATTCCAATGTCGACAGTCGGAGCGATTAGACGTATATATTTCGTGTCACTCCGTGATAAGTATTCACCTTCCTATTGCGTAGGATTTTTGTAGTGATTCTTTGACCGCCCAAATCTACGTTATTGTTAATTTCGTTCAACTAATGTACGTTTTTACTCAATAATTTATTACAATCTATTAATTGATTATATTTTTTCTTTGATTGTCACATTTGCTGGCAATTCGTATTATAATCTTTCAAGACGTAACCTGATCTTGATCGTGTTCCTTATTTATATAATTTGTTCTTCTCATATATATGTATTTTAGTGTTTCGGTTTTCTTTTGTACAGATTATTGTTTGTTTGCGAGGAAAACTTCGAATTATTAGAGGGATGCCACGATATTCAAAAGGACGCCATGACGATTGGCAATGAATTTGAAAGCATTTAATGGAAGTTTGGTAACATTTAATTTATTCTAATAAAAACAAACGTATTTGTACGTTTGTTTTCTTCTTTTCTGCATAATTGGTAATATTTATTTAGTATTCTACCGGAATGCATTTTCAATAAGTAATACGTAATATTAACGTAACGAATACGTAACGTATACAAATTTTAAATAATTTCACGATTTATTAAAAATACTAAGATGAAAATAGACAGAATCAAAGAAATCACATCTTTTCATTTCGAATATGTTAAATTATTTGTGTATTTCAAACAAGTTTGTACACGTTCTGCGCATCGCGTTTTTTTCATATTGCGCAGCTTTGTTTAACGGACAGAAAGGCTAGCATGTGTATCTAAAACTGTAATGGCGGACATTCAGTTCAGCAAGCAATTTTTACAAATGACTCACATTGCACAATAGTCATACTAGATATTTGACAATAATAGGAAATACTTTATAATGTATAATAATATTTAAAAAAATATATATATATTTCTTATATTCTTGATATATTTCTTTATACAAGGAAAATGAATAATAATTAGTTCGTAGTTTTAAGAAAACTATTTTCATAAGCAAACAGTCGATATAAAAAAGAAAAAAAAATATGAAAAGCAGTATTTTCCTTTCTTTCCTTACCCTTAATGCTCTAATAAAATTTTTCTTTCAAAGAATTATTGTGATCGCGCGCAATGCGATCGGTAGAGTCAGTGTTTGCTGCGTAATAATACTTTTTGTATTTTATAGAGCATAATAGCTTTTTATAATTATAAATTTAATTACGATGGTTGTACGCGAAATTAGAGTCAGTGTGTTCGCCGATTGTTACTTAAACGGACGCGTTAATAGCCTTTTTTGCTTTTCTTATGTCTTTTTTTTTAAACATTCGATTTCGGTAGTAGAGTCGCAGGTTTCGCAAGAGGATACAGCCTCTCCCGGAACTCAAGAATGTAAGTATATCTCTACATTGTTTTCTAATTTATTTCTGTTGAAATAAAATTGTAAAGTTTTAATATAGACATATACAATAAAAATATTTGACATAGTTTAGAAATCATTAGATCCTCAGTATATATATCTTAAATTTTTCTTTTAAAGTTCCAATTCTTATAATTAGAGTTTGCTAGCATTATAATTTTCTCTATTATTGAAGTTCTAAGTTTTTATAGAGTTCCCTCTTATTCAGGCATTCTATTATCTCAAATTTTTTTAGCAATCATCACTGTATTATTCGAAACAAATTATAATAATCCATATTTTGTTAAAGATTTTTCATTCCTCCCTGTTCTCTGGAGGAAGTCAAGTCAAAAGTCAAGAATGTAAGTAATTTTGTATTTTCACTTAATTCTGTTCTTTGTATTTATTTGTACATTAATTATTAATTAAAAAATAGAATCTGATTAAATATTTGACAAGTTTTAAACTTTTTAATCTTAAATTGAATATTGTCTTTAAAATTCTATGTTTAATATAGATTAATCTTACATTAGTTTAAATTTTCCAAATAATTAAGAGCAAATTATAATATTCTATGTTTTGTTACAGCTTTCTTCCGTGGGATTACGTGGCTCCTCCTTGATGACAGCCTTCACGATGACTTTCCCTGGGTTGCCACAGCATCGATGACTACGTTCTTCGCATCTTATCGTGAGTCGCATGCATTTTTGTTCCTCCGGTCACTCAATCATGTCGTAGGATGAAAGGTCCGAATCGACACGGGTGACTGGTTGTATTATGTAGAATTTTTTGCGAGTACAGTGACCGCGGGTATTTGTTATATCCGTGAGTAGTAACATTTCCTTTTTCTATGCATTATTTATTAGTTCAGGATAGGTCTTTTTGCACATCGCGTATTTTTTTATATTAATGATACTGACAAATTTTATGTTAATAATATCGATAGTGGTAGTACTAACTGATACAAACGATGTTATATTAACGATGAATCTGAATATTTGTGATTGAAAATATGTTCACTATAATAATAACTTTTAAAGTGAGAATGTATTAAACATGTATATTTGCTGACAATAGCAATGACTTAGCTAAATATTTCGTAATAACGAAGACGGATACCCTCCGACTTCCTTGCATTAAAAATTGCGATTATTGCATATCAAACGATAATGATAATAATAAGTCAGTTTTTACTTTACCTTCTGTTTCTTGATGGCATTATTTCAAAGGATTTTTAATTGTTCGTCCATCACTTTTAAATTTGGATATTAATTTAAAATATACATATAGAGATATTAAAATTCAATCATGTCGTATAAAATTGCATTGAATTTTATGTGCAAGAAGAAATTTCGCGACAGGCAAATTTTGGAATCAAAGCAACAAGTTTTGAATACTGCTTTTGTACTTTTATAAATGTGCTTTGACGAAGGGATTGCCTGCGGTTGTTTGCATTAATATTTAATTTTGAATCAATTATTAAATAAATTTCTTATTCAGTGTCAGTTTGTCTCTTTTGTAGTGGAATTTCGATAATTCATGTCAATTTCTTGAATAAATCAATATATTGTATTGACTCTATTTATGCTGTTTACTGTAAATGAATTCAATATTGATATTTTGATAATTTATTAAATTAGTAATTAAGATAAAATCCGAAAATACAAAATGAAGAAAAATTAGCCCGTTACAGAGAAAATGGATACACTAATACCTTTTTTAGTTAGGATTTTCAGGTTTAACCCTTTCCGTGTTCATTGCCAGGACATCACGCACGTGCCCAGGTGCTACTTGGGTGAGAGAAAGGCAATGAGCACGATGACCATTGATTTTATAACAATTTGTGAGCGACTGACGATGCGTTAGCGTATCGTGCACGACGTACTTTCCACATAGTGTGTGTGGTTAGGCTGTGGAATTGCGTCGTTTTTTAGTATACATTCTATTTGCTGTAAATGTAAGTAATAAATAATAAAGTCACACAAATATCGTTCCAATCACAACCCATAAAAACAAGCATTCGTTATTAAATACAGCGAATCACAGATATTAGTATTATTAATTTTCTTGTTAAATTATAATAGAAATTCCGTATCGTTTATAATTTCTTTGAAAATTAGTCACAGTCTTTGTATTATGAATATCTGTAATTAAAATAGAGATTTATTTTTATTGTGTTGTACGCAATGGTCGCTAGTCTTCGTCAGTCGATTTCAGGAAAATGGTACGTAATATTAGAGTGTGCATGCTGTATGTCAAACTCGGGTGTCGGAGACGTCCCGGGACGTTCTCTCTAGTGTAGGTTCTTGCGCCCGAGTGTCATGTGTGAGAATCGTGGAGTGAGCGTGTTGGTGTGACTCTTTTGCTATTTTTAAATATAGGGCTAGGTAGGATAGGTAGTATACCTTCTGGTGTGTCTGTTCATTAATTATAAGTAGGTAGGGCCGGACAGGTTGGCACGGTCTTTGGTCGGGTAGGCGCGTTTTCGCGTGTCCAACCTGTTTCAGGAAATTTCATTTGAAAAATCGATGGCAAAGCTGGCACGAACGAAACATGCCATTCGTCTTCGGCTTCGCCCATCGATTTTTCGAATTTCGCGGTCGTGGTCGCGAGTTGGTTTCGAAACGAACGTTATTATTGCTCGAGCATGCACATGCGAACGGACAGCGATCGCTATATGATCGTTGTTTATCCATGTGCACTTGGATCAGCTTCCGCGATTTATGTTTTTATTTGTAAGTTATTTTTTGGTTTGCGATTTAGAAAGTCTCGAGCCTAGATATAAGTTTTAGCGGGTATTGCGCCCGAAGAAAGAAGAGGCTATAAGCCGAAGAGGCCCGGCAAATTGCCACTGAAGAGGGCAACTACTAATGGCTTTCCATCCTCTGGATCATCCAGAGCATGGAAAGACATTCTCGTTACTACTTTGTCACTGTACTCGCTTGTAGTATTTGTAGTAGTATTAGTTGTGATTGATTTGTTAGCTGACGTACATGTCGGCTCATCGTCATATTGGGCTAATCGCGGTCTTTGAATTAGCGTTGTGAGAGATTAATTACGGTTTTAGTATTAGTATTAAAGTTGCAAAAATCTTTTGCTGCTTTTTATTAGAGTCACTGCTTTTTATTATGAGTTGAACAGAGTTGCGAAAAATAATTGGTTTAAATTCCAGTTTGTTTCTGAAATCTTTAAAGGACCTGGGTGGTGTTTGAGTAGATTAAATAAGGGAATGTAGATGAATAGTATTATTCTTTATAAGATTATTATATGATATACTATATACTATACCATTAAAAATTTAGAAAGTCTTTAGTAGACTATGGATTTATAAGAAATTTTAAAGTCTAAATTATATAAAATACACATAATTCGAAAAAATATATGTTGTATAAAGCAATGTATAGCTTTCTATAATATTAGGTAAACCAATTTTCTACCGAGGTTTATTTTTTTAATTATATTCTCAAAAATATGAATTTGCATAAAAATCCGCTTTGTATTCTTCACAATTTTGTAGTAAAATTTAATTTCAATTCCAACCTACGTAATTGATGTTGCAAGTTTCTTCTATGAATTATTAAAAAATTCATGAGATACCTCTTCTATGTTTTGTATGTTTATGAAAGGCAGATCTTTTCATAGTTACTGGCTTTATCGTTTTCGACACTTTAGTTGAATTGTTATTATACATTATTGTAGCAAATCATAGAGGACATATAACAGAGTTTATGACCCCATGTCGGTAGCCGTATAGAATGCCTTTGGTCACAAACGATGATCTGGTCAATCGCGATAAGAACCAATAGTCGGTATAGCAGGAAAGCGTGCGCGGCATCTGGTAAAGCTCGGTACTTGGCACTTACGAATCTAAGTGAAATTAAATATTATAAACTGAATTTTGTTAACTAATATAGTAACTTGTTATGTTTTTTTATTATTTCACCAATGATTTATTAGAATTGATTATTTTAAAGGTGCTTAGAAGTACGCTGTTGTCAATTTCATTCTTTAAATTTTATCTCATTTTATTTTATTTGTTCTTATAATGTGTGTCAATACGGTTAATGTTTAAATGAAATTTTCATTTTTATAGCTTTAATTAATTTGTAGTTCCATGTATTTTAATCAACTATCTTACTGAATATGTGTGATTTATTGAACAAGTAACGTTAACTATGGTTGTTTATAAATAATTTCATTCCTATTTATTATTTATTCTTTATTGAATTTGGAGTGTTCGAGACCTTTCTCATTTCACTACATGTATTGTTCCTACCTGGTGTAGTATTTTGTTAAGTTTCAATGGTTGACTGTGGAGGGTCGCCACTATTGCATCTTTCGAGACTCGTGTATCGGTAATAAAACGATTCATGGCGCGTAAATTCTGCACGTGAGTCGTTCATTTCTACGTAACAAGTTCTTGGTGTATTTCGCGGTACTGTAAAGATTGTTCTTTATTATCCCATTAGTGTTTTACGCACACGCAATGTTCGTTTCACGTAGAACACATAGTAATATCGCATAGGGTGTACGACACTCGATTCCCTTGGTTTTTGAAGTTGGCACGGCTTGTCGTCAGTATGTTGCCAAGCAAATTCTATTTCCTTTCGTCGTAAACATACGACGAAAATGTGGTATGGTAAATACGTTGTATGCTATTACGATTTATTAAGGACTCTCGAATGCCTGAAGTTTCTCGAAAACTGTAATTTATTTTATACAGTTTACGAGTCGCTCACGCATTGTTTTCCATCTCGCGCAAATGGAAACGTCAGAGTTGCGGTCATAGTAGTTTCAAAGCCTTTGGAATACCGACATTTTCGTTCGCACCTATCATAGGACAAGGAATGCCATGATGAGAATGGTAAGTGTTCCTCAGCGATGTCTGACGTTTCTATGCAGTTACAGGTGTCGGAATACATACTTTGTAGTGTTACATTTGTAACGTGGTAGTGTAATATTCCATGGGTAATACGAAATGATCTTCTGGAAATAAAATAACAGCACTTCTATCGTTTTTTATAATTATTTGTAATTAAGTCTGACTTATGGTTTCCTTATTAGCCTCATTTTTTCCCATTCATCCTCTGCATTTCTGTGATCTTTAATTGGTATCAACGACTTTCGCGCATTAACATTTGCACGTTATATTTAGATAGATCCTTATATTCAGAAGTTCAATTGAAAATTATAATATTAGCGGATATTTTATAGCGTAATTCCTACGATACCATTCAGTGTTCTATAAACTTCTACATTCGTATACGATAAAACAAATATGCTTGTATTTTCTATCACTATGTAGCTTCGAAGCGAATTTGGTCGGTTTAAAAATCTATCAACGACATAGTATCAATTTTTCTCCTACTATCGATGTAATCTTTAGTTTCTGTTATATACCTTCAAGGAAGATTCATTTAAAAAAAAAAAAAAAAAGAAATGCAGAAGTTTCAGCATAGCCCTCGGGACTGTTGGACCAAACATATCTCAGTATGAGCTGGACGCAAATTGGCCCGCGATCGGTATTCTAACCCAGACTCATCTATCGGTCAATCAATCTTCCCCATTCACTCGTTTATTCGCGCGGTTCGGCAATTCTCGAACGTGTCGCTGACCAAGATCGATATTTCCAAATTTTCGTATCCGGGTATATCCCCAGGTCTTTGATCCAGAATAGCGCGCATACTGCGGGACTACATTCGGGATACGTGCTGGAACGAGTAATTCGTGGTTCGGCAGAGTTTGACAGTTTGCTAAAAAGCTCTCTGTGCCCGCAGGAGGTGGTTGGCAGTCAGGAGGATGCGTTATGCCGATGTATCGGCGTGCACGTTCTCATCTATGTGTCTCCTGTGCGGGATCCGATACGAGGGTACGAATCTCCGCGTTCTAATGCTGGGTTCACACCGAAACTTCTGACCGTAAAGAGACGATTAGCGTATTCGAAATTAAATGTTTGTCGTTCGTTTTACACGGTCTCACGATTCTATCCGATTCTAATGCAATTAGTAGCACCATTTCATTTCGTAATCTGTTCCTTCGCATTTGTGTACGATATCGATTGCTATTATAGCTTGTTCATCAAGCGATACTTTTAGGAGTTGAGGTGAAAAATAGGGTGACAAGGGATTTGTGAGATATCTTCAATAGTCAATTGACCGATCGTAATGTGATTTTCGCGCTTTCGGATAATACCCTTAATGAAAGAACATAAGCTGTGGAAGTAGTACGTGGACCGATATAATGATGCGGATCAAAGTATTAAGCTTCTTTTCGCTTATCTATTTGGCTATGCGTATCGAAAACTTCATTTTTGTTGTTGTTAATATCGAAAAGTGGAAAGATATGAATGTTGAGCGCGTTGGAAAGGCGCGAGATGTTATAATTAATAACATGGCGCGGTCCATATTTAATTAACAGCATCGTATCCGGTGTGGGATAATTAAACCATAATTAAATCAATATACCCATACTCTATCAATATTGGCGAGGTTTTGCTAATTATCAAGTAACACTTGCAGCAATATAGGTGGCAATCGATGTGCTAGGCCGATTACTTGTACGAGCGTAATGTTGAAGGTTTTTCCGATGAATGGAATTTAACCTAATGCGAGAATCTGCATGCGGAAATTTATCCTTAGGAGAGACACCATTCCGATATTCGATGCTACGTGAGAATGTGGCTTAAGCTCGTACTCAGCCGTATGTAGGCGCATAAACGAGCGTATTAGCGCTCGTCCCCGGCCTCGTCCGTGAATACTCGCACACGGATCAAACACACAAGCCCAGAGATCCTACGAATATTTGAGTAGCGAATGTCTAAGCAGCATCGGGTATCAACTGGCTGTGTGCGCGTTGTTCCGACAGCGAGTGGTGACGTGGGCGAAGTTAGTTTCGCGAAGCCGATGAGTAAGGGGAGGAGATACCCCGTGTTCCTCTGTAAAATGACATTCGTTTCGCGCTAAGTCTCCGTCGTTATATAAGCGAATTGTGAGAAGATTGGAAGGGTTAGTTAGCTGGAACTTTGTGATCGTAACTCTTTTCTCAAGTTAACTTCCTCGGTAGCGTTCGATTCGGCAAATAATGACGAACGATAAACACATTGCCGGAGAAGCAGCTATCTTTTAATTATCTTTGCTTGCGGTAGACAACAGTAGAAACATCTTTTTAATTATGGTTTATTATGACGGAAGGGTCGGTGCGGTTATTGAAGAGAAACCAACGTGGAGAAAAAAATTTGTTGTGGTTAAAAGCATGGTTGAAGTAGTTAGCTTCGAATAAAACAACGAGAAAGTAGAGGCAACCAGGGTTTTCGTACGCGATATTACCGCACGCTTCGAGTTTACGTACTGAGCTGAAACAAGGTGAGAGCTTTCGGGGCTCTCGGTGAGCTTTAATTTAACTGCTGCATACGTCAGACATATTAAAGATACTAACTCTCGGACTCTTATGTAGCCTCGGTGGTGTTAACCGGTCCGTAGTTCCTGGAAACTGGCTCTTCCGAGGCCCTTATGAAATTTTACATCGGACTAGCATTACTTGAACACCCCCTTATCTGATACCCTTAGAATTTTGAAAGAAAGGTCACCATCGAATAACTCTATCAATGTATTAAACGAGAGACTTCGCAAAGGGTTACTGCCACTTTCATTCAAGATGCTAGTTCGAAGAGATCCACGGAGGGGTTCGGTAAATTTACAAAGTCTACTTTTTTAGGTGGAATTTGATCGAAGAGACGTAATCAATTCCCGGAAGAAAAAATTACGTTAAACGCAGCGTACTAATGGTAATTCGTCGCGAAGTCGGTAATTAGAAGTTTCCCGCGGTAATGTTAAAGCGATTGGAGCGGGCGGTTACAGGCATGCATAGTCTGGTAGAATAAATTCAGGAACAGTCGGTCCCCTTGGTTTCGAAACGAGATTAGAATGGTAACTTTGTTCGCCAATCAGCTGGCTCAAGAATTTCAACTCCACCGAAGTGGATTTCTCCAGAATTAAGGTTACTCTTGTTATACGCTCCGTTTGTCTCGATCGAAATAATACCGCCCGCGCGCCCAAGAAACCTGAATAGAAGACGTACAGCACGCCGCAAGTTCGATTTATTTGGCCCCGTTTACACAACCCTTTCACGCTATTCCTCGGAACCTCGCCTCGTCAAATCGTTCCATCGAATTACAACGTCGAATTACGAAACTCGATTCGTTCTTCCGGCATGTCGTCGCTCTTATCTTTTCCTTGTTGTCTTGGCATCGCCACTGATCGACTCATAGTATCGGCGCGTTGCGTCTTTATTAAGGGATTCCGTGCAGAAATTACTTTTATCGTAGCGACGTCCGGAGAAAAGCTAGGTAAGATCATACAACTGAAAGTTGGCGCGAGTCATAAACGGCAGAGAGAGAGTACGCCGCTCGATTATGGAAAATCCCCTGGTGTCTCGTTCTTCGCCTGTGATATCGGCATCTTTCTGTCTGTCCTCGTACACATCCAAGACATTGCGAGCAGACCGGATGTCTTACGCGGATCCACGGGTTGGCATACTCGCAAGTAGAGCAGGCATGGGCACGAGGAGGTGTAGAGGGATGGTAGAAGAGAAGGAGAAGGTGGAGGAAGGGTTTGCACCGGAGGACGAGGAGAAACGGGGTGGCGGAATCAGAGGAGAATGGACCACCCCCTGTTATCAGCTTGGAGCCAGCCGCCTTCCCAAGCCGACAAATTACTACATCCCCACCATCGCTATTCTGGTACCAAATCAAGCTCCATACCGGACACCCGTGTCTCTCCGTGTCCTTTGCTCTCAACTGAAAGATTCACTGCTCTGATGCTTCACTCGATGGAGCCTCGTATCATGGCTTACAACCTGAAAGAGACATCAAACAATCGCCATCTTATTTTATCTAGACTTTTTTCTCCTTCGAAACAATTGATGGTATCGGAAGACAGCCCTATCGATAAGAATCTATTTCTTGTCTGCTAATGTTGCCACGAGTTTCGTTTGGTTCATACAATTATCTTCTTTGATATCTGTTTTTAGGTTTTAGATTTTTTAGCTTAGATTTTTAGGAACATCTTTAAACGTTTCGTCAGGAATAATGATGCGCGAAACATTCTTTTGAGAAATAGACGTCTCAACAAAGTTTTTCTTTGCTCGCTAAACAATCGTTTCCATAATGGGACGAAAAAAATTAGATTGTCCAGGGACGATAGAGCAATTGTAATAGCTTTTCTTGTCTCCCTTTTCGTCTTTGCGGATTACTACCGGTTACGGGCACGTACAAGGTATTCGGTGCAATTCTTCGTAGAACTCTGCGGTATTTTTCAACCGATAACGTATTGTTAATAAACTCTGACCATTTCTCCCGACTCCGTTCGGCGGATGGAGACGTCCCATTCAGAGGAGGAGATAGATAAAGAAAGAGAGGAGAAGAAGGCGAAAGGAGGCAGGCAGTTAGGGGGTGGAGAATGGTATGCGGAGGTAAGGTAGGATGACGTCGAAACGTATGGCTGCTGATTTATAAAGGAAATAATTTCGCGAGCGCAATTTCTTACGTCGGGTATGCGGCAGCGTACAGCTGAACAGCCATGGGGGCTCATCTACCGTTAAAATTCATTACTTCTGCTAAAAGCAGCCTTTAATATCGTGCTGCAAAGCTGAAAAATCTTTTTTTTCCTCTCTCGCTTTTTTTCGTTAGTCAGGCCAACCATCGTGGCGTACCGCGGTTTCTGTACTTATACGTTGGCGTGTACGGATATGTATGTACATCGAGTGATTCCACGCGCACGGAACGGGCAGCGATACACGTTGCTTCTGTATTATAGAATGTTTTCAGAACGCCGAGGTTATGTCGTCGCTACAAGATGATGTATATTTACGCGAGCAGCACCCGAAATTACGCCAGGGGTTAGGGGGGTGTATACATATTTTTCTTTTTTCTCTTCTGTTTCTTTTTTTTTTCTATTCTCCCCTGTACTTTCGTAATTCAACCATTTTGCCAGCAAGTAGAGCGTTCGCTGTCCATACAATAACCCCGGCCAGCTGCACTAAAATTTTTATTGTTCTCGGCGAAGTTATGCGTGGGCTACTGTGCCGACTTTTCTCGCGACCGGCAAACCGATTCTTCGTTTTTCACTGTGAAATCGTTTATCTTGTGAATGCGCCGGAACAAATCAACGCATTGATATCCAGGATATGAAATTCTCGTCCGAGCAAAACCGACAAAATTTAATTTCTCCATTATCGAATGGTCACAAAGTGGAAAACCTGCTTCGATTCTAACTTTGAAGTTTCGGTCGATACGTTTTCGGTGGTAACGGAATATAGGCATATAAAACCGAAGGATACTCGAAAATCTCGAAAAAGTTGCTAATGTTTATGACACGGTTGGAAAATGAGACGACGATGACGCGTTTGAAGTTTTGTCCCTGGGTAGCGGACGCGACGGATGTTTGCGACAACGAAGCCACCGTATTATGGACCCAAAATACGGTGCCTGCAGCTACGAATTCTTGATGAAATACTTAGACGCGTTTTGCGCAGCTCGTTTTCGTCGTTGTCGCCCCTGAGAACAAACAGACTGTTTTATAAGAAGGACAACACAATGTGGACGGTGGAAAGAGTGGGGTACCGGAGAAAAAGGAAGACATGGACTCGCGAGGAAGGCGGTGGAAAAGAAGGAATAAGAAAGTTGATGAAATATTGGAGAGCGGCTTAGGCGGGACAATATTCTGTTGTAAACCGTTCCTTTTCCGCGCCAATAGATATCGCTATATAGCGTGCTACGCGTTTCTCTTGTATCTTTATTTCTCTCCCACATTCTTGTTATTCTCTCCACCCCTCTTTGTCTTTGTTCTTCTTCTGATATTTCCATCTTTTGCGCTCTCATGGTCAGAAATCCTTCGGATTCGTACAAAATGAAAGACCGTTAGTGAAATCGAAAATTCGACGTGGAAAATGTGCGGTTGGGTGGATGCACAATTTATGAGATGCAAATGTAAGACGATAAAATCGCGGATAGATAGGAAAACGAAAGATTGGTGGTAGAGTTGGAAATTTTTCGACCACGTTTCTTTTCAGTTTCATCGTCGTCGTAGTCGACATCATCGTCGTAATAATTGACGTCGAACGGACACTCGATTATAGATCGTTCGGCTGTAATTTCATCCGTTTGTCGAGATCGTTCCGAGTGTCTGGAGTACCATTCATCTGTAGGACGATTCCCCTTCGATTTGCAATAAACGGCTGGACATCTCTCTTCATCGTTCGCCCGCGACGATTCTTTCCCCGCAATTAAATCGAAGGGAGAAATCTCAGGCGAGACAAAAGGCGTCCGGCTTCTACATTCCTTCTTTGTAATTTGCTATCCTCGTCCGTCTCTTCTCTTCCTACGGCCGGATGATGGAGAACCAGTTGCAACGAGGAAAGAAAGTCTTCCGAGCTCGTATTTACGTGCCAGTTCAGCAAAGTACCTCTACCGCTTGTAACACCACCGAAATATCCACTTCCAAATCGTTTGGAGTAGTACGACGAACCAATCGGGAATAAATCTTTTGGATTTTGACCTTGATTTCGTGTTGCATACGCAATAGAATTTGTAGATTAATCAAACAATTTGACATAGTCGGTCGGTTGGTAGTGGAATAATTAATTAAAATTTCATTCAAAGATGCTATCGTCGCAAGTAACTTTTCCCGGGGAACTTTCCGAACGTTTCAACTAATTTTCCTCCCCTTCGTACCCATCCATTTCATCCCGGTTCAGAGTTAGGTAGTCGAAAAATTTGGAGCGTAACCGTGTCGACAACTATGAGCCAACTTTTGCATTCGGAGTTCGTTAGAGTCGTATTTCCCCCTCGTCTCCCACGAGAGACACCGAAATTCCTTCGCATGGTTGCAACGAGGACCGGGGTCGAAAGTAGAAAAGAAATAACGTACGACATTCGGCGGATGTGACATTTATTAGACATTAAGTAGTAATACCCACGAATGGGACGGACGGGACTAGCCGGGTAATAAGGATGGGCTAGGAAAGCCGTCATACTAATTGTAGTAATTCCGGCATCCACTTTGGATATTTAATTAAGTTTCCGCTGACAAGCATCTACTTAGTGGAAAGGGGCAAGGCGGTTCTTACATAGCGACGCGCTTACTACTCTCCGCTTCCATCAACCCTCTGCTTAGCTACTATGTAACCTACCGACCTGCTTAACTGCCGCCTCGAAACCTGCATCGTTCACAAATTATTTAGTACCTTGTTATTTGTGCCTCTCTAGTCCGAGTAAAAAAGCCCGATTTAACATAACATTTACGATCGAGCTTGTGAAATTACATCTGGAACATTTTATGCGATCAATTTGTCGTCACATCTGAATACAAATACAAATATATGTATATGTACAATATTGTTAAAAGTATTAGAAGAATGAATGAGAGAAGAATATCGAACAATCGACAATCGAAGCACATGTGTTACTCTTAGAACGTGCCAAATTCTACAGTCAAATAACGAGCAAGATAGTTGTCGAGGGTGGTCACAGACCGTTTCAGAGTGATTTACAGAGGATGGAATCGGAAGTGAAGAGTTCGTGGAAGCGTGGCCAACGCCTAAATATCGCGGTAGACGATCCTTCTACCGGTGGCGGCTGGGACAACGGTATTCCTTCTATTATCTATTGTCCGGGCCAAGATTTTAGTAGAGCAGTATATAAGAGGAGCTAGACACGAATGCGGTCTCCCATTCGATTCCGTAAAGTATGAAGCTATCAAAGCCAATGGTCCGAAAAGGCCGGCGCAATTACCAATAACTCTTTGACATGCTCCGTCTACGTTTCTTTTTCCACTCGAAACATTTTCTCGTTGGCTCGCGCCGGGGAATTCGTCAGAATTGTTCGCGGAAATCGAACTGACCTCCGTACGTCCACGGGAATAAATGTAGTAGATGCTGCGCCCGCGAAATTTTTCCCTGCGCTAGGTAAGAAGAGAAACGCGAGGGAACGCGTGCATCATCGTGACCCCGTGGCACCAAGTCGAATCGAACGATTCTATATTCCACGCTTGGGATAAGGATATTGGGGAATGGGTAGGAGGGTAAAGGAAAAAAATAATGACGCGAATGGAGGGAAATGTTGGTTCACGGGCCGGTAGCCACCTTCTCAACTTCTCGTTTCTTCGCAAAATAATGATTCTTCCTTAGGTAGCGTTTTTTCGAGTAGCAGACAGAGACTTTGATTTCGCGGGCCGATCAGGTCGCGGCGAACGAGTGCCCGGCATCGAAGAAGGACGGCAGTCTCTTTTCGCTCGGATGAATTTCTCGAGTTAAGTAATCCCTGCTCGTGGATTCAGAATGGAAACAGTGCGAGCGCACGGATAAGAGGGATAAGGATCCTCTAACACCTCCTTCTGCTTTTCCTCCTACTGCTCTCGTCCGTCTTTCTACTCCAGCACAATCCTCCGTTCCCTGCTTCTCTCTACGTATCTATAGATAGAGGGAGAACACAGCTTGGGAAACTCGTAGCTGCCGGTCTGATATCAAGCCACCATTGTTTACCGAATATCGAGATTCTATTGTGGCCTAATGGAGGAAAAAAGAGAAAGAAAAGAAAAAGGAGGTTGGCGATTCTAAACTCAGCGGCTGATTCTTGATTCCGAATTTGGTTTGCGATAATACGTAAATTGATTTAGGAAGTAAAATAAGCTAAAGATTAGGTGTGCTTGAGCAAAATTTGGACAATGGATTACTTTGGGAGAAGATGGAAAAAGAAGCAGATGTATCGGACTGACAGAATGGAGGCAGGGTTTCGTGTCTTATGTTTTCGAGCTCTTCCAGCATCGACAATATCAAGAAAACGACTCTATTCCTCTGACCGTCTTTGCTAATTGAATATGGTAGGATCCGAGTGTAAGTATCCTCGCGTGTCTTTGCTCGACACATGAATGCTATTTTGGTATTGGTCTGTGGTCTGAGATCAATGAGAGTATCTCGATACGTACGTCTCGATTCATAATACACGCCGAGTAAAGTGATTGACGTTGATCATCGAGAAGTATTATCTACTTTCGATTAAACGAGTTAAGAGCACGTATCGAATTACAGCGATCGAAAAGAGAGATGGTGGAAAGTTTTCTAATTGAGAAGAACAAATGATCCATTTCACGATCCCGCACTTGCTGTGTTAAAATAACCCTAGGGTTAATGCGATTTGTAGGTTGGACCGAAGAGGGTTACTGCAAATGATCAATAGGCTTGTACGGCTGAGATAAGAGAGATCAGAACAATTTCCAGCGAAAGACGATGTTTATCATTCGAACATCGAAATGACGAAATAGTTGAAAAGTATTACAAGTTTCGCAAATATGTAATTAAAGGGAATAAGAATGATGGCAGGAAATAAGAGAGATGAGAGCAATTTGTAGCAAAAGCTGTTCACCATTTGGATATCAAAATGGCGAAAGGAGCGAAAACATATCAAGATTCTCAAATATGTAATTACAGGGAACAAGAAGACGAATATTTTCGAAATTTATAGAATTGCACTCATTGTTTCTAGCTATAGTTATTTTTATAAAACGATGGTGGCAAACAAATTTCAGTTTTCCAACGTTTATCGCCTAACTTTCCACGTTACCTACGAACTTGCCAGGAAATTGTTGCACGCAGCTGAACATACTGCGCGTGTCATAAATTAGCCAGGGGCTCGTTAAACTCTTTTCCAAGTTGGCGCGTGCTAGCACGGATTTTCCCTATGAATTCAATTTTTGTTCTCTGTATGAATACTCGTAATTTGAATTCGGTTTAATTACTTGGTCTCGCGAGAGCTTTGTATCCAATCAGCTATGTTCAATAAATCGCAGAAAGCGAACCAGAGACGAGAAACAAACGTAAAAAATGAACGGCATGATCGCGGAAACGCGAACAAGTGGCGGTTCGATTGCGCGTACATTGCATTAATTGTGTCTATGACGCGCGTGTTGGAGCACAAAGGGAGTGTACATCTAGCGGTACAAATGTGGTCGTCCTTATGTAACCACGTAGCCGCTTCCTCCTATAGTCATGCTAAACAACGTACCTAGTCCGTACAAGGGTGTTACAAAGTGACGACGGTTTCGTGTTTGTTGTCGGACGTTGGACGTCCATGAATAATTAATCCGTTCGTTTCTCTAGCTGTCTGATGTTACAGCGGTCGACTCCAAACGCTTCGCATTATCTCTGAGCGAAGAACGCGTGTGTATCGTGCAGATCGAACGAGACGATACTTGCACTGGCATTGACTTTCCGACAGACAACTTCTCGGCTAACCAGAGTCTCACGATTGATTCGAGCGATTAAACGTTGCGCGGGAAAGCAATTGCGAGAGTTTGGATTAATTAAGGTTGCTCGTTCACCGGTTGAAAACGGGCTGAAATTTTGCCGAGGACTTTGAAAGTTTCCAAAGCTGCGAACGTATTGATTCTGCTTGTAAACGGCCCGCTAACGATCGCGATTAATCGACGAATAATTCCGACGCGTTTTCGCGGAGAATTGGACGATTAATTATATCTCTTTGACGAGAGCTCACTTGTTTCTCGGTTCCATCGGACACGACGCCATGACGCTCTCATCGGTTAATCTATATAAAACGAGAGATATTAAACCAGATAAAAGTATCGTAAACTATACCGATACAATTGGGTATCGTAAAAAATAAACGAAAGACCTGACGGATTTGAATTAAAACAGTTATTATCAATACATTATTATGCCGAGAAGCACAAGGAAGCACTACAACGTTCACGACCGCCAATGTACGTTCACGCTTTTCGATTACGTGGGAATAGTAAAAAGATAGTTTTAGCAATGAGTAGCAACATTTAATAGCATGTATATGCTAGAACGAAGTTTAAAGCCAGATGGAGTGCTATGTAATACGATACACACGTATTACGTAGAACGACTGGAAGTTCATACGTTCTAGCAGTCTTATCGACGAAATGAATTGCTTCTATGTATGTTTTATATTAATATTACTGTTTTCGAAGCACTTTGTTGTTTAATCTCTCGATATATGATCTTTGTACCTCGAAGGATAATGTCAACAGTTCAAACGGATTTAATTATACGCAATAACCATCGATTTAATCAAATGATCAGTTATCCTCGAAACTACTTCCTATTTAGTAGTAGTCTCCTCAGCAAAGAAATCGAAAACTCGATTTATCTTGAAACCTAGCGCGTTAATTAAGGGGACAATTGAATTAGCATTTGTAACACGTGGATGAGCCGAGCTGCAGCGAAATTTCAAATCGACCGGCTACAATTTGGACGAGCATTAAACAGCGTCGTATCATGCATAATGCACGGAACATCGCGCGCCGGCTGGCCTTTCGAATATAAGTGGTCCGCGCTGTTCCTTTCCTGTCCCTCCTGTATCCCGGGCGTCGTTTCCTCCGTTTCACTCGATTCGTCGTCCCGGGTGCTAAGTACCTTGGGAGAGAACAGACGGAGCAGGCTGAACAAGCCGGATTACGGATTAGGATCAATTTCGAGTAGTTCAGAGATATGCACTGTTTCACCCGCGGCACCGAATTCATTCTCCCGCGCTTCCTCTGTTTTAAACGCTGTCACGTTTTAAGCTTGTCGCCTCCTTAAAATCAGCCTGGTAGCTTCTTAGTGCTTCGAAACGAAAAGCAGATTGACATGGCCTACTATCTGATGTGCCTTAGCTTTGATCAACGCAACGATTAGTAGAACATGATCTCTTATCGTTTATTTATAGTATTATAGATGGTAGGTTTTCGTAAATTACATTTGAAATTAATTGAATGGATATTATTTATTTGGATGTTTATTGCCTGGGAAATCCGTGATTATTTTACTTTTTTGACATCAAAATTCTTGATCTCGGATCGTAAAACTTGTATGAGAAAATTATATGAAGAATGAAATATATGACGCAAGGAGAAAAATAAGCTTTTGTGGAAAATTACGAATGTTAGTTATAGTGTTAAAATTTTAGAGTTACGATATTGCAAGTAGTATAATCGTGCATTCATGTTAGTAATAATCACTTTTCAAAATTACTCTGTTAGAAAAAATAGTCCTGGGATGTAAATAATACAATCGTGCATCTATGCCACTGATTAACCCAGATTATTTTATGAAAAGTAGTAGTTCTAGTTAAATTGCCACACTGTAAGTGGCATAATCGTGCATTCATGACGTTGATAATCGATTTTCCAAATTATTCTGTCAGAAATAGTAATCCTCGTATTAAATTGTTAAAGCTGCGATATTGTAAATGATGCAGTCGTGCATTGATGTCACAAATAATCAATTTTCTAAATTACTTTGTGAGAACGAGTCTTGCCAAATAATGTTACAAGAGAAGAGAAGAGAGGAAATTTCAGGAAAACGTTGTTCGAATAAAAAGCGTTGTTGGATACAAGGAATCGTTTCTGGGCAGGTAGAGCTTGTTTGTCGTTCGACTCGTTACGCGTGCAACGACGGCGTTAACTAAAATCGAAGTGATTTCGCGCCGGCAGGAGGCGTCCACCGATCCAGACGAATAAACTATCGGAATATTGAAACGTCGGTTCTCTGTGCAGGTGCAGTAATCGTTCATGGACAAACGTGCACGTGCGCAAACGGCTCGCGTCCACGTTCTTGGCCCTCTGTGTGCGCGTACACTGCTATAGTCACGGGAAAAGCAATCATCTCGGCCGGACGCAATCAGCCTCTAACACACGTTCCATCGCGTTCCACACGCTGCTAGGCGGTCCCGATTTCGACCTATGTAAGTCGCCTTCTGCGACACTCCCGTTATATGATGGGCGTAACGCGAAACTATTGCTTCGTCGAATGAATCGTTTTGATTCTGACGGTGTACTGGAAAGATTGCCTCGAGAAGTATTTTTCGTTAAACAACACGTTTTAGTGCCCCGTGTATGTCATTAATACGTGTATGACATAAATACGATGAATTTTCGATTTAGTATGTTTGATATCTCCGGGACAAGTAGATACAGTCAATATGTAACAATAGTGAATTATTTCGTAATTAGTTGGTATATGATTAATACATACAGAGTAGTTAGCGATATGTTGTACAACCGGTTCACGTAGTTGCAGCGATCAATTTCCGATTACTGTGTTAGAACATACAGACATAAATAAACACGAGTAAACATATGAAAATGTAAATAAACGAATTGACAGTGTGCCAATTTCCATTCATACGTTCCGCGTTTTGCGTAGAAAAGCGATGATAAGTGTTAGAAATTAATACCTAATTTTGTATCCTCTCCTATTCTGTCTTTCGGACGAGAATTTTCGTATTACGAATTCCGAACGACTCGATGGAGCTGTTAACATTTACGTGTCTCCCAATTTTCGAAACACGAAACCCAAAGTAAATAATTAAACTCGGGTCGACGAAGACTAAAGATTTTCCGAGGTTAGCCAATAGAGAGCACCGGGCGGTCGAAACGCATTCCCGGTCTCTCATGAAATTTCCACGTTGCTTTCGTTGGCACTTTTCTCTCGTCTCGTCTCGCCACGTGTATAGTTCTGCTGGCCGAGACTTGGCTTAAACGCAAACTAAGAAAATCATGTTACCTAGAAGTTTCTATTCCTAATAGAAGCGCTTCGACTATCGGCTGGAAATACCAGTAAGAAGCTGGTAGAACGCGTTCGAGATCGTCGATTTCGAATGGTGTTAGGAGCGGCACGAAATTCCATCTCGCAAACGTACACCGACACTGGGAAATTTCGCGGATGGGGAGTGTAGGCTGCGGAAACAGGTTGCAGCATGGAACGAAACGTTTCTCTTCGCGGTGGTTTATGTTGTTTAGGGGAAACGGGCGAGTTGATGTCTGACGCAAATACGGGATGGCTTGTTCGCGGGGAACGCGCCGGTAAACTTTGGACGACGGCAGTTAACCGGAATCAGGCCGAATCGATTATAACGGTCGGATCGTTGCCGCGAGATAGTACGAATCGACAAGGGGGAATTTAATGGAAAACTCGTTGTGCCGCGTCTCGTCGCGAGCATCAGCGCGCGTTGCCTTCGTGCCTGTGTTACTTCGCTAACTCGAGTTACTTGGGTAGATGTGTACGTGTGAGAAGGTGCGAGAAGAGAGAAGGGAAAGAAAAAATAGGAACGAGTCACGACGCAAAGGGCGAGTAAGTAAAAGAGTAGTGGCGAATGATGGCGAATGATGGCGAAGGATGGCGAAGGATGGCGAAGGATGGCGAAAGATGGCAAAGAAAAAAGGGGGAAAGTGTCGTTGACTATAGGAAACTTGCGACTTTTTTTGCTCTGCTCGTTAATGTGAAATTTCTGAAGGAAGCGATGGAGCCTCGGCAGGATGTCACGTCACCGACTTTCAATTTCCGGAACGTGGCCAGCGGGGAGTACTACCGCGTCCCTACAAATGAGAGTCGCTGCGTCTTCTGCCGATGATGCTCCGTATACGCTTCAAATTGATTGTCACTGCGTGGAAGGTGCAAGATGTATGCCGGTTTCTCGCGTAAATCGATTCCCGGCAGCCATCATAGGGACGAACTACGGGTTCGAAGGTCGATCGTGGGCCAAATATTACTACTCCTTCGCCGATAGCGACACCGATGGAATTTTTTTCTGACAACAAAGGTCTTCTTTTTTTCTTTCACGCTCCCGACGCAGAAGCGACGTGACCGGAACGATGGTCGCTTCTGAAAGGACGAAGCAAGGAATTAATACTCGCGCGTTGAAATATGAGAAACATTCGGTTTTAATTTCGTGTCAGTGAAAACGAAACGTCGATTTCTCGTTTTTATCCCGTTTTTCTTTGTAACTAGAAAGAGAGAGAGAGAGAGAGAGGGGGGGATGGGAAGAGGAGAGAGAAAAATGATATGAATTCAAGAGTGTAAAAGTTTGACCGGAAACTCGTTCAGATTTGTTGGTAATTGTTGCGTTTTGCCTGGTCTAAAGTTATATAAGAGCGGCACCTCCATCAAACCTCTTTGTCGAACTATTCAATGACGTATTTAAAGGGCTGCTGTCTTGAGCGTTTATCAACATCGGAAATAGCTGTCCTGTCTGAACATAGCCCAGGGTCAGAAAGGTCCAATTCCTCGTAGATCACAAATAGTCTGCAGTACACAGAGAATGTGGGCGCCGCTCCGTCCGGAAATTTGGAAGTTGACGTTGCTTTCGGGGGTTAGGGGATGCGGTAGGATGCACCGAGTTCGCCGACATTGAAAAACCGATGGAAACGCGTAATTCACGATGGATTTGCGATAAATCCGAACCGATGAACGACATAATACGGTGACCAGTTAATGGATGAGACAGCGGAGCTAATTTGACGCGTGTACTAGCCGAGCTTGGACACTCTATCGCGCGTTTATTAGCGCAAAATGAAAATACAATGACAACGTGCTCCACGATACGGGGAAAACATAGCCATGAAATTTTAGTGGAGATATAATTGTGTTGTAACGCATAAACATCATTTTATAAAATAATGTTGGCTTTATGTTTGCATAAGTAAACTTACTCGTTTATAAATAACAGAAATGCATAATATTACTGATTCTAAAATTCTTTCGTTCGACAGACTATTACGGATTTACTTCTTTTTCTTAGAACGTAATCGGTAATTTCGGTGAATCGTATCAAGTCCTGTCTAAAAGCTTCTTATCCAATTCCCAACAATGTGCCATAACACCTAATAGTATTCCTGTGAATAGCTTTTTTGTCCCCTCTTTCGGCGACAAGTTGCGGGATCCAGTTTGCCGTTGTGGCAATTTTAATACAGTCTCTGAACCGCCAGGACAGTATCGCGTCGCGAAATAGAGTGCCCAGTGAGTGTGCGGGCCAGATATCGTGTAAGTCGGACTTAAACCTCTCTTCGCCACTTTCGCGGGACAACTTGCACCCCCTCAACCAAGAGAACGACCAGATACCAAGCGGCCAAGCACCTCTGGTTTTCATTTTAAAAAGCCTTTCTCCACTTGTTCCGTGTTGCTTCATTAATCAGAAAATAAAATTGGAACGAATTAGTAAATAATTTCGAGTATAATTCTGCCATACCTATTAAGGGAAAATAATAAAAAGTTGAAAAGAGTCGCGTGAAATTTCTGTGACAGTTTTCTCTCATGAGAATATAAAATATATTATAATAGGATTATTCCGTTATGATCAGGTAAACTGTATTAAATTCTTTTCAGGCTTGCATATGACAAGTATAATCTTTAGTAACGTGGTGTAAACATGATATCGAATTTTATATAGAATGTCTTGCAAACTGTATTCGACATTAGTCATTCCTTTTGATAGGTTTGACACGAGCGAAGTTATAGACAGCGCATAATCACCTGCTGATCATTATTCAGCTCCATTCATTGCGTTATCGTGTTCGAACCGATCCGTGATTCGATCATGCGATATCTCGTAGACCATTTGTAGTCATGGCGCTCTATCGGGTCATCGTAATAGTTTCCATAATTCTGAACTATTTACAACTATTTACAACCGTTTACTTATTAACAACTTATATTATTTTTATTATTTCTTTCGATATTATTCCACAATATCAAATTCATTTCTAATCCACCGCGTAAAATTTCCTTCGCAATGGAAGACGGATTTTCCGAAACTTTGCAATCGATTGTACAATACTTTCCGTGTCAGGTAAAAACTCTTCCAAATATAGGGGATTTGGTTGGCAGCAGTGTAAACGCACGTGCATACGTATTAGAGACACATAGAAACTAAAATAGCGATGTACGGTACAGAGGCTGGCATTGTTGTCGAGGTGAGCTCGCTAGTAATGAAAAGAACTCCAAACTCTGTCTCTCTGTACTTTACCCTTTCTCGTTCTCTCTTGTTACTCCCTTCGTCCAATTTCTATCTTTCTCTTTGTTCCTGTAACTGGCGTTCTCTTCTTTGCCTCGTTCACCATGTTCTTCTTTCTCTCTTTCTCTCTTTCTCTCTCATTATCCCTTGCGAAGCCCGGGCGAAGAGAAACGAGCATCCGCTCCCGCCTCTCGTTCTCCCTCGTTCGGCTCGGCCTCTTGTTTTAATCACAGCGCCACAAAGTACGCCATTGTCTTGCCAGTATCGGTCTGAGAAAGTATCTCAAGAACAGCACAGCCATCTGTATGCACGGTCCAGCGAGAGCTGATTGTAGAAAAATCCGTCTGGGAAACCGCTTGGCTCATCGCCGAGGGTGCACCTGTTTCCGCCGTAGACCGCTAATCGGGCCAGATCAAACATAAAGGGAATCGTTGTCTCGCGAACTGTTTCATTATGTTCTTCCCTCGGTTTCGAGTGATTCGACGCGCTTTTTCCCCCCTTGTTCGAGCTAAATCGACGATGACGACGACGATGTCGATGTCGATGTCGATGTCGATGGTCGATGTCGATGCCGATCGGCCGTGTCCGTTTTTCGATGGAGCGCGTGTCACGAATACCCGATACGACTGTACGTCGCGGCGTTCTGCTTTCACGCGCAAAATCATCGGACGCAGAATCGGGAAACGTAAATCGTACGGTAAATAGCGCGTGTACGTGACGTAAAACGTAAACGCGGTTGAAAAGGTTGTCGAAACGAGGCTCGGAAGCGTCGCATCGGGAAACCGTTGGACGATTTCGAACGATCGCTTCGTCGCCCTTGGTACCTGTGAATTGTATCGGTTTTCGAATGGATATCGGCAAATCTGATGATTTGATTGTAATTTCGTTTCATTTATGTCGTTGGAAATCACGCGTGCGTACGACTATCGGGTAGCTCGCGGTCCACCGGCATAATCTAGGACAGAAATTATCGAACTGAAGCTCTTCGTATGTGCTCAAGATCATGCTGACAACTCGGTATTAATAACCGAAACTGGGTACTGGAGCCAAGATCCTTTGCTGCCTTTGATCTCGAATGTTGTTTCGAATCTCGCACGAAATTGACTATCGCAATACGCGTGGAAGCGTATGGTTGCTAGTTAGCCGGAATTGGTACGCCTTATTTATCGGATCGTATCGTTCAAAAACACCTTAAAAATCTATTTATGCTTATGGAATATCGCGTTCGAGTTTCAGTCAGGGAGAAGTAACAAGTTTAGTTCGCCAGTATCGTTTCCTGGGTTCGTCGTTCATTGGTGACAACAGTTGGAGCGTAGAAGCTTTTTTAAGGCATATAGATACCGACTCGGTTTCGAGCGTTCGATTATGCATTGCCAGGGTAACGCGAGACGCAGTGAGATGCAAGATTCGGAGACAAACGCCCTTAAAGGAAGTATCTTGGTAGCTCGAGGGAGCGAAGCAGCGCGAAGGGTGAGGCAAAGGTTGGATTGGCGAGAGGGCAGGGGAGGACAAGTAATTTCCTTGGCAGAGGCGTGAGAAGCATGCCGAAGGGGGTGGGTAGAACGCGAGAAGGTGGTCCAAACTAAACTAAATAATATTGATGGCCAACGGAAATTGAAAGCCGTTAAGGTCTTCAGCGTTGTGGTGCGAAACGGCGTTGCTGCATAAATAAGACGGTGTGCATTAGGATTAGGCCAGTGTCTCTCAACGTTCGATCGTTCCCTTTTTTTTTTAAAAGTAACGAAGCAAATATTATTTAATACGTTTACTATAGGGACAAAGTTATTTTCCAGTGTTAGAGAATTGACCCGCGTTATTTCTTCGTACAGTTATCAGATTTTCACATCTTAAGCCAGAACTTTGAGATATAAGCGCTCAAGTTTGGCTGTTAATTTCCGATGACTCGGTGTATCAGCTTCTTCTAATTATCAAACTTTTAACGAAACTACGACACTGGCAGAATGTTAAATCGCTCGCTCGTATAACACACAAGCATCGGACATTATTAATAACGCAAGAGAGGAAAACAGCGAAATCCTTAAAAATCTTCTACGTAAAGCCCGTGAAACATCGACTCGGACCACTGGATGTTCTTCAGTTAGCATATTCCCCACGAAACATATTTTCTTGGATGAAAAATAGAGAAGATATTTAAGCTACTAATTTATACCAAGCCGGTCCGTTGGCCACGGATATATACGAAAATATAGGCGGGTGGAAAAAAGTCGGTACGTGGGAAAAGGGAGGTGACGGTATTAGAGAGATTATGATCCCAGGAAAAGCACGGTCAATCAGGAGATGGGAGACCGAGATAGAATAGACGGAGAGAAAGCTAAGCGACTTTCCAGCCGCACCACATAGAAACGCCGAAAGTTTTCACGGAACAAGGCTGGAATCGTTGGTTCATGCAAATTTGACGTAGACGTATAGCGTAAATGCTGAAAAATGGCTGGCTTAAAATATGCGAGAGTGTACGGCCAGCGATAGGTGAAACTGTAGCTTGCAACACGCGTAATAAGTCGGCCGATGCTTCAGACGGCCTTCTTTCTCTTCGCCCGACTAAGGTTTACACTGTCTCACCAATCAACAGTTTAGCTGCATGCAATGGTGATCGTGTCGCCAATCGTTAACTATATATTTCGCAACGGATAACTGCGTCACTCGAGTGTAGCTTACAAGTTTTAAATAATTTAAATCTTTATAAATATCGCATATCGTAAAAATTGGTTGTTATATTCAATCGTGCAGCAGTTCGCTAGAGTTGTTTTACATTTAATAAATTCTCAAAGCGATAATTTCAATGGTCAGAAGCTCCACGTGAATGCGTTAGAAAACGTTCTCTTTGTTCTCTTTACGTTTTAAAATTCCATCTAAAGTGGCCCACTGGTTTTAACGCAGATAGATCACATTGAACGAATAATTGTTACATTGTACCACGTATATTCAATTACATTAAAAATACAGCTTCTAGTTCATCGAGAAACGCCACGTACGGTTCGTTAATTAAGATTGTCCGGTTAATCAGCGTCAAATGTTCCCATCACATGGTCAGGGCAGCTTGTTTCGCATTTCACCATTCATACGGTATCTGAATATATTTTCGAATTTTATAACGATCAACAGGTTAACGGATACGCATTTATCCCTGATACTCTGCACATTCGTGTCTCGTGGAGACCGTTTTGCGATTAATATTCGATCCTCGTTATCATATGTTATTACCGTTTAATATTAATTGCAGATTAGAGTGATTTCATTGGCTCGAAATAATTATGGTGATCGTTGCTGAAAAGGGACGCGCTTGCCTATCGCAAGCTTCTCGTGTACGTAATTCATGGACGTGTGCGTACGTGCTACCTTCGAGATCCAAAGGAATCCTACAATCAGTCATTCGAGATATCGTTTAGGCGCGCCGTGACTGAAAAGGGAAAAATCTCGTCTTGGCTTCATTATCCTGACAATGGCCGAAGCCACGAGGTCCAAAGCGCAATTCTCCATAGCCTTCTTTCGACTTCCAACGCGACTACCTTCACTCTTTCACCATCTTCATTTCTTCGATGCCTCTTCTCTCCACGTTTACCCCACCGAAAACCACATAGAACCGCGTACCACCACCACGTACCGTTTTCCCACCCTTCGAGCCCATCTCGACCGGCCGATGCACGCATAATAGCAGCGAAGCTGTGCCCATAAAGCGGTATCCCATCATAAAGGCCTCTTCAATCCAGGGAACGTGGAGAAAAAGGAGAATTGGAATGAGAATGCTCCTCTCCATACTTCTACCCCTTTCTTGAGCCTCCATTTCTTCGTTTCGTTTTTTTTCCTGGCTTTCTTTTTCTCTTTATCTCGTTCATTTGATTTTCACATTTTTCTCTAATCTTCTCCCTCCTTCTTTTTATCCTTCGTCCGTCTCCTTGGTCTTTTTCCTTTACAATTCGACTGCGACGGTGGTGGTAAACGTTTATGGCATTACTCGAAGAAACACGCGGACCTCGAACGTAAGAGGAAAGAAAGAAAAAGATATGGCGCGGTCGGATAAAAATAACAACGGGGAAGGAAATACAACGGAATTGTTGATCTTTTAGCGAGCTGACGCTTTTAATTCACAAGGATGCCGTCTCTTCTTAATTATGTCCCGCCGTAGCTCCTGTCTCTCATCGCCCGGCGGCTTCTCTAATTCTATGTTTTGAAGTTTCTTCTCGCCCTTACTGCGAGGCGGCAGCTGCTTCCGCAGTTTTTCATCTGGAAATTTTCTATTTTCCGCCGACCACGGGGATTTTTTTATGATAACGTTCCGCCACGTCCCCGCGCCCCTTTTTCGCTAGCACCCTTCCCCTCCGGTTTCGTTTAGTCATATCTTTTTCTCTCTGCCGATCCAGGATTCCGTTCTTCTGCCTGAAATACGCACGCATAACGCGTCTCGTTTTAATTCCGTGCTATAAAGCCGTTCGAAATCACCTGACTCATCGAAAAGATGGTTGACGATAAACAACCAAAGGGGGATATATGATTTTCAACGATATTATATTCCCGACCGACGTTGGATATAAATTTTTATGCAATAAAATAGCCGAGCTCGCGAGGCCGGTGAAGAAATAAATTCGACTCGATAGTATCGGTATCTTCTTCCATCTGAAAGGGGCTATGTCGTATAGATAACCCGACGTAAATGCCACAACCTTGTCCTTGTCGTGTTCGCGGAACGTAATAAAAGATCCAGGGAATTCACGAAGGAAAGACGTATAGTGGGCGCGTATTGCGATGCGAATCGTAAGAGGGGTACTGGAAGAAAGTGACAGAGGGTGAAAGAGGCGGACTGTCCCTGGCCGTAGATAGGGACCGACTTACGAGCGGCTTATGTTTCAATTTGTTCAACCTCGAATAAAATCGCGTTTTACGAGACATCGGGACACCATCGTCCGAGAGCAGTTCTCCTCGTTTCTCTCGGTGAACCATGAACACCATTTTTTCCCTCGTTAATAGAACCCTGTTAGCAGTGGCTACCATGGAATTCACGGACCTGCTCGCTGATTCCTTAAATTCACGCTCTTTCCCTTGTGAATCGTAGAGCGAATTAATCCACACGTCTCTTCCGTGAAGCTAATTTCTCAACAGCGCGGCGAGAAACGAATTCACCACTTTTGCGCAACGGATTAATTTCCCTGGCGTTGTAGCGTGTCTAGTATTGCAAGACTTTCTCGAGATTCTTAATTAATACCACGTAATTACAATTTGTTCTTAAAGTATCTACATGTATGTACATATCGAAAGATCATAAAATCGTATTTCACAATGTTCGCCAGATCATCGGATTTTAAGATGTTTTAATGGATTGTTCAATGAAATTTCATAGTCGTTATTAGTTATAGCTGGATGAATTGAATGAAAGTAGAGACGTTCGTTCCTCTTAAAGTAAGAATCTAACCGGAATTCTACTTGTATGTGAATTTCATGTAAAAGCATCGTTGGAAACGATGTCGTTTTCGAATTCCACTGAACTTTATCGAGTCGTTCCAACTTTTCGTGGTTTGTAGAATATATACGAAGGGAGGTGAATGGGAAACGCTGGACGCGAAAGTGACTACGTATTGAGCTGTATCTGGCGCGAGCAATCAACGACGGAAGAGACAGGATATTCTCGTGGTTGTTCGCGAAATGCACGATCGCAAAGATCGTTCGTAGCCTAGAGGTATCCGCAACGATCGGCCCAAAGTACTTCCCCGTTCGTGGGCTCGATTCGTCGTGAAATCTATTCATTCCTATCGTTTCAATCCCACTCTCGTCTCAATAGATTCAGACGCAGTAGAAACAGTCAATCAATCTGTCTATTCCTACTCTTGGCTCTATCGCTTCACTGTCTGGCTGTAGTCTACGGTGGTACGCTTTGCAGATGTACGAAGCGTAGGACGAAGAAAGCACGAACGGTAAAATGGACGTAAGAAGATAAACGGGACAAGAGAGAAAAGGCGAAATGAAAGGATTAAAAAAAAAAGCGAAAAGAATGGAAGGTCGATCGTACATTCTGTGATTGGTATTTTTGAAACGGTATTGTCTCATCTTTGTTAAAATCATTCCCTTCTGTTCGAATCGTTCCACTGTATCTTTTCATTCTTCTACCTTACTTGATCCCCATTACTCGCGTACCATTTGTTCGGTGATTTAATCGATCGAAGGCGTTTCGACGTGCACGTTCCACGAGATCGAGGATGCGAAAATGGAATCGTGAATCGATCTTCAACAGGTACCGCTGCGTCTCCCTATCACGGGTCGACTAATATGGAACGCAGGATTTCAAAAAGAGGATCACTCGTAGATACGATGGAATTGTCGAACGAGTATATAGGCAAACAACCGAAGAGATCGATACGAAACGAACATGTCAGTCGAGGCGGAATAATAACGAGATAAAATAATGGCGTGGCGCGGCTGCGTGTAGTACATTCTTCGTTTGTGCGCTGAATAAACAAATTCTAGTAACGACGCGACGTTACAATTTACATGTTGCTATTGAGCATTCGGAAAGATACATTCGAATGACTGTGTTCCGGCAATGTTCCGGCTATGTTGCGGTTAATAGAATCTACGATATATCTATATCTGTATGTGTAGAACTAACGAGTTCACCGATGGAGCTTATTAAACGAGTCCCGCAGATACGATCCTTCGTGAATATGACACTTGTCGCGCGTCGACTTGGACGTAGAGTTGCCGAGTAAAAAGTAGATGATAATGCGAAAAAAAAGAAAACTGGTATGATCCTGCAGCGTAGAACGCGCGACCGCTGTGCTGTGAAAACGGAAAGTTTATGGAGGAAGGACGCGGGGGAAAAAGTTGCAACGGCCGGCTGGGGGAAGGAAAGTGCCGCAATATCGTTCTTGCAATTTCCTTGTTTAGGTGACGATCCATTTTATCAGGCTGGTATTAACGGCTATTATTTCAGTACCTGAGAGCCAGACTAACCCAAGTTCATTTTTTTCAAGATTGAGTTATATACTCCATCTCGCCGCTCTTTTGTTTTTTGTTTTATTAGGATAATAAGGATCTCTCTTTCAGTTACGTAATAAATAAAGGAGATTTAATGGTGCACAATGTTATCCTGGAACTGGATAAATCCAAGTCCTTCTCAACTACGATTTTATTTTAAACGAGTCCTTTTAAGTTTCAAATGTAGTCTGATTATAAGTTTGAAGAGAGAGTTTATAATGTATCATATAGCAGCTAGTCTCTGTCAACAACTTTTACAATATGCCTGCTTAAAAATAGTACGTATTTGATGCATTACTGCGATTCTGGAAGGTTAATTAATATTTACAGTAGTTATTGGACATAGTTGACGTAGTCAGTTAAAGTTTAAAGTGTTTCGATAGTTAGAAATTTATAGAAAGCTCAAACCAGATACAGTCCACTCACTTAAAAATATTAATTGAGTTATATCGTAGCACGGTAAAATTAGATTTGAATAGTGGGAGGGAATGGTATAAAAATTTACTATATTACTCAGGCATTAGGTCATCGTTTGGAATCGTTCGACGTTCGTAGTAAGGACGTTGTTCGAAACTTGTATTTTTCTTTTGACGTAGTTTATATAAATGGTTTTAAACGTTTACGTTATTGGAAATAATTAGAGACATAAATGATAGTTCTCCGATGAATAATGGAGATTTTCTTTAGCGACCTGTTTTTATTCAATAGCAGCAAATAGATCAAGTCGTTTAATGCGCACTATAGAAATAATAAGAAGCATTATTCAGCGATAGTATTATTCGTTATATTTTCCACTAAACGATATTCATAGAAGATTTGCCAATAAATATTTTTAACATGATGATTCTTGTGGAAATCGATTGCAAATTAAATAAAAAATCTAAACAATGTTCCTTCATTCCAACAAATTCAATCAGTTTATATCACGACCAAATTTTATAAATCATACACATGTAGCGGCTCTGAAAGGTATTGGTGTTCTTATTAGATTCTATATATTTTATTTTTATGTTATCAAATCCTTGTAGCCACCTCAAAGTATTACTAAATAATCCAAAATTGAACTTAATCAATTATTATGCAGATCAATGCTAGGTATCTGCTTTACGCTGTATGCAAATCAAAGAAAATTTTTCGTCCCAAAAATTGATTCACTCTGGAAAATGCAGAAATCATTTTTGAAGAAATTTTCCGCGACATTTACTCACAATGTTTATCGAGTCCCTTTCTTCGTCGATCTACTTGAATTTACTTGGCGAAATACTCGCCAAAGTTCCGCGCCAAACTGGACTAACACTAGATACTTGTCGCTCGCATGATGCCATCAGGATGAGCTTATCCAGCCAAGGCAGAAAAGAGGAAGGTAGGAAGGACAATGGTTGGAGAGAAAAGAATAGCCGACAGTCCGGGAGATAAGCGACGAAGGTGGTGATGGAACAGGACAGAGAGTATTTAGTTGTGTATAGAAGAGAGAGGCGATGGTTGAAGAGAGCAGGAATAACTGTTAGAGAGGAAAGGAAAGGAAAGGAAAGGAAAGGAAAGAGGGGAAATTGGAAGGGAGAAGGCATCGGTGCATGCGCAAGAATTTCACACGTGAGCCCGCGAATCCGCGAGAGGCTCACCTCGGGCGCTAGACGTCCTGGCGGTTCAGTGTCGTGCGCGATTTCGTATGCGGCGCTTGTCAACTTCCGGCCGTGACGGGCTTCCACGTACGGGGTCGATCGTTTCGATTCTAAAGTTTTGTCAGGTAGAAGATAACAGATAATTGGAAGAACGTATTAAATGGAAGAGATGTGTGGTTCGATTTACCGGTGAATCATGAGCCAGGAACGAAACGAAAGACCCGTCCCTACTTCCTGCCACAAAAGTTATCCTAAAGAGAACTCTTGATTTGGACGGTCGATGATGAATGACTTTTGAGGCCGAGAAATTAACTAGGATGCAGCGTTTCGGCGACGGTCTGACAACGAAACGAATAAAATATCAAACAACCCGTCTGTCGTGAGTCGGTAAAAATAAAAAGAGAGGCAGAGGGAGAGAGAGAGAGAGAGACAGACAGACAGACAGAAAGAGATAAAAAAGAGGAAAGTGAGAGGCGTGCTGGGCACTCTGGCTGGAGAGAACAGGAAGCGAAAGGGAAAAATAAATTCTCTGTGGGAATCGATGGTAACGCGTTAGTATAATTAAAATCGGTAGTTGGCTCGCGGAACAGGAACAGTAGAATAAATTTTCTGACAGATTAAACTGAGGCGCGGTAAAGTAATTTCCTCATTAACGAAGGGATTAGAAGAGCAGTGGTACTCGTGATTCTACCGGTGAACTTGAACTTTTCATATAGGAAAATATTCTAATCGTTCGATTCGTGGTAGCGTAGAAAGTAACAGGTTTCGATTAGTCTAAAAAGTATACGGCTGATCGACGATCGAAAAGGAGCTGTCCGAATGCAACGAAGAGATTGAAAATCTCTAACGAGATTTTGAAATCGATTACGCGTGCCGAATTATTTCAGAGATCAATAACATCGCTGATCGTCGTGCGACGGCCGTTATTATCTTTATCATCGCTCATATATCGCGCGATCAGAAACCGTCCGATTCGGGCAATCGAGCCACAAGTTGGTTGATGGTCTGCAAATAGCTGGACAGCGGCGTGCGGTAACTGCAAGAAAAGCATCCTGTGTATGTGCTACACGATGGAATCCCGCTCGTAATGACTCGTAATTGCGCGAAGGAGGAGCCAACGTCGTGCTGGAACGATTTAAGGAACACCTAGCGCCACCCTCTCTCCCCCTGGCTATAATGATTAGGTGCACGCGACTTCAAGGATTACCCGGTTGAAGTGTGGTGAGCCAAGGATAAGAGATTGCGGTGGACGTATCTGAATACGGAACGTCGACTTTCCAACCAAGATAGGTTATCGCCATCCGAGTATTCAGTCGGTGTCCTACGTAAATTACAGATCGACCGTGACGCTGTTGTAGCGATTCTACTCGTCGACGTTGAGAGGGTTCAACCAGATTTAATTAAGGGGTATGTGTCAGCCATAGTACTTTCTATTCGGCCTAGATTCTCGTCTCGATTTTATTTTTTATCTCTTCGTGTCGTGCTTTTGTTTCCATTTTCGTCATTCTGTTCTCCTACTACTGCTCCTCCTACCCTCCTTCGTTCGTCGCGTTTCTTTTTGCTTCTTCTAGCGTCGCGTGTCTGGCCGAGCCGTGGTCTCGCATCATTCTCCTTAATGCTCGTCGACGACCCGTAAATCCTCGTCGGCTGAGGTTCTTTCCTCCTTCAGCTGCCGCTCTAGTCCTTGGCGCGTTCTCGTTCTCCAGCTCGCGTTTCTGTGGCCTCAATGAGCTTTCATCCTCGAGTTAACGAGCTCGATTACGTTCGTCAGATTTCTTTACGGCGACGACCGTGTTTTCGAATCGATGCTTCGTCGTACATCCTGAATGTTAATCCTTTTACGGTAACTTTTAGCCCCGCCAGTGACTGTGTCCATTTGCTGGAAAATGTCCTTCGGAGAGAATGTTTTCTTCAAGTCGTCTAACCGACGGACGCGGATATAGAAGAGACGAGAACAGAAAGAGTATATCGCGCTCTTCGTCGAACCATTGTAACGTCGTCGTTAACCATAATTTCACGAGCGCGCGATAACAACTTCGCTAGTAAAACCAATATATTCCGGCACGCTCGTGATGCAATTAATTATATTACAGATACCGCGATTACGGGGAATTATCGAAACGTGTAGCCCTCGAAATTTCATTCAGGCTCGAATACCATCGTACCATGCTGAAATAACGAGGCACGAGCATCTTCTTCCTTTTGTTTTTTTATCTACTTTGTCCTTCGAAGAAGTTGCACTAAAAATTATCTAATATCGCTCGAGGTTGCGCAAGAGCCGGAAACCGAATGAATAAAAGTATTTCACAAAGACTGACCCACAGTTAAAAATAACTACCTACCTATTCGTTTGGAATACTTTTGGAAGCATTCATAGTTTCATGTAATAGGCTTCATTAAATCCCAGCTGAATTTCTTTAAATTCCACCCTTCTTTCACGATCAAATATTTCTCGATGTAATTCACATTCAAAAATATAATTTTTATGTACAATAGACGTGGGTACATTTTTTCTTTTTATCTAATTCGAATGGTAGTGGTGGAATTGTATAATTTTCATAGAATCATTTTCATAGGTTTATTTTTATTTCCAGTGGCAAACATGGACACGTCGCCTACGTTGAGTATCGGTGGCTCGAGGGCTAGAGCAGCGCTTTTGACTACCAGTAGTACCGGGACCGGAAGTACCGATAGACGTGTCGTCTTTTTAGCTAGTCAACCGACCGTTGGGAGTAGTCACGAGACCAAGACTTGGCCGCACCATTGGTCACCGCATACGGTATGTACTGCATTATTTTACGATCGCGCATTCATTACGTCACGACTCCCGAGATCTCGCGATAAGGTCACTTTTTTTTCTTCTTTCGCGCAAATTTCATCGCAGGTAATCGTTAGATGTATCGTCCGTGTGTATGTATATGGCAAGCGTGTATGCAGGGTCGTTTTAACGAGAAACATTAGGTAAATTAGCGTCTACGTTTGGGGTCGTTTGAACAACGGTCGTTGGTTCGTTCGATATTCATCAGAAAGAATAACAGGACTGAGGACGGCTGACTATAAATTTGGATTCCGTAAAATGTTTAAACGAGTCATGGAGTGGGTAAAGAAGGGCGACAATTTCGATCGGTTCGCAAACCTTTACGACCCACGGATTTACAGCCGATGGTGGCATGTAGCTCGTCGTTGCGATTGAAATTAGAACGATTGATCTAACGACACGCTTCGCTCGGCATAAGCACTTGAATGCGCCACGCGGAAATATGCGGCGTGTACATGTAACAGGCGACACATCGAGATGGATGGCGGACTCTGTTGTAATTGATGCACGGTCGTGGTGACACTCGAGATCATACACGTCGAGAGACGATGAATCGATCTAGTAGGTTCTCTAAACAATCAATTCGCGCTGCTTACAGTTGAAATTCCATACAACTTGTCCTACCGTTTGACGATGACAGGAAGTGTCTGTAATGCATCGAATTAGAATTGAACCATTAAATAGTTCAATAAATTTGTGTCATTCCTTACTATGATATTTTGGTCACGTTCTCATATTTTTTAAATGTTAATAAGCATCAAAGAGGCTTTAAGAATCTTGTGAAATTACTGGACGATAGGATACCGTTCATAAGTGGAACAAATTTTGTTTTTAGCAACTACTGCTCTATTTCCTTTATGAACTGCTGCATACAATACTAGATGTCAAAAATATTCATTATCGAACTATAAAATTAATTGTTTAGTCGCTTATCGCTTCATAAAGAATGATAAAAAGATCGTGGCACAAAATCATTCGACGATCTAGAAAGGTCAAAATATAGAGAGAGTCTCATAATCAACTATCGTGTTTCAGAAGAAATAGTTTTCAAATGTATCTTAGTCATGTTTCGAGTATTAGGAATTTGTCAGTGTATTACAGCACAAAATTGAATGGGAGATTCGATTATGACGTAATTAATCTACCCGTTCTTATCAGTCACATAGCCTAACAACGATACGGGCTGGTTGTCATGGCACTTTCTGTTTGCTCTCGTGAAACGCTAGCCATTCTAAAGATCTGCGTACCTATTTGATAGAGAAAGCATATGTTAATTATATGTGGGATATACGAGACCGTACAACGTTGAAACCTAAAATATCTTCTTTTACACGAAGAAACATGTGCAATTTTTTATCACATAATGTTTAAAGAATAGTATAATAACGATATTTTATTAGCATAAATTCTTCAAATATTTGTTAAAGTAAAAGAAGCAAAAGTATTAGCAAAATTTTTTAAACTAAAAGTTAAATAAAGGAAACCTACTCTGATTTTACAAGAGTCGCCTCTCAAAATAATGAGAAGAACACGGTGCATCGTAAATCATGTTATAACATCGCGGTAACAAAAATACCTGAGTACACTCTTTCACTTAAGACAATATTTTCTAACATGTTATTATTGCCGCTAACAAAACAAACATTTCGTCTCTGGAACATCTTCTTTCTTTATCGAAAACAACGGCGATGAACTTTACCACTAGCGGTCAGCGACTCAACTTCTAGAATATGTTGTGTACAAAAATTCGAAGCCAATCAAGAATCTTCTAGAAATCTAATACGACTGAATGTTACGATCGTTGATTTAATAGCTACGAATGTTTGGACTCTAGAGACTATCATTTCAATTGTATTTCGCTTCGGGCAAATCAGATTGCTTTAAAGCGCTCCCCTGAAATCAAAACTTCTCTTTTACTTGGATCTTTTGTCGAGTTATGTGTTCATCGTAAAAAGCGATAGTCAGAAATTTATATATTCGATCGAACATATATTCAAAAGGAAAACTCCGTTGTTATAAGTTTCCAATAAATGTCATCGTTTAGAATAGAACTAAATCTTTTTCATGCGTCGCTTTGTGGGTCCGTTTGCGTGCAACCCTGGTAAAGGTATACTAGGTCATCAGAAGTCTGCTTAACTTATGGAGAAATTTACATAGTTATTCGCCATACAGGACGAAGATCGTTATAGATTGGCTCGGCGAATTCCAAAAGCAAAATTACCTGGTTCAGAATCTCGTTACTATCTCTTGTCCCTTTAATATCCTGCGATTAGTTGGAGCGAACTTTTAATGGCAGAGATTGGTTTAGCGTTGGTATTATTGATTAGATATATACATATATCTTTTTTTTTATACCAGGAATCAGTTATAATTCGTGTAAAACGTGAAACGAATTTCGGGTATTATTCAATACGCGCGTGGCTTGCTCTTATTTCGCGTAACGCGTCGAAATGGAATAAAATTGGAAACATATTTAGAAGCAGCACTCGCTCGCAAGCGCACGCGCCAACACACGAAACATTTCACGTGTTCGCGATAATGGTGTTCCTTTACCGCCGGTTAGATCCATTCTTCTAGCATGTTGTCAAAGGATAATTTGCTTTTCGCCGCTTGCCAAAATAAATACGCGATATTTTGAAATAATTGGAGCAAACAATACAAGAGAACAGAGACTGTGTGAGGGAATATATGAATAAGAGTAGTTCGACACGGACGCAGATCAGCCTGTATGGTAAAAGGAGGGTCGTGGTATTATTTACACAGCTATACAAACACGACCACGATAATCAAAGATAAATGTTGTTGGCCCGATATATTACCATAGTAAAGCTTTCTAAAGTGAGATCTGTACGTTTGTTTCGCTAATCGATCATTATGGGCGTCCGCGTTTCTATCTACTCGCGGATGTGCACTGACAAAGTTTTTGATAAAAGACACAGTTCCAAGTGACATTGTTCCATGCCACGCACGAGGCAATTGCAGCCTACCAGCAAGAATAATTTCGATCATGAAGTAAGATTCGAAGTTTCGTTTTCGTGAAAATCATCAACGAACGGTCGGTGCTTCTCATTTACTCGCGTTATTTCCCTTCGTCCGTTCTCGATCTCCGTTTTTCTTCTCTCTTTCTTTCGCGATCCTTTTTTTTTATTTTATTTCACATGGGCGAGGAATCTACCACGAACGTCAATGAAAGTTCCGATTCCCACGAGCAAAAATTTCTGAGTTTCCGCCGCGGACACGAAGTTCGCCGCACCGATTTCCCTACAGCTGTAAATCAGGATCGCTCGATGACATTTTTCCACGAACGTTCTACACCTCTCTCTCTCCTATTCGCGAATCTAACCCCCTCTTCTCGATCTTCCTTCCACACTCGTAGAAATTTTTTCTCCCTTTTACAATCCTCTCATATTTCTTTTTTCCTCTCGACCCCTAGGTTCGAGACTTCGCCTCTAGAGTTCCATCGCCGCCATTCGTGGCCGCCTCGTATATCCGCTAACGTCCATTCATATTCCACGGCTCGCTGTATCTGTCGTATCAACTGTTTTGTCAGTTTTCGGCACGACCGTTCGATGAATGGGACTTCTTCTTAAACTTCCTTTCGCCGCACTGCTCCTTCGTTAAAATTATCGGTTCCACTCTTCTACCTCTGAACGTGCGCCGGATAGTCGAAATATAACAGAGCAATCGATAATGCAAAAATAATAATTCTGTTTTTGCACGAACCCACCGAGAGATATCGTGCTTCTATTATATCGTAGCTGCTCTCTGTTTTGGTAATTTTTGCGCCTCGCCGCGCCGTTGGCATAACATTAATTCATTCCGTGTTGCTTATATCGTGCTTGTTTTTTCCATACTTCTTCTTGTCCTTTGAAGCGTTGAGTTGATATAGGAATCTCGATTTTTTTATCTGCTATGGGTACGCTTTGGTTACATGGAATATTACTTCAAAATTCCGATTCAATCTGTTACATGTATATGATCTATTATACGTGTACGTATGCATGTGATCTGGATTTTTTCCACAAATATTCCAAAAATATTTCAAAAATATTTCTCATATAAAATATCTCTTTCTTTGCTTGAAAGTATTAAAAAACAGTATTTTTTCGAGAGTCCGCCTGATCGATCACAAAACGGAGTTACTTAAAATGCAAACTCGTCGAACGAGGAACGAATTAAAGAGCGACGAGGGGACGCGGTGAATTCGTACCGGTGGCAGTCTATCAAGGATTTTATTTCCGCATCCGGACAATGGGGAGTATATAGCCAGGTCGGAGAAGTTGGACGCGCTCGACTTACAGAGACAATGTAAGGTGTGCTCAGGTTGATCGAACTGCTGCGATTTCTGGGGCGTTGATATATGGAAGCCTATTTATTTGGATCCTGGTCGAACGAAAGCCTGTCCTGTCTTTCGTACAATGCTGCTTAAGTGGCGGAGGTACACGAAGTTCGAGGCTTGACAAGGAGATTGGGGGACAAGGGTACTGAATTAGTGCCACTCGAATACAACTCTACGAGATTGATGATTGCCAGTCGCGTCGCGTTTCTGTCCCCTTCTTCCTCGATTCGTCGCCCCTATCCGGAGGAAATCGACATTTCACATGGGCGTCATGGTGTTATCGAACCTTTTAGAGACGCACAATTAACCATTTAATAGTTGTCGACCAATCGTAACATCGTATCGTGACGGATATTACCGCGAGGCGACTAGTTATCGAAATATGAGCTGTGATATTCTTTTCACGACGGAACTTATCAAGTATACAAATTCGTTTGAATATTGCAGCTTGTCAAAGTGAAAGTAAAATATTCAGTAACGAGCTCGTTTGCACATCTACACGATGATGTCTAGATAATCACGTTAGCGAAAAAGATACTGGTATAGATGGTGGAATATATTCGGTAACAAAATGTAGCGATAAACTTACAGCATCATTATTAATCATAATTTTATTATCATCGGTGTATTTTTCTTTTTCTCGGTGTGATATTGTACAGAGACGCTCATATACGCTTTTATCGATTCTTTCACCGCCTTTAATAATGCTCCCATAAGATATTCACGATGGCGAGACTGAGGCGTTACGCGAGACGTTAGTAATAATTTTAGTGGCATCGCGGAGAGGTACCTTAGCGTTTACGCGAAGACGTCTACGCAGAATTAACGTGTTCTTCGAACCATTAGAATCGGCACGGGACGATATTTCGGTCTAGAAAATAACAGATTTCCCGTTCTCTCTTCGATGTAACGTTGGTGCGTGGTAAGATGGAATCCGTTTGACTATGACGGGATCGAGGTATATTTTACCTTGGTGCTCTTAAGACTCGGCTGGTCGTGCAGAACGATAGATTTTTCTAGTAAAGTCGCGAGTTCTCGAAGGGCTGGGGCAGAAGCAGCCTCGAAATGGAATTCTTCGGCGGCTGAGAATACGCGAAGGCACCCTGTGCTCGGACGGCAAGGATCTAACCAGTAGAATGAGTTGGCTTTGACCCCCACCGCCCGACCTCGGCTCCGGAGCAAATTGAAAATAGGAATTGGTCCTTTGAAGTTCGAGCAACGACCCGTCCATAATCTTCTTAATAACTTTCCCTCTCTCTCTTTCTCTCTCTCGAGGATCATTTTGATTCTAGTTGGCTATCTCTTTCTCGGAAATTGCTCGCTATATGGTTTCTTAGCTCACGAATCTTCTAGGCTGCTTGATGGGTGGTACATCCTATAGGAACGTAGTACGATGTTCTAGACGTAAGTAAAAAATTTTGGTTCGTCGTTTGACAGAAATGAGCTGAGATTTCGAACGGAGGAAATCGGACGAAAATACCTTCATGGTATAGATTTTTTAAATCTTTCAATTCGTTCCTTTCATTCATTTCCTCTGATGATGTAACGCGATATAAATATACGACACGAAATACGTTCATCGTGCAGTTTAAGAATTGATTTACATAGTTGGACAAATGACAAATATACGTCTTTAAATGGAATTACTTAGCAATGAGTTATTTCTGAAATGTCAAATGGCGAATCCAATTGGTTGCTGGCTAATAAAAATATGAATAACCTAAATTTAGCGGGAGGTTGAATAGTTTGTATTTATTCAGGCCGAAATGAACTTCAATAGTCAATTTTTAAAGTCAATTTCTCTTAATTTAGCGATTATAGATGAATAAATCGCCCGTTTAATCCACAAAAAAAAATGTTACCCTCTGTTGGCAATCTATTTGATTAGGAACCAACCAATTTTTCTGCATTCATTGGACGACTGTTAGCCGCGACAAATGCTTCAAAGTGATTTATTAATGGTTGTAAAGCACGTACCGACCAACCAGGCCGAGCCATATGCGCGCTTTGTACACTCGGAAGAAGTATTTTTTAACGAGCGTAACATTTTCTTTTTACTACTTCGCTAACGACTCGACCAGCGTTACAAGGGGATGAAATTAAAAATGATTTTGCCTAAGGAACGTTCTCTCCGGTCGGTTCGTGGGAAAGGAACGTGTGCAGGATACGAACGAAATTATGCACGAAGGAACGGAATAATCTAGTTTTCGAATATTATCTTCTTCTTTTTCAACGAACCGTTCTATCTCTCACAGTGAACGTGTTAATAAATCTATAAAAGTCTGGTAACGCCTGTGCAATCAGACCTTTTAATGGCTTAATTTACGATTGTATCAGGGACATTCGCGATCTTCCATTCTCTGCCAATATTTTATTCGATCAAACGTCAAGGTACGAACACTGTACTATGTCTCTACGGGGTTCTTCACTTTGGGACCATCGGTCGATTCCTCTTCGTCGTGAAAAAAGAACTCGACGTAACCAGCGCACGTCTCCCGATGCAACGACAATAATAAAGTATCTAGCTCAAGCGAAGCCCGGAAAATAGGCGTCGTAAAGTGAATTCATCGCTCAGCTATGCGCACGAACTTGTCGTTAACGCGACAGCCCATTACGACTTACGACTTACCTTTTCTGCTCGCGTGCACGCACGAAACTCGCCAGTTTTAACCACGGCACCGTGGAGTTTGCGATAGACCGAGCTTCAGATCGACTTTGAATTTCTTGTGGCAGGAAATGAGGGATTTCGCGCTGTTCGCTCTAGTCGAGAGTTCATTGGCTGATCTGCGTAAAATACACCATCTTCAATCACCGATGTTTCCCAATTTACGATTCCACTAACTTTTTGCGTGACAAACACTTATCCTCGTGTCACCCGCGGTTTTATTTTTGGGTGAAATATTTTTATATTATATATTTTGTGGGTGAAATTATTATATCTCGAATTGGTTATATAAGGTCGCGTAACGAAAGAGGTAAGCAAGATACATCTAAACCAAATAGAATAGAAACATTTAAACATTAACATAGACATGTATACTCAGAGTTGGAATCATTAACGCAGTACAAGCATTGTGACGATGTGGTCTAACCTTCTGTATGTTATGTTGTCCCAAAAGTTTCTTTCGTTTTATAGTACGATCCATTCTGTTCTATTAGAATAAACAAAAATGGACAACAAAATGGATTGTACGTAATTCAAGAATATAATATAAAAGAAAAAATGTTGTATATCTATTATTTCCTTATAAAACGAAAGAAACTTTTGGGATAACCTAATACTACGTTAAAGTATGTTATTAAAAATTAAACACTTGAGATTTTAGAAGTATTAAAAGTGGAACAAGACACAGAGCTCATAGAATACTTCTTTTATCTATGTCGTCCTATTAGCCATCTTCTTATCTCTGTATATTGCACGTTCCATCGAACATAATGAAAGGAAAAAGTTTCAGATAGGTTACGTTAAACGCTTTATATATTTTTGTAGAAATTCAAGTTGGGGAAATATCGCAAATATTTCTGGTGTACATATTCCATTTAGTATGTTTCATTTATTCCCGAATTCGATGTTAATCCTTTGCAGACGAATTGTCTTCCCTTTCGTCGAAATAGCTGGAAAATCTGGCATGCTTTTCCTATCATAAGTCCGTCCATGCACGAAGTTATTTAGGCAACGTTAACGTTTATTCGCGAGATTCTGAAAATTCAGTGGACGTGGGGAGCTGCACGGAATTTTCAACGGTTCGCGCAAACCCGTCGCCCACGATTCACAGGAAATATCGTACGTATCGTTGTCCGACGGGAACATAAGCAAACGTAGTGCTAGGAAATGACACTGGCCGCAAAACCTACGAAACGGACGAAGAAAGAACGACAGGAAAATGTCTATCGGTTCGTGGTTAGGTAGGAGTGAGCGAGTCGTTAATTTCATTTAGCGCGAACCACGAATTCGATTAACGTCACGCCTGACAATCGAAATGATCGTCGACACCTCGACATTGGCTTTCATCGAACAGGTTCTGCTTTCCATCCTCGCGTTATCCGCGGCCTTCGCGTTTCCGATATTCGTAAAACACGCCCGGAAAATGTAAGTCGACAGTGTTTCGATACATCATGCCTAAGTAATGGTAACGTTTCATTGGCGATTAAAATAACGGTGAAAATCGACGAGGCTAAATTTGAACAGCGATTTCACGTACCGATCTTGTAACTTTTAATAGGATTGATACTTTAGGCAATTTTATTGTTGTTGACCAGTGTTGCAAGAACTTGTTTCCTTTTCACTGGCACTTTATTTGCAATTAGAAACACGATATGCGAGCGTGAACGTCGAAGAGATTCCTTACTTTTCTCTCTCTTCGAAACAACGTGAAAGAACCATCGCCGTGTTTGAACGAAGGATTTAAACAAGCTGCAACAAGAATGCACAACGACGAACGGCTGTTTGCCGGAGTGCGCCTGTTCCGTCGTATCCGCTTCAGCCACCTCGAGAGCGAGGGTGTCGATCGACGCCGTGCTTGACCCCGGAAGACAGGTCGTTAATTTTTTACACGCCTCGGCAACCGACTGCAATGCAAGCCACCAGGTTCCTTTCACCTGCCGTGAACCGAAGTGATTAAAGATGCACATGCAAAGTCCTGCGTGGCCGTGTGCCTCGACGCTTCGTGCTCAGCCGTACGAAGAATTCCCTCGCGGAAACCTTATCCGGCGAGTATCGTACCAGGCGTGCTCGATGCTGTCGCATAAATCATTGGGCAATTCGAAACGGGGTTGAAAAGAAATTCAACCCTCTGCTCAACCTGTGATTAATTCTATTCGTTAAGCATGGGTGGACCTTGTTCTGTGGACAAACCGAGGCCAATTCCTTCGTGAATCAGTCCAAGTCATGATAGTGGATGGTTATATACAGGGACGTGAGTAACCAGAGATAACAGCAATGGGAAAGGTATCGCGAAACCATAGGTCGTGTACGATTCTCTCTCGTTCCACTTGGCTCGCGATTCCAATTTAACGCGGCCGCATCCGTTCCCCTCAAACTCGATCGTTTCTTCGTTCGCATGGATCGTTCGCTCGTTCATTTCTTCATGCTCGTCAAGCGAAACTGAAACTTCGCTCGTTCGATTCGTTGGTCGGTTCGTTCGGTGGTTGGTTGGCTTCAATTCTACCGCGGATCCTGCCAACAGAAAACGTTAGGTTCGATATCGGCCGGAGAATGAGAAAGGAAGGGGTCGACAGCGAGTAGTTAAGTAGCAGCGAAGGGTAGTCAGGTTTAAGCGCCACCTGTGCTTGTCAATTAAGTTTACGCGTCTCTCGACCCAACGTTGTGCAGCCTGTCACCCAACCTCCACCATCACCCTTAGTTATTCTCGTTCTCGACACTCAAGCAGTTTCACCCTGTTCCCTATCCCGCCGCTTTGTTTCCTTGTTCTCTTCTGTTGCCCTTTCTTCCGCGCTGTTACTTCTTCCTTGTTCCCCTTAACTCCAAGACATTTTCTCGCTTTTTTTTTTGTCGTTTTCCTCTGCAAGCGCTGCGATCTCGACGAGCGTTATGAATTATTCGCTCGTGGAGGTAAAAATGTCTTCAACCACGGAAAAATTCGACTATGAGATACGTTTTCAGCGGCTTTGGTTCGCGCGTTCGACGATAACGCGACGTAAATATAAAATATTACAGTGTACACTAAAAGTCGAGTAATAGAATTATTTTTCAAATTTCCAAATCGATAATTAAGATAATTTATGATCCAGCAATAAATATGAAAATGTCGACACGGATTTTTTCCATTCGAGGTTAACTCTTGTCTCTGGTGTTTTGGGGTAAACATCAAAGTGCAGTGTAGTTTCGTTCACCCGTGTTTGGTCTCTTTGGTCAGCCACCTTCCACTTCCATTTACGTTACGACCTCTTCGAAATTTTATGCTCTCAAGGGAAAATATTTTCTTCTTTCTTGTTTTTTCTTTTTTTTTTTTTTACGAAAATGTGGACACAGCAGCTTTCTGTTCCGTGGTTTTCGCAATTTTGCTTTGTTTTCATTGACTGTGTATGATTGACGGAAACAACTACGCCGAAATACAACATACCTCCCGGACGAGCAACGGATCGCTAGCGTTTACCATCGGAAAAAAATAGCTCTCTGCTACCAATCGTACATTCAGCGTCACGTTTTTTTACATAATCACTCGTAGAGCTTCGTACATTAACTTCCATCAAGATTGTCAACGAAGGTGAATTCTGTCTCTTTCGATGGCAGTTACCCGACACGGACCCTTAAAGAGTACTTCGCGTGATTGTAAAACCTGCCATTCCCTTGGCCCAGTCTGAGCCAAATCGGAAGATACGAGTCTTTTACGATGCAAGGAATCTTGTGTATCATCCAGACGCACTCCTTGAGTAAGCACAACGCGGTTATGTGTCGTTTCGCGGCTCGTATGCGCCGTGTAATTTTTCGACGTGTGGCATACACTCGCGTGAAATATGATCGTTTCCTGTTAAAGCATCTTTCTCGGAATTGATTTTTATATGTATTGCTACGGATTTACGGAGGCGTCGTAAATTACATAATCCTGTATTTTTTAAAAGAAAATAAATAGAACGTATTAAGGCGACATCCCTAGCCATTCATACAGGGTAATGTTCCGATGCTGTACATACACTCGCGTGAAATATAACCGTTGCTTTGTAAAACTTCTTTTGCTAAGTTGATTTGCATATCTTTCTCGCAAATTTACCAGCAGGATAATAAATTACAATGGCTACGAAAAGAAAAAGTATTTGCGCAACATTGTATTTGTTATAGGATTTACATATTAACGAATTAGATTCAAGCATTTCTTACTTCATACAGCTAGAAAAATTGGATAGGTACTATGAAAATGAAATGTATAGAACCTGCTAAAAATTGTAAAGTAATGGCAAACAGCTGGAAGTAAGGCAAACATTCGTGATTCTTTGCTTTTTAACTGGAAATGAGTAAAACTCATTAAGGCGATACCTATGAACGTAAAGTGAACAAATCGAATCCATCGATTAGCGAATACAAAGCTATGGATATTCGTGAAACGAGTGCAGTGATCGATGAATTCAGTCAGCGTAAACAGCATTCAAGTAGCGAGAATCGCGTCACAAAAGGTTGATTGTAAAGCGTGCCATTTTCGCGAGTACGATGTACATAAACGATACGATGAACGATGCATATAACATGGTGCGTACTGTAGCTGGCCCATAATGGCCACGAGACCGGATCCCGTTTTAGTTTCGGGAGATCGTAGCACACAGGCTGGCTGGTTTGACTAGCTAGCTGGTTGCCTGGCTGGTTGGCTGGATGGCTGGCTGGCTGGCTGGCTTGCTTGCACATTCGAAAAATCGGTGTTTGTTATTGCCAAGCGTGCATGTACGTGCGGTCCTATCCAGTCGCGTGTGGTCCGCCTCGATATCCGGAAAAATGTACTCACAGATATTGCGCCGACACGAAAGTAGTGTGCGCCCCTCTCCGTGGCTTCTCCTCCGTGGCTGAGTGCACCGAATTGTTATTGCCGAACAATCGATTTCTGATTCCACCAACCGTCGAAAGGCTTCTCCTAGGATTGTTCTTGCTCTCTCTGTTTCCACTGTTCTGTTTAGCCTTCTTTCTCTCGTACACTCCTTCCTTTTTCTGCTCCTTTCTGGCCACCCGATGTGTTCGCCTTGTTCATCTTTCCTGTATTTTATTATATTTTATCTGTAGTTATTCTATACCCTTGTAATTTGTCGTAATGATTTTACGAATAATAAATTTTGCAATGAATAGTCCTCCATTGATACCGAACGTGATAATTAATAGGCAAACTGAATGTGGCGTCAAAGTCTATGTGATAAATAATCGGGAGGCGCAAAAATTCCAGACAAACAGGTCTCTCTCCTATTTTAAATTTCTATCACTGAACCGTATAACCGTCAGAAGGAGATGTTTCGCCGGTAATTGGTGTCAACAGTTCTGAAACGTGGCACGCGGGACGGCAATTTCACGCGCGATGGGATGAAATTCTCCCAGGTGGAGGATTGCGCACGACAGAAACTGTTATGGAAATCGTCGAACTGTAAATAATTAAGTTTAAATAATTCATTAATTAGTGGACTTTAATTACAAACGCCATCAATCCATTAGCGCGTCCGTTCTGACAACGATACTTGACAAACGGAAGAACGAAGAAGTCGGTGAACCGTCTATCCCGGGGAAACAATGGAATCATCGACGACACGTGTCGTGACAGCAGCGCGTTCAGTCGCTAGCTGGCATTGCTCCCGCTAATTGAACTTATCAATATTAATTGACTATCGTTGTTTAGAACGACGCTAGTGTGTGCACCATTAGAGACATTAACCCGGCCGCAGCAGAAATTGCTTTAATTTAGTAGTCTTGCATGTCTCTAACGGGATTGTAATTAACTATGCATCACAAGAGGGAATGGCGACCGCGTCATTCACCATGGGTAACGGCGTGCCACGAAAATCTGATAATTCCAAGCAACGCGCACGGGGGTAAATTGGCAGGTTCCCTAAGACGCGACTTTCCCCGGCGCTTAATCGAGTCACGTGTAAACAACCACTCGACTTATCTGATGACATGGATGATGAGCGTATCGCACGCGAGAAGTCGAAACGACTCGCTTGAAACACAGCGAACTCGTTTTCCTTACTCTTTCCTCTTTTTTCGGCGTGCCTCGGTCATCCTATTTCTCGTTTGTGAGTTTAGGATTTCAGCCAGTCTTTCCGCTTTGTAGCATTCGTTCACTCCACAGTCCATTCCTTTCGAACTAAGTCGGTAAATTCATTTATTTACGTTTGAGCGACGAACGCATGGCTCAACGAATCAATATCATTTGTGTATGTACGTATTACATATGCACATTTGTATATGTACATGATCGTTTCCGTAACATGATGCGATGTGCGCGTAAATGCACGCCAAGGTTAGCAATTATATAAGAGCACTAGGGAATTATTCATAATATTTGTGGAGTCCGCTAACTGGTGCCTCTCAGCTTCAATTTCGTTTCCTCATAAAGCGTACGTTGCTTAAAACCCCCATTCATGGATGTTAGTAGTTCCTATGGCCTGAATATACTGAAAAACTAGCATATAAAAACGGAATAAACGTTGCGAATCGTTACAGTTTCAAATAAAGCGATATCTATGCTTAACTGCGTGATGCTGGGATGGACGGTGACTCGTTACAAGTTTATGTTTGACGCAAATCCTCTTTTCCATCCTGTATCGGATATTCTTCTCCACCCTTTGTATATCATTCTAATCTTTTTCCATCAAAACCATTTGTAATCTTCACTCGCTACATACATGAATGTACTATGTTCCCGCCAAAAAGCGAACAGAGATTCGCAAATTGGAGACGAGAACAAAAGAACTATCGACACCATCTTGTTCGTACATCCAGGACTTTAGGTACGATCAGCATCAAACTCGATTTCGCTTGGATATAAATCTCGGTGGCCCTGACAAGGTGTATCGTGCCTTTCCAGGAGGTTATAGGGAGTCTTCGTGCCGGTTACACGGTGGTGGCTGTGGCGTCGAAACGACACGAGGCGAGGGTTGAACGCTGGCAAAAGGAGGGAGGGTTGAGTGACGGTATAGAGGGCGAGAGGGAGAGAATAAGGTTGGCAAGCGAGCGCACGAATATAGATGGCAGGTACGTGTTGTCCTGGACGACCAACCCCCGAGCTGCACTCGACTGATTTACTACCCTCGTCTTTGGCTCTAGGGTATCGGATTCGTTGAAGGTCCGGCCGAGGGTGCCAATCGAAAGTTGTATTAAAACGACGATGCCTTACACACGATATCTCGCGGCCATGGAAATTCTTCTTCCGCTGTCACTAGTCGAGTTTTCCCTGTAACGAAACCAAGGGAAAGGGAAAGAAATCTCAAGTTTTTCAGAAGGGGAAGTTTTTCTGGTTACACCGATGATACGTCGACCGCGATCTTGCTGCCCATCCCTGATTTTATTGTAGGAAAACGGATATGTCAAACGGCCGCAAACCATACCACCGAGAAACCGAACATCGCAAAGTTTACGAGATGTAGCCTTTCGATACATGTCGATGAAACATTCTCACCGACGTATCTTGATTTACGACGTTTAAGGAAATATTCTTCGGAGCGTGAACTTTTCTTCCGATTTTCGCGTCTCGATTCTTTATCTAATCGCGAGATAATTTAAAAGTAACGAAAATATTTTTATCGAATTTTACTAAACTAAGACGGACATGAAGATAAACATTCGTTACATTCTCGTTGCCTTCTCGTTGGCTCCTCGAAAACTTTATCAACTTTCTAAATATCATAGTCGCAGTTGACCTTCGGTGCCACTTATTTCATCGACTCTGTACCTTCGACCGAAACATCAGGTCCAGGGAATTCATATCGAGCCAGTGCGAGCTACTCGCTGTAAATTGTAAAATCAAAAATAGCTGCAGTCCGGGATTACCGGGCAAAAATAGAGCGTCATGAAGGAGAAGCTAGAAGCGCGTAGAAATAATTCGCGGCTCGTTCCCTTTTCAGCTTGTCCGAGCGGAAAAATATTCGCGTTGAAATAAGCTAGCGCAGTACGAGATAACGTGCCCCGGGGCGGAAAGAATATTTTCATAGAGAAGAATGCGAGTACCGGAATACTTTTCAAAAGATGATTAAATCGTTTGAAATCTCCTTGCCGACGAATAGAACGAAAGACGTTGTTACTAGTGGACGCGTTACTATCCTTGTGAATGTCTTAGAGCAACGCAAATGTTGGAACAACTTGAAAAGGAGGCGAGGTATGTCGTTAAAAATTTGCGAGCTCCAGTAGACAAATGGCGGTGATCCTTATCGCGGGTTGTACAGGCCGCTATTAACAACGGCCGCAAAAACCTGCAATCTGAGGTCAAAGACAAATCGTTCCTCGTTGCGCTGCGATCTTCTCTGTAACTTGACGTAGCCGCCATTTGTTCGCTGCTACGGTTTTACGTTACGCGAGACAGAAAGAATTCACACCGGTCTTATCGTCTCTGGTGTCGACGAGATCACGAGATGCTTGGTAGTGGCTCGTTGGAAAAAAGATATCGCGAATAATAGGACAATAACCCATGCGAGAGTCGAGATCGTAATTTTTCTTTTTTCCTTCGTGGAAAAATGGAAGAGAAAGGTGAACAGTTCGAGTGTTTCCAGCGTTGTTAAATGTCATCGGAGGTAAGCAGGCAGGGTTCTCTTCGAAACATTCGGAAGCTGTGCGTTCCAATAACGCGTTCTGAATATTATACGCTGTCCCATAAATAAACCTCGAGAAGAGACCGACATCGGTATCCCGTTGCGACGAAATATCGCCTCCGGATGGTTTCTGTCAGGAAAGCCAGATTAGGATTCGGATGCAGTCGCGACCTTACGTCCCGCGAGATGTGTCCTCGACGGAGTAGGCCGCCGAGAAAGGATCCGTGAATAAGGTCAGACGTATTATACAATTTCATCGAGGCAAAGGAAGAAAACATTCGCGCCCGTGTTGACCTTTTGGAAGACATCGTAAATAAATCTGGATTTATCTTTGGACGTCCCCAAAAGCTTGAAGCACCGATCCGAGCGTGATCGATGAGAATAAAACCGGGGAGGATATGCTGGACGCGTCGTAAAACAAAGAAATATGGCAAGGAGGAAAAGAATTCGTTCCTTTTGCGTCTTTTAAACGTGATCCTATCCTTGTATGCCGAGATGAGAAGCGTACCGTGTGTATACACTGTTTGGAACAACCAAGAAGATCGTTGTTTTTTATCAAAGCTCTTGCATCGCATTGCATCCCCGTGATCGAATATTAAACGCATCGAGCTGACCTTCTTTGCTTTGCTTCTCCTCGTCCGCCTGCTCTTTGTTCACGGTTTCTCAATAGCGGTAATCCTCTCGCGAAAGCTCCAAAGTTCCAAAGATATCCCCGGAGATGAAGAGCAACGCTCGTTTTGTAACCGCGTCAGGCAAATAAATTTAGAAAGAGTAAGTCCACGTTTCTTCGGGTTTCATCGAAACCAAGTGAGCGAATATTTTTGACACCAACATTTACACGTGGCACCATCCGTTTTAATCGGAAATTCGTTCGAAAGCGCTTAGCTTTGAAGAATCCAGACTCGAGAATCTAGATTGTATATAGTCACTGTGAAAGACTGCACGAGGTACTACAAAAGTAGTACGTAATAATTCGAACACGTAAAACCGTGAAAAGCGGTAAAATCGCCTCTTTCATTTTAGTAAGAGTTCAAGTAGCGAGTTGGAGAAAGATACGGCGCTGATGACCCTCTTTTGGCAGTGATTTCACTTTACGAACGAATGATATTGACGTTATGGCTAATAATCGAATGGCAGAATAAAGGTAACCTCGAAGTCGTCTCGGACAGACAGTCACCATGAATAATGGTTATCAAAGGGTGGCAAAGATATTCAATTCGATCGAGGTCAACGAAGAGCATAACGACACGGAGGTTAGAGGAATAGGGTCGACAGGAAAACCGACATGAAGTTACGGAAGCGGGATAAGGAAAAACCACGAGCGCCGAGTTAGCTGGCGTGTACGTACCTCTAGGGAAGCAACGAGAGTCGTTGAGTACGGTGTCAAAGCAAGCCAAGAAGGATACTCGTTGGTAACTCTTTGGAAGGGCATGCGTGTCAGAAGTCCAGTCACGTCCTCGGATCCCAGCGTGAGACACGAGCGTAACTCAACCTTTGTTATTTCTTTTTTCTGTTCTCCCTTACTTTCTTCCTTTCTCCTGTTGGACCTTCTCAAAGTAGCTTCGTGTCTGCTAGTATGTTCTTCCTAGTCGTGGCTGCATCCCAGATGCCAGTATCGAAAAAGAAAGCGCGTCCGGCATCGCTGTTGCGACTCTGCACGCTCCCCTTTCCGGATTTCTTCGCTAACTTTACGATACGTTAAGTTTCAGTTTCGCCGACGGATTGGTACAGTCTGGCGCGGTCGAGAAACTTTCCGCTGATAGAGAAAGGGACTCAACTCGTTCGAAACAAGATGGAATCACGTACCGCGTTTTAGCTCGTCCTCGAGTCGCGACTCTGTGGTTTTTGTCTGTCTCGAATGGCAACTCGGGACCAAAGGCGTTGATTACAGCCGCGAATTAACTATAGCTAATACTACGACATTAAGTAAGAGATTTCGGAGCGTTTTTAGTCCTCGTTCTATTTTTTTTAATGACAGTGGTTCGCGTTAATATCGCGCAATGCTTAATTATCTTGGAGAGCCATTGACGAATCTCCTCGGTAAAATATATAGCTTTCAATTTAATCTTCTTCAGACCACAATAGTAACCCCGCGTTTAAATAATATTTCTACGAAAATAATTAAAAAAAAAAACGCGGAAACAAAAGATATATATTAGAGAAAGCGAAAAAAATATGCAAACACGTGTCATTGTAAAATTCCCGGAAACAAAAACAAATGCGAAATCAGTGCTTAGAATGGATTCATATACGTTGGACAAGTAAAATAACGTTTCAGTCGGAACTGGGCCCAACGTTAATTCAGAAATCCGGGAAATAGACGTCAGGGTATAGAGGCAGCCTGGAAAAGTCGAACGGTTTTTAGGGGAAAACAAGGCCGGACTGCTTGTTCGAGCGGTTATTTAGTGACGTTGGTCGGGCACGTTATTTGAACGGACACCCTCGGTTTGTTTAGCATTTTACAACTGACGGCTTCGCTGCTCGCCGCAAATGTATACGTTAGCGTGGCAAATTTTGCAATCGTTTCTCCCCTCCCCCATTTTCCTCTGCATGGCCTCATTTACGAAACTTGCGATCGTGGTTAACGGGCTATTAATAAAACGTTGGATTAATAATTAGCTACCACTTTATTTTCTTCCGTTGGTCCAGATATCAAACCCGATTTTTATACCATGTTACCTTTTTCTACATTTGTTTATTCTATGAGAATTCGAAAGACGCAGTCGAGCTAGGCGTTATGCTTCGAGTAACCTATTGTACGGGAAATGATATTTTTCATTCAATTTGCCAACATTGAACGCACGAAAACGTACGAATTCTACTGCAGCAATTCCGCGTTCCAACGCAGAAAAATAACAAAAATCGAAGGAACATTATATTTTGTACTTTTTCATTTCTATCTTTTTTTTTTTATTTCATTTTTTTATATGCACGAAACCATATAGATAAATCTCAAATGAATAGATTAATTATTGCGCGAGTTGCAGATTTTAATTAACTATGTTCTAGGCTCGATTGTTTAATCTTTGTTGCAAATCCTACTAACAGCTCCCATGCGGGAATTATAGGAAATTATAGATTAATCATTGCGCTAATGGAACTATTCCGGTGTGTTTCATCTCGCTTCGACAACATATCCGTCAGATATATAAAGTTCCAGATATTATCAAAATTCTTTACAATAAACTCATGCTGAATAATTAATTACAGCGAAAGAACCACAATAGGAAATCCGAGAATTTCTCTTTGTCGTCCGCATAGTGTACGCCTATTACTCCCGCTCCATTACTTTTATTGAAAGTAAATTCAAAAGCCTTCTCAAAGAATTGCAATTTCCATTGTCAATAAGTATAATCGCGTTTCACATTCCGGTATACACGGAAATCGAATCAACCGATCACAAAGTAAGATAGAAATCACGTGTAATTTGCGCTCTCTTTGGCGCAGAAAGCACCGTTTAGTTTGTTCGGTATCTTTCAATAGCGGTCACAATGGTCTGGAATCGCATTATCCTGCTCAGGATAAAGGCAGCATCCGTCATAACGTCATTAACGGAGTCAACCAGAGAATTCCTATTTTGATAATTTCGCGCCTTTTGTCGTGCATTCTCGGTGCACGCGCTGCATGCACGTGCCTTGATTCTGGTAACCAACGCGTATCATCTGTCGATGGAAAAGAAGTAGACTCGTATACTTTATTCGGAAGTCGATGCAACAGCAGTCGCGTTACGAGTTTCCGAGTTTTGTCGATCGGGAAGGAACGAAGGAGGGGAACAAAAGAGATGGGATTCGTCGATTCCATCAAAGAGCAAAGGGAGTCGCGGCTGATTTTTCCAAACGGGGAACGATTACGTCTGCTGGGAAAATTTGACCGGAAACGCGCAGCGGCCCGGCACGGTTGTCGATGGACAGGCAGCGGTAACGAAAAAACGGGGGAGAGAGAAGGATCGCGAGACGGGTGAACGAATGAAGTGAACTAGAGAGAAGAGCGAAGTAACGGAAAAGAGAGAGAGAGAGGTACCGTGAGTGAGAAGGGATTGGTGGAATGAGACTAAAAACAAAAAAAAAGATATCGCCTCGCGGTGGACGAGGAGATTGGCATTCACGGTTAGTGAAGCTTCGCTGGCCGCGAATGGAGAACGAGGTTTTCGACCATGCACGGAAGGGGATGAGACGGGGAGGAGAAGAGGAGAAAGGGAGAAAGCACCTATTGGGCACGGTCGGTCAATTTAAACGGAAAATACAAAAAGTAAATTAGCCGGATAGAACGAGCGTTCGGTGGTTTGGTCCGGCACACTCCAGCTGGCCGAATGCGAGCTGCGCGTCACGTGTGTTGGATCGTGCGGTGCCTGCGGTTCGCGGATTTTACGGACACCCGGTATATTATTAGAGGCAGGACCGCGACGCAATGTCTGTGGAACACTGCAGGGTACGCACGTGTGCGTGCCAGATCGAATCATCGCGTGTGTCCCACCAACATGGTATTATACACGGTAAAACGTAACCGTTGCCTGCTTTCGATATTACCGTCGCGAATAAAAAACCGTTCAACTTTCTGACTAACCGGTTGGCTTTGACTTTTGTTCCGAAACACGGAATCAGTCGAGTGGTTCGCGTAACTTTCACACGGCGAGCCAATGTATGGCGATATCAAGCTCGATGGGAAACTGGTGAATTTATGAATATACAAAAAGTTGGAACGGTGTAACGTTGCAATGCACGCCCGATGGGAATGAGATTCCGTTTGTTTATTTTCCATCGCGATACTATTCTCGTGACCGGCTTCGCGGATGTATTCAATGTTTATTCGTGATGGTAATTTTTCACCATGAAAATCACACGCCTTATTACAACGGAAAGCTGAACAAAGATATTCTCGACTCTTTTTTCATTTCTATCTCCTTCGTATTTTCCTCTTGTATCTCTCTCGTTGCTCGTACGCCGCTGATGTGACGCGAGCATCGACATCAAGATTTTCAATGGAAGTAGGCGGTCGTCGCGACAGCTTTTCAGTCTGACCGCCGTGCACCCCTTCTGCGTCGATTAATCGGCGCCCGGTTGGCGAACGAGTTAATAATTCATTCGCTTTGGCTAAAATCTTTGGCAATGTTTGTCCCCGTTCTCATCGGGCCGTTGGTTTCTGTTAAGCTTCAGCTTCTCGGAACTCCTATTCACGATATTTCTTGAAGCGCGAGGGATTTTATTAAGAGGGTACCAGACATTAAACATACCTCTTGTATCCCCCTTCTTTCTTTGTTCCTTGAGCGTACTTTGTTCCCTGACGGAAATTCTCTTTTTCCACCCTCTATCCTTCTTTCTCTCTTTCGCCCTCTTTCTCCTTCTTCCCAGTTAAACTCCGCACATCTTTCCTTCGTCTTAGCCAGCTATACCGCTGATCTCGCCACGTTGCTTCAGTAGTTCCTCTTATAATCCAACCGACGGATACAAATTTTTCGCCATTGGCCCCTCCTCTCACGTATTCACCCCCTTTCCTTCTTCGTACTCGATTCTCTTGGTTATTGCAGCGAAACGTTGCAACGTTGGTCGTGGAAATAAATTACTGTTCGCGATTCGCGGATGATCTACACCGGAGCTCTCCTAGCCGGCTTGGAAATTCGTTATTGTTATTATCGTCAATCGGAATGCGCGTCGAGCGTGTATCGATTCAGCGTTTTCAATATTAAATCCTGCAATGGTTTCGATCCGCATGCAATGTGCTTTTGATCTAGAACTCGGATCAAAACCGTATAAACGAGAAAAATTGCTCTACTCGTGTTTCTGCCTGTTTGTCCCTCTCTGTCTCCCCCCCCCCTCTCTCTCTCTCTCTCTTTCTCTTTGGTCCAGTGAAATTTAATATTTTCAATGTAAACGTTCCGAAATCCTGGTCAGTTTTTTGATTCATTTGTTGCGCGATTCGTCTCGCTAGCTAAAATCATGTTTCAGCATTTTATGCGAGGGCATCGAATCGAAATTTGATAGTTTACTGCCGTCTTTCGTATCAGTCTCAGTTATCTTGAATGTTAGCTTGGTCTCTGATCCTTTTTCTTCTTTTCCTCCCGTTTTGGGGATGTAAATTACCGATCGATGATCACAGCCAGTCTGGGAATGCCTCAAATCATGGCGCATATTCCACGAAGCGTTGCAAAATACCTGCACTTCTCGTTTGCCGCGGTCGTGCAGCGGCCAAGCGTGATTAACAGTCGCTCTACTGCGTTATTTCGTCTGTGGTTTGCTCGTTACACGGCCACCATATTTATATTAAAATTCGCGGGTAGGGTTTCCAGGGAATTCCAAAGTAAAAGCGAAAGAATATTCGAGTTCTCGCCTCAAGTTCAATGCGAGCACGTTATACTCGCGTAGAGATTACTTAGATAGCTGCGAGATGGATAAATTCGCTTTATAATCGGCGAATCGAATCGTAAAATTGAAAAGAGGTTTCCACCCTTCTTCCTTTCGTCAGATGTAATGGTTTATAATGAAAGAAAACCTTCTTCTTATCTCCTCGAAGGTGATTTCTCTCGATTGTCATGATTTTAATCAACGAAAAAATCGATAAGAAAAACGATATACAGTTCGTGTCGCTGTTTTATCGCGCTACTTCATCCTTCTGGTTACATTCGTTCTTCGCTATTACGTGTAAGGAACAAGGAGGTTATATTTGAGAGAGGAATGGGTGCGTGCAACGGGAAAAGGAAAGGTAAGCACTTGGGCGGAGCAGTTTTTGAAAATTTATTACGTTGCTCCTTAAGCATTGGTAACCGGCAGGCAGACGCTCCTCCTGGAATATCGCTGATTCATCGATATCGTAAATAGAAGTTTAATTAATTCGCCGGTCGGTTAACCCGGCTGACAGGCAGACGGAAAGGAGAGAAGATTGGGATTACGCCGACGGTATAAGGGCTTGCTTTAACCTGGTGGTAATATACCCTTCTCCGCCTCTTATGTCGGAGTTTGGTTCGAGAAGGTGGTTCGACGAAGCAGCGGGGTCAGCAGATAGAAATTAGACTGGTGTATGACGGATTTCTACGTCGCCTTTCGATCATCGCGACTTTATGCAATCACAGGCATCGAGAACCGATTAGCGAAATGTATACGTGCACATACATACGTACATGTCGCGAAGGTCGACGATAAGATCGATAACGACATTTTGACGTGTACGAATCCATGAATCAATGGAATTTTTAGTGCGCTCCGGATTTTATCGAAGGGAAATTAAAATTAAATATTGGCATGTTTCCGTAGGCAAACATCCCGTCTCGATTTAGCACGGTTACGGCTGGCTCGGTCATTTTACCTTCTAACGTTTATACAGAGCATCCAATTATTCAGCGATATCACGGAAATTGCTCGGCTGCCGGACGATTTGACAAAATTAAATCAAGATTAAATTTACTGGAGGAATCTTGGGACTGGAGTTATTTGCACACGCGTCGTGTCATGTACGCTTACTTCTACGTAACCCACTGGCTCATGAAAGTATTTAAACACTTGTCACAAAAAAGCTTTTACGTTCATATTGCGTCCATATGTTATATAAAACGTCTTGACATTTCATTAGCTCTGTATGAGACACGATGATACCGTGATTACATCGGTTCCGAAACTAATTTGGCAATTTATACAGAAATTGCAGAAAATCTACTGCGAATATTTTATATCTTACGTATTATTTATATTTATATACTATACATATATATAGCATTTTTAAAGATTTTAATAGTTCGCGTCACAGAAAAGAGCCGTGTGTCAATCTTCATTTCGTAGAATGAGAACAATTGTAAGTATTTAATGGCTGTCGGATGAGCTCCGAACGAAACTCGGTCAACATTCGTATATCCAATGGCCAAAATGATTTTTCGTTACTTCTCGGGATAAATTGTTTGCCCTGAGAGTAGCGTTCCGTCATTTGTCATTTATTCGATAACATATCTGCGCGAACGTATCGCTGGCTGGCTCAGATAAGTATGAAATTCCTTTATTTATCAAGCAATGCTCTTAAGGCTAGTACTGGGTTTCGTCCCAGGTCGCTATTTTTCCAATCGATCCAATCGAATTAGGAAAGGCCACCTTGGTAATAAGATAACTTTCGCTAACAACGAGCAAAACGAATTACTCGGTATCGCGGCTTTTGATATCGACCCAAGATATGAAATAATACAGAGAATACTGTTCATTTTCTAATGGATCGGCGGATTTGGACAAATTTCATTGGAGTCGCAGTAATATCCGGAGCTCTACAATTGGACGTTGAATTCACAAAAAAAGCAGACACTATTGCAGATTTCTGTTTGGTTTTAAATTAAATACGCGGATACTGTACGAGAAATACGTGGTAGATTATAAAAATGTGAACAGTGTGAATTGATTATTTTGTTCAGATTTCGTTTTAACTTAACTCGCGTCGACCTGAAAATTGCTCATGCAGGAAAACTAATTAATTTTAACAAAACGTTTGATTAAAGCGTATATTACTAGAGAGGATTGCTGGTTAAATGGATTTTCAAAATATCTGTATCCTCGTGATTCAAGCATACTCGCAACACCAGTGTCGTTATTTTTTAATTGTTCAAATTCTCTATATCTCTGTAGTAATCGAAGCGAGGGGCTAGATAAATTTTTTTAGTCACGTTTATTTTAATTTACGCTATTTATCGAAATTCCGGCGAAAAAAAAAAAAGAAGAGTAGAAGCAACAAAAGGGGGCGAGCTCACGAATGGCGCACCGTCTCTGTTAGCAGAAGCTTCCGCAAAATTAGAACGTTACGACGGAATTATTGACAAGTTGGGAGTACGAGTCGTTGGAATTTTTTAATCGTTCGCGATAAGTCATGAAAAGATTGCTGACAATATCCGTGAACGTGGACGGGTTACTCTATTCTTTACTATCCCCGAACGTTCTCCTCGAATTTACGGTGCGAGTCGGTGTCACGCGTAAATCTTCGCAGATGCGGGTCGCGGGAAATTGGAAAAACGGATCCGCGATTGGTGATTCATCCGGGCGAACGTACATCGATGCATATTTTAATGACGAATGGAAAGACGCGATCGTTGCTGGTTCCGCGACAAATCCATCCTCCCTCTGTTCCCTTTCCGTACCATCCACCATGCACTGTATTTTTCTTTTATTATCTTTCGTTTTTATTTCCATCCATGATCCATGCACGACCGCAAATTTTGATTTCCATTGAACTTCGCTCATTTGCACCTAAATCAGCTTTCCTTTGAATAACGTTAATAGAAAACGACCATATCGTCGTGTGGTGTTTGGGTTCGATCTCATGTCGACTAGTTTCTTTTGGAAATGGAACTACGGTCTCTTCGCCGACGATGAAAAATAGGAATGAAAATATAAAAAGTCCGTCGCAGTGGATTCGAACGGTGATCGGAATCGTGGATTATTTAACAAAAGAGAACGTTAACATTGTTGTAACGAGGGAAAATGCAGAATCACACGGGAATTGTAATGGTTGCCCATAGAAATTCGGCGTAGCGAGCGTTTTCTACCGGGAGAAATGGGAATTAAATTTTCAAGGATCGTTATTACGACTGACGTTGGCCGCAGATTTGCTCGGTCACCCCACCGTTCCCTTTACCTACACTCCTCTTGCCTGGTTCGTTCATCTCTTCCGTCATTAAACGGAAACAAACCGCAAACACCAAGCTTGTCTTCTGATCCGGTTACGCTGTGCGTTAGTTCTGGCTCCCAGTCGAAGACGATAAATTCGTTAACATGGTCATTTACATGGAGAGAGCACCGGTAATACTGTGAATCGCCGATCGAGCACATATCCTAGCCACTGTTCCACGCCGGCTTATTGTCAGCGCGGTACGCTCGAGTTAATCGATAACTGCGCGAACCGTGTTCAGAGAGCATCTCTAATATTCCCATTGTCTTTGAACAGACGTCTCTGGTTGGTCGTCGGTGCAGCCGCTTTCTATGGAGAAGAGAAAAGACAAGGTCGGAAGTGGGAAGTTGGCATCCAAAGTTAGTCTCGCCTAATTTCGCATCCGTATCGTTGTGTTAGGAATGGTTGGAGAAGGAAAGCCGGGCCTTCGTTCCCCGTACGGATTTATCTGTGTACGGCCATATAATATAATACAACTCGATACCCGTCTTAGCCTAAGTTTCTAGCCGCATAGCGTGCTCATGATTAATCCCAGTTACGATAGGGAGAGAGGAGTCGTGAAATCATCGCGTGGCTTCGCTCGAACTTCACTCCGTATATTGGTGGAAGAAGCGATACAGAGACGAGAGACGACGATGCAACCGTCACGTTGGTAAACTTCGAAGTTACGACGAATCCGGTTGCCGACATTAGTTGCCTGGTGTCGCGATTAAGCGTTGCAATAAGCGCCTATTTACGTCGGAACGCGGGCAATTTCGGATGCAGAATTGAATAACGACTAGCGTCGACAGAACGGCGGTTATTTCGACGGTTTACGAGCTATAGAATATGTTTCGTCTCTTTGTTCCTTTGGAAATAAAGATGAATCGCTCGTCGATTAGTCTTTTATGCGTGTTGTGCTGCTTGTTCGCTATCGTCCTATAATGTTTAACGATCGATGAACCGACGCAAATCAGTTTAAAGTATGACAAGTGAATATCGAATTAATCTCAATCTCGTACGGAGGTTAATCGAGTAGCGCCTAGAATGGGAAGATCTCGAGCTAGGAAGTGGCGTTTCGCAACACCGAGCAAACCGGTCGCGCGTAATCTCGAGATTGCAAAGTAGTAAGATGGGAGTAGAGGTGGCGAAGAAAAGAGGAAGAACTGAAGCTTGGGGTGGAGAAACGGAGAAGGAACGAGCGGTTGGAACGGCAGCAGAAGTCTATCCGTAGGAACGTGCGACTAAATGAAAGGAATGTAAATCATAAAAAGTTACGAGCTTTTAAATCTCCTACAAGGTGGTGCACGTTCGCTTTAATTACCTTACATCTCTCATTCCTCCCTTGGCCCCCGTCGTCGGGGGTGATTCAACCTCGTGCTCGGTCCTGCCGAGAGAATGCTAGACAGAGTTGGACGCATTCCTTCCTTTTCATTCCGTCTCGATTCCATTCGTGGCCTCTCCTTCTTCCACCTCTCATTTGCATTCTGTGAAAACGAGTATCTCCTTCTCCTCGGCCTCCCTCCCTCTCTCCCTCCCACTGTCTCTCTCTCTTTCTCCCCCTCCCCCTCCGCCAGCTATCTTGTTTCTCCGCTTTACCATCTACCGGGACGTTCTCTCACTCACAGAAATTTCCTACCGCGAATAGATCACCTTCAGGGTCGTGCGCTCTTGGGGATAATTAGCTACGTGGCCGTGGAGCACTCACGTCCTGATATGCGGTGTGTACTATAGAGGAAAAGGAAGAGGAAGAAGAGACAGGACGCGGCTGGAGGGGCAAAAGGCCAAGCTTAAACGGACAGGACGAGGGTAAGGGGGAAGCCAGAAGAGAGACAGACCTGTGTGAGAGGATAGGGGGATAGGGAGCTAGGAAAAACCATACGTACACGTTTCAGGTACGTTATTAACGCCACCGTCAAGGGATTTGCTCGGAAATGCTGTGCAGCGAAGATATGCAATCTACCCAGACAAGTTTGCAACGAACACGTGGAGGATTGCTTTCTAAGTGATCGTGAGATAAGTGAAACGCTCCTTTCCATCACGATGTCTCCCCTGTGAAGAAACTGCCCCCAAAATGCAGACACAAAGGTTGTTTCCACTCTATCCCCTCGTTATCCGTTACCCGATCGCTTCGAAAGCCGATTCCGTTTCCTTAATCCCATAATCGTGAAAATTGATGTTTCATAAATGAAGAAGATATAGCAAGAGAAGAAAAGAGAGCGTCTAAGGTATACTGTTGAAACTTGGAACGAAGAGACGAAACTAATCGCTATGAAAGTTTATTTGAACACCGTTCGTGTAGTGGGGTTAATTAACGATGTTTGGTGAGGTCGTTCGGGGGAGTCGCGTCCGGTAAACTCAGTCTCTCGCTTTGCGTCTTCGGATATGCGGAATCCTGAGGGACTCAGACGCCATCCTTGTTTATGTTACCAGGGATGTTCCAGAGGTTGGTATTGCCTGTGTCCCCAATCGAATATCTCCGAAAATTTCATGACATCACGTCTCTTACTTTGGTACTCGTCGCTAACTTTGATCGTCTCACAAAATTTCACTTTGATTCATTTAACCATAATCAGAAATCAATCTTGTTCTCTAGATTTTGTGTTTCTATCTGGTAATAGACCTACCTAGTAATAGGTATCCAGTAACGTTCGACGCAGCGTTCACGAATTCTTGTTCAGGCGAGACGTTCGTGCAATAGGTTCGCTCGTAATTCGTGTAATATATAAAGCGTTTGTAATACGTTGCGGAAAGGGTGGAGCAAATGTCGAGCTGGATGGGACATACGTCATGAAGTGACAGGCGGAACAAATGGAATCTGAACCAGCAGTCCTCCGGTGTAAACTGCTTATGTATTGAAATCAGCTAAACGTCACATACCGATGATCTAATAACACTATAAGTATTAAAGCATTCACCCTAGCTGTCGAGTTTTATCAGATCCATTGATTTCTGGTACATGTTTATGTATATTTATGTACATGGATGAATGAAAGTAATTTTCTTGGAAATTACCTTTCTACGAAATTGTAATACGAAATTGTAATGTATAAAATCGCATACTTAGTTTTTACGACTTCATACTCGAGAAACGAATACCAAAGTAGTCCTGTTGACTGATGCAAATTGCTCTTCCTTCGGCAGAAGAGTCGAAGTCGGTCTTTGATCAGCTATAAAAATAAATCATTCAAACATCCTCACGTTTCTCCTAGCGTGTTTTAAATTCCAGTAGAACGGATTGAAAGGGAAAAGAAATTTCATCGACGTTTTGTAAAGACGCCTTTCCACGGAATAAGAATGATGAGTAACGGGATTGTTAAAAAGGGTGAAATCAAAGTCGTAGTTCAGCCGGAAGTGACCTCGTTCTTCGATCTTTTTCGTATGTAGGTTATCCAAGGCTTCGAAGGCATGACCTGGCTGACATACGCCGCGTCTATCTATATCATTCAATCTCATCGCAGTGTCTTTGGATACGCTCGTATCTGGCTCGTACCACATATTCTGGACTTTCCTGTTTCCATTCTCGGTGATACGATTCCACGACCGTGTCGAGCGAACGAGACGGCGAAAGGAAACGTGTTTCGCGGTAATATCGAGTGGCCGTACTCGGGACATCGAAAAAGTTTTAATGCGAATGCTTAAAATTTCCAATAAAAGCCCCATTTGTAGGTAAAAAAGGAGTTTTAAAACACGAAGAAATAACAGTCCCGCGGTTATTTTCTCATTTTTCATACTCGTTAAATTAAAAATTATACGAGTTGTTGTAAAATAAAATTGTCGAATTCACTCGGCCACGCTCGTCGTTTCGCAACATGCAAATTCAATAACGAGATGACGGAACGGTTTAAACGCGATACGGATGAGAACCGGCGACGAACAGGTTGGATACGAGAAGTTATTTGATTGTACAAGTGCAGTCGGAAACGATTTGTATTAAGAATTTATAGACGCATTAGGTGGCATTATTTCTATCTAATAAATCGCTCGGAATGTTTTCCTCCTTTTTCCCTCTTTTTCCCCCATTTTCCCCCGTGATCCAAAAACAATTGCATATTTTGAAACGTGCAATAAGTATACACGGTAATCATACATGGAATTTATTCAGAGTATTTCGCAATTTTTGGCAAATTGAATTCTCCAACAACTTTTTAAAGCATGACGTTGTGAAAAATCAGTCGAATATGGAAATTTATCGTGAAAAACAATTCCACTTAATTTAAATGTAACGTATTATTTAAATGTAACGTATTATTAACTGTAGAATTTCAATCGTACATTCACTAGATAGACCTTCGACATGATCTATTTACGCAATTCGCTTTACTTACTTCATCTGCGAGCATTGCAGTGGATCTGTCGACTATAGAAAGTATACGAGGAAGACAGAGGAAATAGTCGAAAGGAAAGTAAGGTGAGGTAAAATATGAGATAACTTACCTTTGTCCCTGGTCTAAAATTTAACGATAATTAAGACAACTACTATCACTGCATAGTTAAATCTTCGCATGTGATGTATCGGCGTGCCCATTACGCTATACAGTTCTCCACTTGACTGTGAAGCTGACGTGCCTTCTTGTCGTACGTTTTCACAGTCCTCCTTCACATGGCTCAGATTACAATTAGGAAAAACAGGGACGAGCTCCGCTGACGGTGACGGTCAAACAATCGTCGTGAATTGGCAGCGAGCATATCGGAAATAGCATGGAGACAATGGATCGCGGGAGCTAGCGGTGAAAAGGGTGGCGCACCATAGAAAAATATGTAACTTGTTGACACGGCCGATTCCTCTGGGTCGGAATGCTATTATGCAGTCAAATGAGATTGTGGCATATGCATGAGCCCGTTCCTCTAGATCTCCCTTCGTGCCTGCAGCCCTCTGCCTCGATTTCGCCCTATGTGTTCTCTTGCGGTACCTACCGTGCTCCTTGCCTGTCCCTCTATCCTCTCTACCTATCCTTTACCGGTCTTTTGCGAGGATTCGATGCCACCCGCAGTCTCGACCAACCCTTAACGATGCACCTAGGTATCGTTAGAACAGTGACAATTTATCCTCGCGACTTGGAAAGGCTCCTAAGTTGGGAGTAAGTTTACTTCCATACCAGTTCGAAACGAGGGTTACGAGATCGGGACAATTCATTTCCATAGGTTGTTGAAGTGTATCGAATGAGATTGTTGGGAAATCGTATTGCTTTAAATTAGGACGTGAAAATCTCGAGTTTTTACATTGCCGCGGAAGTATTTGGAAGAATTTTATTCTCGAAAGTATTCGTTTAATTGCCCTCTCATAAATTTACATTCTGTGATCTGGTCCCTGCAATTTTTGTGTTCAATATCATACAAGCTTGCTAGGTAGTTTTATTGGTAAGTCCAGTGGTGGGTCCCGAATGAGAAACGGTTTCCTCTCTCTTCGTTTTCTCTTTCCCTACCTTTCGTTTCCTCTTTCTCCGTTTTTTCTCCTCCTTTTCTCCTCTTTTTCTCCTGTGTCTTTTCTCTTTTTCTTCCATTAATTTTCTTCCTTTAATAATAATAATAATTTAGCAGCGCCACACACCTCCATGTGTCTAAATACTTGTCAAATTTATTCTGCACTCCTATGTTTCGAAATTTTCTCTTTCGAGGCTGTTGTTGAATCAAGGAAATCGGCGAATCCAATCGGTTTCCTGATTTCTTTGTGACAGACGCATTGTTGCGGGAACAAGGGTAAACAATGATTTATAAGACACGTAGAGTACGTGAAACGTCCAAAAACGTCGTTCGAGCGTGCACAAGGTAGGAAACATCGCGAGATGGAAAATCACATTTGCGTATACGCGTTCAGAAGGCAGACAGAGAGCTAAGGTTAGGCAGAGAGAGAAGAGACTTGTCACCTCGCGGTTTCATTACGGCAATGTATCATTGCGACAGACTTATATTCTCAAACCGACGCATACACGTGTATCGGTATCCGCGAACATTATTTTATATTTATATGCACCAGGAATTTTCAATATCTTGAGAGAAACAAGCTCGATGGAGAGTCGCTGTTTTAACATTTCCGATGTCTAAACCGATTTATATTAATATCCAAGTGAAATTGCATTTATCAAGGAAATATCACCTGCTACCGAAAGTATGTAAGAGCGATTAAAGCTTCGACGTTATACGCTTGTGCGTATTTTTATATTTTACATATAAACGTAAAACTATTATCGAATTATCTTCGATTCTTGTAATTCCAAAACCAAG